>NW_026045654.1:0-331608 GCF_023898315.1 Schistocerca nitens
CTTATGATAATCTGTTGATTACTTTTAGCTTTAGTTGTGTGCTATTGGTGTCTGACAAACTTCCCGTTTCTTTGTTAACCCTCACACTGCACACTGGGATCCTCTGGACCCTAGCGTAATTTTTATTGTGTATTACAAAGAGTATGTTGGCAACAGTTTATCAAAACATAGTGTATATTAAGTCTTTAAATATGTCTGCTTGTGTCTGTATATGTGTGGATGGATATGTGTGTGTGTGCGAGTGTATACCCGTCCTTTTTTCCCCCTAAGGTAAGTCTTTCCGCTCCCGGGATTGGAATGACTCCTTACCCTCTCCCTTAAAACCCACATCCTTTCGTCTTTCCCTCTCCTTCCCTCTTTCCCGATGAGGCAACAGTTTGTTGCGAAAGCTTGAATTTTGTGTGTATGTTTGTGTTTGTTTGTGTGTCTGTCGACCTGCCAGCACTTTCATTTGGTAAGTCACATCATCTTTGTTTTTAGATATATTTTTCCTACGTGGAATGTTTCCCTCTATTATAACCATGTATATTAAGTTGGTAACACTGCCTAAACGTATGCGATGTTAACTCAAACATTTGCATTGTTGTTGCAGTAGTGTAAAGCTGTAAAGATTGTTGAACGTCAGTAGGGTCATGATTACCCCAGTGCACATTTTGTGTAGCTCATTTATGCATACTGAAAATAACAACTTGGTAAATATACAATATTGAAATGTATATTGTGCATAACTTATAACCGTTTCCTTTCAATGTTGACCTATATTATTATTTTTTTTTCAGTGACAATGAGTAAACGACTCATAACAGATGACGATATACATAATACACTTATGGACGAGCTGGACCAGGAAAACAATCCATTTTGAGGCCTAGATTCTGATGAAGATCCTGATTTTGTTGAAATACAGGAACTATTAGGTGCAGAAGAGGGTGGAGAAGAAGATGATGATATCTATGGTAGTTCTTCCAATGCAAACATCCTTCCATCCTTCTAGGTAAGAATGGCTTTAAGTGGTCTTCACCTGTACCATCTAAGACAGGAAGAATTAAATCCAGAAATTTAGTTACTCATTTCCCAAGACCAAAGGGTCAAACAAGGTCTATTTCTAGTCCAATTGAAGCATGGTAGTTATTAGTGGTTATAGATGAAATACTGGACAAGTTTGTCACTTACACAAGCATTTTCACCCATTTGGGACATCTGGACTAAATTTATTGACAACTGAAAGTCCCTATAGACCCCTTTCGATTACTGCATAACAGATGAGTAGCCAATGGGCTTCCGTGACAGATATCCATTCAGTATAAACATGTCTTCGAAACCAGACAAATAAGGAATTAAGATTTTGATGTTTAATGATTGCATGTCTCAGTACATACTAAATGCTATTCCCTGCATTGTCAAGGAAGTAACAGAAAAAAAAATGAAGCTGTCCCAGTTATCAGAACCGATTCATAACACCAATAGAAACCTATCTGTTGACAACTGGTTTTTGTCAGTTCCTCTTTATCACACAATGATTGAAAACTTTGGTTTGACAATGTTGGGAACTGTAAGAAAAAATGAACCTGAAATACCACAATCATTCTTATGTTTTCAAAATGTAAGAAATACTCAATTTGCCTCTGATGTGAATAAGATGCTACTGTCATATGTCCCAAAGAAGAATAAAGTTGTACTCTTGCTGTCTACCATGCTCTACTCAAACAACATCGACAAAACAACAGGAAAACCTGAAATGATAATTTCATACAATAAAACAAAAGGTGGTACTGACACTTTTGATCAGCTATGCAAAACTTACACCACTGCACATGCAACAAGAAGATGGCCTATGAGGGTTTTCTGTGACATTCTCAAAGTGGGAGAAATGCCACGATTCTCTTTACCCTTTCCAGCACTGACGTAATGAAGCCACGAAGGAAATTTCTGCATGAATTGGCATGGAACTTAACTGCTACATTGAATATTTCTAAACAATGAAGGAATGTGAAGAGAACTCTAGAAGAAATACTGACAATAGATACTGTGGCACCAGATAGACCAGAACCTCTGACCAGCAAACTGAGATGTTCAGTACTTTCAAAGAAAAGGGACAGGAGAACAAAAATGTTGCCAGCATTGTAAAAGGGCAACTAACTAAATAAAGTCAGGTAAGTCACTCTGTTGCATTATACAGATTCATATATGAGAAAGTTAACCATAAAGAAATACAAAATATTATTTATCAATAATACTATGAACAATTTATAGACATCTTGTGTTGCTCATTGTTGTAATAATAAAAAAAATCACTAAAGGTAACTACATAGTCATTTACAATGTCCCATATACATAAGACAGCCCAAATATATATATATTAATGAGCTTTGAATGCATGGTATACGATATGCAGACTGACGAATGTCTGAAAATGACAGTTACACTCCCAATCTATAAGAAAGGTGACAGAAAAACGCCAGACAATTATAGACCTATATCAATAGTTCCCATTATATCAAAAGGAATAGGAACCTGCAAACATATCCAAATTTACAATTATTTTGAAAGTAATAAATTATTGAGTAAGAACCAGTTTGGCTTTCGATCTGAACTATAGACAACCAAAGCAGTTGAATGCCTCCTTAGTAATGTATATGAAGGATATGAAAACAAGAAACTTACTTGTGCTACACTGTTAGATTTAACAAAAGTCTTCAACTCAGTCACACATGAAATAATGATAAAAAACTAGAACATTATGGTATTGTAGATAAACCATTACATTGTTTTTCAATCATACTTAAGCAACAGGGTACAATTAGTAAAAAGAAATTATCAAAAGTCAACACCCATGAAAGTAAAGAGAGGAATTCCACAATGCTGAGTGCTTGCCTCTTTCATGTTCATTGTTTACATCAATGACTTCTCAAATCATGTGCCATGCAACAATGTACTGTATGCTAATGACATGATACTAGTAACAGATGGAGAACATCTGCAAGATGTCATAGAATACAACAAAGTAGTAACTGAAATGAGCAGTGACTGGTGCAGAGTCAACCTTTAATCAATAAACACATTGAAAACTGAAGAAATTTACTTCTCCCTGAAACCAATTGAACAGAATACAAAAAATGTCAAGTTACTAGGTTTACATATAGATCAAAAACTTACATGGGACAGACACACAAATTATCTATGTGGCAAACTTGCTCCAACTCAATTTCTATTACACAAGCTGAGACACGTTATCAGTAAAAATCTGCTAATCTCCACATACTTTGCTGCAATATGGGGTATTCCTTTGGGGTAACTCAGTGGGTTCAAGTACCATCTTCAAGTGGCAGAAGAAAGCAGTTAGGTGCATTTTAGAACTAGCACCAATACAATGTTCCAAAAATCATTTTAAAGAATTAAAGATAATTACACTACCTAGTATATACATTTATAATTGTTTAATATATGCTGAAGAGAACATAAAGAACTTTAATTTAAGATCTGAAGTGCATGTTGATAATACTCAAAATAATAGTAACATGGACCTACCATACACAAGGCTGACATTAACACAAAAGAACCATAAACACCTTAGCTTGAAATTTTATAACAAACTCTCAAAGGCTGTGAGAGAACTACCGATGAATAACTTTAAGCAAACAATACAAGTGTGGCTCAAATGAACTCCATATTACTCACATGATGAGTTTCTAAACAGTGACACAAAAGAGATATGCTACATGAAACAAAAAACTGCCACATGAATTATACCTATATGTTTGTGACAGTAATGTACCAACTAACACTTTTTACATGGATACGTAAGATGTACCATAAATATATCTTGATACTATTGTATATTTAACTGTTATGATATATTATAATTACTATTGTGAATGCATAATTGTTGTATTATCAATATCACTTTAGAATGTGTATCTGTTTGCCCTGCACAGGCACAATTATGTACAATAATAATTATCATAATTTTTAAAAAAAAGTATTGAACACACTGGCAATGCCAATTGTATGGAAAAAATATTGAAAGGCAAATAAAGATTCTATTCTATTCTAACATTTTACTGGGGTCCAGTGGACCCCAGTGTGAGGTGCAGGGTAATACAAATCAAGTGTGCAGTGCGAGGATTAATTATCTTTCACCTACTCCTGACGTTGTTCGATGATAGTAATCTGGTTTCCCACATTTTTGCAGCTTTTAGTTTCTTATTTTATCTTCTTATAACCTTTATAGTATTAAATCGTCAGGCCTGTGTGGATCTGTGCTAATACCATAAAGATGTTTTAGTTTTTTGCAGGACAGTAGTAAACCCTTAATCAACTGTGACTTATGCCTTCCGTTTTTCTTTATTATCTTTGTTTTACTCAGTAGGCTGTCTTCTATAGCTTTTAAGTATGTACCTGGTAAAATATTATATTTATCATTTATATTATCAGACACATACAATTCTGGCCAATTTTCATTCTCCAGTTTTTTCTTCAAAAACTCTCTGATAGAGATGCTACTGTCTGCTGAGACACACATTTGTGAGTATCTACCTTCACAGCATAACTTATAATTAAATTCTATGAATTGTGGTCCGACAGATTCAATCCATTTTTCAGGAACCTCTACCCACCGGAGTCAACCTTTGTAATTATGAAATCAGTGACTGAGTATTTTTGCTTATGCTAGCAAAACCCTTAACAATATTATGTAAACCATGTGTTCTAAGAAGTAACCACAACACAAGTATCAACAAATGGAGAATAAATGATTGTAGTTTTCAGCCTGAATGAGGTTCTGGCATGGCTCTCCACACTTGTCTGCTCCGTGGAAGCCTCTTCATCACCACAAAACTACTGCAACCTCCATCCATTTGAACCCGCTTACTGCAGTAAAGCCTCAGTCTCTCCCTCTCCCTACAATTTTTACTTCCAACACTTACTCGAATAACCGAATGTCTTACTGTGTGTCCCATTAACTAATTGTTTCTTTTAGTCAAGTTTTGCCACAAGCTTCTTTCTTTTCCCTAGTTCGATTCAGTATCCCCTCATTAATTGTTCAGTCTGCCCACCAAATTTTCAGTTTTCTTTTATATCACGATATTTAAAATGCTTCTATTCCATCATCCACATTACACGTCTGTAAAAAGGAACGCTCCAGACAATCAGAAAAAACTTCTTAACATTTAATCTTACATACAATGTTAACAAATGCATCATTTTGAAAAATTCTTGCCTTTGCAAATACAGTGATCATTTTATATCTCCTCCACCTTGGTCTGCACAAATAACAGAACTTGTCTAATATTTTTAGTTCCTCAATTTCTAATCACATTCCCTCAGCACCTCCTGATTTAATTCAACTACATGCCAATACACTTGCTTTACTTTTGCTGACATCAGTCTTATAATCTCTTTTGAATATACTATTTGTACTGTACAACTTCTAAGGGCACTGCTAGCTTTTATGTTATGATTTAGTGATATTGTACTCTTTTCTTATAGCTGGCTTCTGGAATTTTTGAGAGGCTGAAAGTGTCTTTTTTTCTGGAGGTGGTGGTGTTTTGCTGCATAATGTCAAAAATGCTGCACCACTACTGCTCATATACTAAGTTAGAGCGGATGTAAAGTCATTGTTGGACTTCAGCACAGAGCAGCCAAGCACAGTTGTGTTGCTGATAAAATAGTATGCAGAATTTGCTAAAAACGATGATCAAGAGTTGAAAGTGTTACTTCAATTCATAGGACATAAATTTTTGAGTAATTTAGTTAATTCATGTAAAGGTGTGTGGGATTAGTTTTGATATTTATTGTACCGTGTTTTTCAATTGGTAGCTTCTGTGCAGAACAAAAATTTAAAATTTTCCATTTTCAGTAATTGTAAGTTAAAGTGAGGTGCAGAGACTTACAATGGGTAATTCCAAATGTAGATGAAATGAGCATAACTGTTTAACACAGGACTGGATGAGTTTAGCATGTTACAAGCTAAAGTAACAATACAACAATAAAATTTGACTTCTACTGCTTTTATTTCAAAGTAACATTTTCAGTTTTTCAACTGAATACATCATGTACAAAGCTATATATGTAACTGTCCTTACCAGAATTACTGTTCTCTCAAGAGTTACTGTCCTGGCAAGAGTCACATTCAATTTAGGGGAGTCTTGTTGCAGCTGTACCATCTTGTGCACATGCAACTGACCCCCCAGATGCACACCTTCTGTGAGTTCAAATTTCCACCCAGAAAATCCTCACCTTCATGCAATGACATTTCATTTGCAAAGTTTGCACATAAACCCCAGTCTGAGAACTATAGAGCTTGTAACAACTGCAAATGATAAAGCTATAGATGTAAGTATCTTGTTAAAAGTTTCCACCCAGACTTCATTCGAATTGCTGATTCCACACTAGCCTTCCAAACTGACTTTTTGGGGATATGCATGGAAGTCTCTCTCACTCATTCAAAATGTTATGCACTTACTCTTTGTTGTCTCATCTCTTTCACTTTGCAAAGACATTTGCTGTCTTCAAACTAATGCCATCTACGGCAGCCAATTTTTCACAGAGTGCTGCATTGAGGAGAGGTATAGATGTCGGTCAGTGAGACGTGGCACAAAGTCAGTGTTCCAAAACATCCCAGAGCTGTTGTATAGGATTCAAGTCAGGACTCTGCAGGCCAGTCAATTACAGGGATGTTATTGTCATGTAACCACTCAACCACAGACCATGCATTATGACCAGGTGCTCGACAGTGTTGAAAGATGCAATCGCCATCACCAAACTGCTCTTCGACCGTGGGAAGCAAGAAGGTGCTTAAAACATGAGTGTAGCCCTGTGCTGTGATAGTGTCATGCAAAACAAGGGGTGCAAGCCCCTATATCAAAAACTCGACCACACCACAACACCACCACCTCTGAATTTTACTTTTGGCACTACACATGCTAGCAGATGATGTTCACTGGGCATTCGCCATACCCACTCCCTCCCATCAGATCCCCACATTGTGTACTGTGATACGTCACTCCAAAGAATGTTTTTCCACTGTTCAATTGTCCAATGTTTATGCTCCTTACACCAATCGAGGCATCGTTTGGCATTTACCGGTGTGATGTGTGGCTTACGAGCAGCCGCAAGACCATGAAATCCAATTTATCTCACCTCCTGCCTAACTGTCATAGTACTTGCAGAAAATCCTGATGCAGTCCGAAATTCCTGTGTGATTGTCTGGATAGATGTCTCCCTATTACACATTATGACCCTCTTCAACCATCGGTGGTCTCTGTCAGTCAACAGACAAGGTTGGCCTGTTTGCTTTTATGCTGTACATGCCCCTTCACATTTCCACTTCACTATCGCATCAGAAACTGTGGACCTAGGGATGTTTAGGAGTGTTGACATCTCGGATACAGACGTATGACACAAGTGACACTCAATCACGTTACAACATTCGAAGTCCACAAATTCCTTGGAGCACTCCATCTATTCTCTCACAATGTCTAATGACTACTGAGATCGCTGATATGGAGTACCTGGCAGTAGGTGGCAGTGCGATGCACCTAATGTGAAAAATGTATGTTTTCAGAATACTTTTGATCACACAGTGTAACATGAAATGCAAGCTGCACAGTAACAACAGATTCAGCCCTTGAACACTGTTAAACACAGAAAGTTCTACCTTCACTAGAGGCCACCTTTGCTGCTTGTGCTTTCTTATGGAGCCCACAGCAGATAGTGCACATGTATAGATATGTGTATACAAAAAAAAAACTGTTTGAATTGCTCTTTCATTTATAGTATTACATTTAACTGGATGCTGAATGTAATAAATTTTACAAAGTTTTAAAACCGTGATATTCATTTTGAGACACACTGTTGAAGGTATAGCTGGTTAAACTATATTTCGTCAGTCAAGCACCATCTTGTACCATGAAATGGAAGTAGTTCCTCTACAGTGGAACATGTGATACAAATTAAGTACCTTTAATGTATTAACAATTTTAGCCACCTCGAAAATACAGACTTGCGTTACTTTTCAGTACCTTCTATTTCAAATATTTAGCTTGTAAATGGTCTCCTATAATACAGGCTGACCAAAACAAGAGGCCCTACTTCTTATAAACAACCCACAGACAAGCCACTCATTTATTGTTAAGTACAAAGAAGTAAATTATTATTATGAAAAACAATGTACTGTACATGGAGAATGTCAGCAGTGCACAGAAGGTCCTGAAAATATTCACCATAAACTCAGAGACACAACTAAGCATGTCTCATGTTTCCGGCAACTTTTGTCTATTCATTTGGTATTTGTTTTGTTTTGTTTTAGGGCGCAAAAAACAACTGGGCTCATACAGGCACAAGTCAAATTCATTTGGTGTGATTTCCGATATCGCAATGGAAATGTTTTTCTTCAACTTTCCAATTGCAACAGGTAATTACTGTAGACTTTGCCCTTTCAGTTACCCCACAGATAAAAATCACAGGTACACAGATCAGGCGAAGCGTGAGACCATAAACCAGCATAAACTGTATAGTCTTCTTGAAAGCTTCATGGACGTATGACAGAAAATCATGACTGTTATAAACTTGTACATGTACTATGTTCTAATTTATACGAAGAAGAAATTACCAGAAACAAAAACCAGAGAAAATGTACACAGCCACAATACAAGAAGGAATAGGTGCCTCTATATTCCTTACCACAGATTGTCAAAGTCACTCAACAGCTACGAAATCATGGGGTACAAATTATTTAATAATCTTCCTCAATCTGTTCAAGAATTACCTGAACAATTATTCAAACAAACAATTCATGACTGGCTAGTCCTCCACCCATTCTATGACATAAGAGAAATTATCAACTGTAATATAATACTATAATGTTAACAAGAAACCTGTTGTTTCTTTCAAACTATTAATTGTATTTTAGTATGTATATGACGTTGTCTATTGCTGTAATGGCCGAATGACAATAAAATTATTATTATTATTATAATTATAATTATTATTATTACTGAAAACCGTGATGTACACATCATAGTGCCATCTTGCTGGAAAACCGCATACTCCCGTTCTTCCTCCATCAGCTGCGGCACGAATGGTTGCAACAGTTCTGTTACATAGATTGAGAGTTCACGGTGGTGTTGAAGAAAATAAGATCTAAAACCTGTCGGCCTGAAACTGCACACAACAGCTTACTTTCAGATTGTGCAAAGACATCTCAAAGAGTTCTATGAGATTGTCTGTTGACCAATAGTGTGCGTCTTGAGAGTTCAAAAACCTGCTAAGATGAAACCGTGCTTTGTGTGAGTTGAAGTAATTTTCTTTATCCAGATATCCTTCAGCAACTTGTGTGAGTAACCATCTGCAATAGTGTTGTTGTCCGTAATCCACAGGTTTTAATACTTGCATCACTCTTACTTAGTATGCTCACATATGTAATAGCTTCGACATGTTATGGCCTTATGTTCATGTGATATATAGTAGGGAGAATAGAGGTCTAGTGGACATCCGTGAACTTCTTACTCTCGTCTCGTGAACATATTCAATATTTTCCAGTGAATAAACTTTCTTTACATGGTTATACACTCCTGGAAATTGAAATAAGAACACCGTGAATTCATTGTCCCAGGAAGGGGAAACTTTATTGACACATTCCTGGGGTCAGATACATCACATGATCACACTGACAGAACCACAGGCACATAGACACAGGCAACAGAGCATGCACAATGTCGGCACTAGTACAGTGTATATCCACCTTTCGCAGCAATGCAGGCTGCTATTCTCCCATGGAGATGATCGTAGAGATGCTGGATGTAGTCCTGTGGAACGGCTTGCCATGCCATTTCCACCTGGCGCCTCAGTTGGACCAGCGTTCGTGCTGGACGTGCAGACCGCGTGAGACGACGCTTCATCCAGTCCCAAACATGCTCAATGGGGGACAGATCCGGAGATCTTGCTGGCCAGGGTAGTTGACTTACACCTTCTAGAGCACGTTGGGTGGCACGGGATACATGCGGACGTGCATTGTCCTGTTGGAACAGCAAGTTCCCTTGCCGGTCTAGGAATGGTAGAACGATGGGTTCGATGACGGTTTGGATGTACCGTGCACTATTCAGTGTCCCCTCGACGATCACCAGTGGTGTACGGCCAGTGTAGGAGATCGCTCCCCACACCATGATGCCGTGTGTTGGCCCTGTGTGCCTCGGTCGTATGCAGTCCTGATTGTGGCGCTCACCTGCACGGCGCCAAACACGCATACGACCATCATTGGCACCAAGGCACAAGCGACTCTCATCGCTGAAGACGACACGTCTCCATTCGTCCCTCCATTCACGCCTGTCGCGACACCACTGGAGGTGGGCTGCACGATGTTGGGGCGTGAGCGGAAGACGGCCTAACGGTGTGCGGGACCGTAGCCCAGCTTCATGGAGACGGTTGCGAATGGTCCTCGCCGATACCCCAGGAGCAACAGTGTCCCTAATTTGCTGGGAAGTGGCGGTGCGGTCCCCTACGGCACTGCGTAGGATCCTACGGTCTTGGCGTGCATCCGTGCGTCGCTGCGGTCCGGTCCCAGGTCGACGGGCACGTGCACCTTCCGCCGACCACTGGCGACAACATCGATGTACTGTGGAGACCTCACGCCCCACGTGTTGAGCAATTCGGCGGTACGTCCACCCGGCCTCCCGCATGCCCACTATACGCCCTCACTCAAAGTCCGTCAACTGCACATACTGTTCACGTCCACGCTGTCGCGGCATGCTACCAGTGTTAAAGACTGCGATGGAGCTCCGTATGCCACGGCAAACTGGCTGACACTGACGGCGGCGGTGCACAAATGCTGCGCAGCTAGCGCCATTCGACGGCCAACACCGCGGTTCCTGGTGTGTCCGCTGTGCCGTGCGTGTGATCATTGCTTGTACAGCCCTCTCGCAGTGTCCGGAGCAAGTATGGTGGGTCTGACACACCGGTGTCAATGTGTTCTTTTTTCCATTTCCAGGAGTGTATTTGGCATTAGCAGCTGAAACTATTGCTCTAAATTTAGAGATCAATTTCTGCACTACTCTTTTTGTGGAAGCAGCTGTCTCTGTATAGTTTATTGAGAACTTTTTCCCATTTAACATTTTAAATGATTTGCATCCAAACAATACAAACTCTTTGTTCAATTGACAAAGGCATTCTGCAGAACTGTACTCACAACAAGCTTCAAACCGACTGTGTGACAACACAGCACAGATATCTAAACCACTGCTGGACAGCAGGTGACACTGCTCGACCGCTGCTCTAGCATTAAGAAAGATCAAGACTTGTATAGCTTCAGATACCACGTTCATTATAATTATGACTGATTACTGGTGTGTAGTAGAATAATAACGCAGACTATTAACAGAGCATTGATTAGATTTTCTCAAGTGCAACACTTTTAAACTTCAATAGACGATTCGATCCCAAGCGCATGACCTCGTTGTACCTTGGAATACTTTTTCAAATTTGGAAAAATTTTCCAGCGTAATCATATCAGAAAAAGACAGCATCACACAAACAGTGAATGCCATCATTCAAAAAGAGAATAAGAAAATATAATAAATTTTTATTACAAGGCTGGCTAGGCATAAAATTCTAAAAAGTTTTCCAAGGGACAACACTCTCCCTGATTTTTGAACCAGTACTTCTTGAGGACTCTGTGATCCACTTTTTCGTGGTTCTATTCCACTAAAATTCTATGACAATATTGGAGTTATAAATTACAGTAATACTCATAACATTGATCTCGCTATTGCAACAATGTTGTGAGGTAACAGGCAAGTTCCGGCGCCCTGAAAATATTCTAAGTTCGCAGTTGGCGTGGCCACGCAGGGGCCTCTCGGCCGGCCCCGGGTTGCCGCGCGGTGCCGGACATTTGCTGTAGCGACAGGGGCAGCCGGCAGCCCCGGCACGTGGTCCAGGCGGACCGCGTGGCTGGGAATTCCACGTTGACGCAGTGTCGAGGACGGTGCTTTGTGTCGATGAAGGAGATGTGTATGCCAGAAGTGCCAAAGATGGCGGACTTTGTGAAACCATAACGGGAGGCATTCCAAAGCTCGTGGAGAAATTAATAATAGCCAGAGGAATCATGGTACCACAAAGAGAAACATGTACATTACCACTATTTGCACGACGATTCTGATGGTGTGATCAGATTTTCAAAATCGATGTTAGTTTAAATTTTATTATCTGACTGTAAATTACCCAAGTAACACCCAGCAATGAATTTCCAAAATCTAAACGATTTAGAAAGCTATTACTGTAAACCTAAATAGGTATGAATTACAGGCATGTACCTTGAATAGTACACAAGTTATTGGACGTCAAAGTGGCCGATTACTATCGATCACGTCACGCCTTAAGTACTCCACAGTTAACGAAAAAAACGGTAGCACCATGCTTATAAATATATTTGTTTATCAATGTCTTTGTTCATATCCAATATATACTATTCATGAAGAAATTGGTCAAATATTTACTGTTTTAGAAAGCACAGAGACATTAGGCTACTGGCCTAGTTTTGGTTTCTGTTCCTTTGATATATGTTAATTTGATTTGTTTATGTATTGTTGGCTTGGACAAATGGCTGGAGTGCTCTAGCCAATCACAGCGCACATTAATGGGGAATCTGTGTGGAAGTGGGGACGGAGCAGGAGTTTGCGAGAGGACACGAGGGGTGCCCGACGGGAAGGCACGACAGAGGGTCGCAGGAAAGACTTGGAGAGTGGAGTAGTTTGCGCGTGGTCATGGCTTCTGCAGTGAAGACATAGTATACATTTAGAAGTGAATATCTTGCGAGCTATGTTGTTGTTCATAACTAATTACTTGAAGCGGGAATCTATTGTTTCCCTGTTATTCAACTTATATTTTATTTAATTGCTGGACCATCGACAACAGTAAGTGTTATGCAGTAATGAACACCATTCTTAAAGTTGCTTCTGCTATCGTACTCATCGTTTAAAGTCGTTAAAAATAGTACCTCCAGGTTTTGTTTAATTGCAATCTTTCGATTATGAATTTCTGTTACATTCAAAATTCACAATTGCCGAGTGATAGGAACCTTCGAGCATTCGATTTATGTGTATATTCATATTGTATACCGTAGACTCGGCAGTATTTGGCTTGTAATGCGTCAACTATGTATTAAAGCCACTAGACAATGAAACCAGCCAAAAGATTTAATATTTCAACTCTGTGTCGGAGGGTACGTAGTTGAGGGCCACCACATCATCATTTTTCCCCCCTTGAAAGCCTGCAATGTTATACTGATTGTGAAGTTTCTTACGTCTCTCTGATGTACTGATGACGAATACAAAATTAATGTTGAAATATTAGTGGGATTTTGTTGTATTTGTTTAAATGTAAGTGCGGGTTATCCGTATGTTAACTGACTGCACCACTGTAGCAAATGATGAAATGTATTATGAAAGACAATGCAATATGACCGTTGTAATTATTTCCACGAGCTGCAGCACATGCAGTGTGGCGTACCGGTTAGTGTCACTGGCTGCAGTGCTGTGGGTTGCTAGTTCAATCCCATTACTAGCAATTATTGTTTATTGGGTACTGATCATTTCTGGGAGGTTCTCAGAAGGCTGTGGTAAAAGACTGACCTATAGCACAGTTGAACTGCAGGCTGGATTGGAATGTAATATTCTGGTTGTGAGTTGGCAAAGGCAACTAACAAATATTTAAAACCAAAATATTGTCTCAGAATGCATAGTACATTTAGCATCCACCTAACAAAAAAAATGTGAAGAACTTGGAAGACATGGTCTGATGTCGATGCAACTTTCTGTGTGTACATGCCATCATTAGGTACACAAAAGAGTACAATTGTAATTATCTGTGACAGACAGAAGAGCCACTAACTGCATTAGTGTTGTTCGTGTTCAGCGTTGTTACCAGGCCTGGAAAGAGATGTCGAGAGAATCACTGTGGAGGACATGGAACTGCCTTGTACTCACATGAGACAACATTACCAGCACCAGTATTTTGACAGTCCTCATACCAACACTTGCATAATACCTGTGGCAGCACACACTAAAGAGCAACACAAGTGCCTGTCAATTCTGACCAGTAATGAGACAATTAACCATCACAGGTCATATTCAAAATGACAATCAGTAGGAGCAATACATGCTTCCAGTATGGTATGGTATGGAATGACAGCTGCACACAACCTAGCATTTTGGCAGAGATGTCCAAATGTCATTGCATATCATTCAATGTAGTTGGTATGACCTGGCAGAGAGTGTCTTTCAGCTTTCCCCTCAGAAAAAAAGAATTATAGGCATCAAATCCATTGAATAGGGCAGCCAAGGTGCAGATCCTCTGTGACCAATCCAATGATTTGGAAACAGTTCATGATGACATGCTGTAGTACTTTGTGCACTATGGGCTGGACAGCCATCATGTTGATGCCACAGGTTCCTCTTAATCTGTAGAGGAACTACTTCTAGCATTCACGGAAGGGGATCTCATTAGGAGGCTGCAACACCTGTGCAAGTTGTAAAGCAGCAACCTCCTTTGGCATTACTTTTCCTCAACAGAAGTAGTCGATTCCAGAAATATTTTCGAATTTTGGAAAGGGCAATATTATCTCAGACATGTATCGGAAAAATTTCATATAATTTTATACATAATATGCTATATTTCAAGTTAAAAACTATAAATTGAATTACTTTATTTTCATTGTTGCATGTCCTAGCTCTGTATTACAGGTCCCCTCCCCGAAACGTTTGAAATTACGAAATATTTGGCATACTTAAAATTTCTATTATTAATTTCACATTTTGGTACTGTTTAGTATGTTTAATTCTGGATTCACTTACAAAATAATAGAAATTCATTTGTAAAGAAAATTTTGTTATTACCGCAGAGAGAGGAGGTAGTAGTAAGCACGCCTCTGATGTGATTGCATGTTTTTTTGTATTTTGTAAGAACAATGTAATTTCGGCTTTATTAACGTGGAAATTCAAAAAACAGTGTGGTATAGTAAAATATGAAGCAAATAAATGTAAAAAAAGAAACAAAAATTTTGTGCATGCAATTTTTTCAAATTTATTTATGTCAATTGGAAAAATTTGAGCTTCAAGACTCAGACCCCTGCGACATGAAGAACTGGAGCCAACTAAGTGAGAAAAGAAGATAAGTAAAGAGTTTATTGTATATATTAATGCTCTTGTAATTTTTGAAAAAAAAAAACTGTACAGTTGACAATAGTAATGACAACAACAAATTTTGTGACAGGGAGATTATAAGTGGCAGTGTCAACTGAGATCAGTTGACTATTAATGAAGTTTTGTCTGTTGCAGAAAAGAAAGTACTTTATTGCATTTACAGTTTATGTATGAATGCATTTCCAAAGACACAAAGAAAGAAGACCGAGGGCTGCCCAACAAAGCAAATCACATCAATAGTGACAATGTACTAACAACAATGACATACCAGATCGAATAAAGCGGACTTTGCAACTACAAAAAGGGACATCGAAAAGGAAAGATAAGTACAAACTATTTGTGAAGTTAATTTGTTTGTGGACTTGTGTGTTTGTTAACAAAATGAAGAGAGGTGAGGGTAGGACTGAGGCAGAAGTGAAAGCTGTAGGATCCAGTCAGGAAATGTCTGAGCCGAGTGAAATCGCAGATAGCAAAGAAACTGTAATAACTGACATTCTACAGTTAATTTTAGCGAAAATTGAGGAAATGAAGACAGATTGTAGTACATTAGACAAAGTACAAGATCGAATGGACCAACCCAGTAATGAAGTTTCACTGCTAAGAAATCAGTTGTCAGAGGGGTTACAAAGTATGAATGAAAAAGGTGACGTTTCAGAAAATAAATTTATCATTTTGGAGAATGAATTGATAGTTGAGTCAGCGAGACAATCAAAGAATGTTGATGTTGGCAAAGTGGAAAGAAGGGTGTAGCGGAAAAGATTGAACAAAACATTGCCAATTTAAACCCAAAAATTTTAAATGTTGAAAACAATATGCAAACTAATGTAACTGTTTTAGATCAAAAAATTTCAACAGTTCAGGAAAGTTATATTATCCAAAATCTGTGTGCAAACAATGGTATGGTATGGTCCAGCAGTCCTATCAAAAGTTTTCCATCAGACTATTAAATCCAGTGGATTTTCTGCATCACTGTAGAGATACTTTTGCATCGGGCATGAATGACAATCAAAAAATTAAATTAGTTAAAAGACGTCTTGATGGCGAAACTCTATCATGGGTAAATTTAAATTTAAGTCAGTGGGGAAAATATCAAAGATTCAAGAAAATTTTTTAAATAAATTTTGGTCAGAAGCTGAACAGGGGAGAACCAAAAGTGAATTTTGAATGGTCCTAATTATAGGAATAGAGACAGTACTTAAAAAGAGTTTTGGAAGAACCAACTAAAAAAATTAACACACCTTGACGAACCCTTTAACAAAATGCACTTAAAAGCAGATTACCAGGGAGGTTGCCTTGGGATTTAGTACATGGAACTGAAGATTATCTTGAACAATTTTTACAATATGTTGACAGGCTGGACAGAGCAGTAGAAAGAAGTATGTACCACAATAATCAGAGTTATAGAAAACACAATGTCAGTAATCACAGATACAGAGATAATGGTAACTTCTATCAGGATTAAAGTGTCAATAGGGAGAGAAATTTTGAGCATCAGCAGAATGCAAATAATGGGGATAATCATAGGGTTTTTAATAGGAAACAATCATAGAAGTGACTACTCAGGAAACAGCAGTTTGCCTCAATGAAGATCCACAATTCTGGAGCGAGCAAACACAAAAAGCAAAGGATCACGAAGTTACACTTGCGATTAGACAATAATAACAGTGTTAATAATATGGCACATGTATCTGAAATTGAACAGAAGGAATATCAGATCTCTCATTTATGTTTTGATCAAAAGTTTTGGAATACTATGTTGAATTATGGTGATCTAGGTACTAATTACAAACCAGAATGTGAGAGTAGTGAGAATTTTGATGTAGTACGTACTAATGATGTTATTGATGTATGTAAATCAGGTGATGACTGTACTGCATCCGAACTAGGTGGTGTTTTTTATGTACATGTGAATGTGAAGTGTGAAGTAACTGAGGTTAAGTCTGATGCTGGTGGCTTACTGCAAATGAATGTAGGTGAGGTACATGACTCTGATGGAGATGAGACTTTTATTGTTAGTGACATTGTTAATGAACCAATTTTGGAGGAATATGATGATGATGATGATGATGAGTATCAGGTATTTGCAGAGTTTAAGAATAATGAAGTTTCTGAGTTATTTGTGAATGATGTTGACAATACAGATAAGGCAAATGATGTATGTGAGTTGTGAGTGAGTGTCATTGAATGCCTTTGAGCCCAGAGAATAAAGGTAAAAATTTTTTGAAGTTAGTTTGGGACCAGACTGATGATAACAGAGATAAATGTGTATTCTGGAATAAGTTAGCTATGGTTAGTCTGAATATGTATCCAAATTGGTGGACTGAAGTGAAAGAAGATCTAAGCAGGAAGTTTAATTTTGACAGTAATGTTTTTTGTGTACTTTGTGTAACAAGAGATGTTAGTTGTGCCATGGAATCTATTCGTTGTGTTCAATATTTAATGATAGTAATAATAATAATAATAACAATAATATTTATTCAACATCGAATAATCAAATACAATCCCTAGAAATAATACAGATGACAATATGAGCAACCAAAGTAATGGTATGATACCTGTTATGTTGATAAAACCTTGTGAAATCAGTGTGACATACCATTTGATAAAATTCAAAATGATCTTTCGCATGAAGTGTCTGACAACAGAGAAGATGATTCAGATTTTGGGTGTCTTTACATTAAAGTTAAGATTGATCAGTGGGAAGGTAACTTTTGGAATGATACAGGTAGTCCGATTTGTGGTATATCCGAACAATTTAAAGACGAGATCAAGTATAGTAAGAATTTTGTGGAAACAACCATTGTAGGTGTAATGGTAAGAGGAGATACAGTTAAGCAAAGCAAACTGGTAAAATCTGAGGTAGTTTTAACTTTTAGTATGTTGTTGTTGTTGTGGTCTTCAGTCCTGAGACTGGTTTGATGCAGCTCTCCATGCTACTCTATCCTCCCAGTACCTACTGCAACCTACATCCCTCTGAATCTGCTTAGTGTATTGATCTCTTGGTCTCCCTCTACGATTTTTACCCTCCACGCTGCCCTCCAATGCTAAATTTGTGATCCCTCGATGCCTCAGAACATGTCCTACCAACCGATCCCTTCTTCTGGTCAAGTTGTGCCACAAACTTCTCTTCTCACCAATCCTATTCAATACCTCCTCATTAGTTACGTGATCTACCCACCTTATCTTCAGCATTCTTCTGTAGCACCACATTTCGAAAGCCTCTATTCTCTTCTTGTCCAAACTAGTTATCATCCATGTCTCACTTCCATACATGGCTACACTCCATACAAATACTTTCAGAAACGACTTCCTGACACCTAAATCTATATTCGATGTTAACAAATTTCTCTTCTTGAGAAACGCTTTCCTTGCCATTGCCAGTCTACATTTTATATCCTCTCTACTTCGACCATCATCGGTTATTTTACTCCCTAAATAGCAAAACTCCTTTACTACTTTAAGTGTCTCATTTCCTAATCTAATTCCCTCAGCATCACCCGACTACATTCCATTATCCTCGTTTTGCTTTTGTTGATGTTCATCTTATATCCTCCTTTCAAGACACTGTCCATTCCGTTCAACTGCTCTTCCAAGTCCTTTGCTGTCTCTGACAGAATTACAATGTCATCGGCGAACCTCAAAGTTTTTACTTCTTTTCCATGAATTTTAATACCTACTCCAAATTTTTCTTTTGTTTCCTTTACTGCTTGCTCAATATACAGATTGAATAACATCTGGGAGAGGCTACAACCCTGTCTCACTCCTTTCCCAACCACTGCTTCCCTTTCATGCCCCTCGACTCTTATAACTGCCAGCTGGTTTCTGTACAAATTGTAAATAGCCTTTCGCTCCCTGTATTTTACCCCTGCCACCTTAAGAATTTGAAAGAGAGTATTCCAGTCAACATTGTCAAAAGCTTTCTCTAAGTCTACAAATGCTAGAAATGTAGGTTTGCCTTTTCTTAATCTTTCTTCCAAGATAAGTCGTAAGGTCAGTATTGCCTCACGTGTTCCAACATTTCTACGGAATCCAAACTGATCTTCCCCGAGGTCGGCTTCTACCAGTTTTTCCATTCGTCTGTAAAGAATTCGCGTTAGTATTTTGCAGCTGTGACTTATTAAACTGATAGTTCGGTAATTTTCACATCTGTCAACACCTGCTTTCTTTGGGATTGGAATTATTATATTCTTCTTGAAGTCTGAGGGTATTTCGCCTGTCTCATACATCGTGCTCACCAGATGGTAGAGTTTTGTCATGACTGGCTCTCCCGAGGCCATCAGTAGTTCTAATGGAATGTTGTCTACTCCCGGGGCCTTGTTTTGACTCAGGTCTTTCAGTGCTCTGTCAAACTATTCACCCAGTATCTTATCTCCCATTTCGTCTTCATCTACATCCTCTTCCATTTCCATAATATTGTCCTCCAGTACATCGCCCTTGTATAAACTCTCTATATACTCCTTCCACCTTTCTGCTTTCCCTTCTTTGCTTAGAACTGGGTTGCCATCTGAGCTCTTGATATTCATACAAGTGGTTCTCTTCTCTCCAAAGGTCTCTTTAATTTTCCTGTAGGCAGTATCTATCTTACCCTTAGTGAGACAAGCCTCTACATCCTTACATTTGTCCTCTAGCCATCCCTGCTTAGCCATTTTGCACTTCCTGTCGATTTCATTTTTGAGACATTTGTATTCCTTTTTGCCTGCTTCATTTACTGCATTTTTATATTTTCTCCTTTCATCAATTAAATTCAATATTTCTTCTGTTACTCAAGGATTTCTATCAGCCCTCGTGTTTTTACCTACTTGATCGTCTGCTGCCTTCACCACTTCATCCCTCAGAGCTACCCATTCTTCTTCTACTGTATTTCTTTCCCCTTTCCTGTCAATTGTTCCCTTATGCTCTCCCTCAAACTCTGTACAACCTCTGGTTCTTTCAGTTTGTCTAGGTCCCATCTCCTTAAATTCCCACCTTTTTGCAATTTCTTCAGTTTCAATCTGCAGTTCATAACCAATAGATTGTGGTCAGAATCCACATCTGCCCCAGGAAATGTCTTACAATTTAAAACCTGGTACCTAAATCTCTGTCTTACCATTATATAATCTATCTGAAACCTGTCAGTATCTCCAGGCTTCTTCCATGTATACAGCCTCCTTTCATGATTCTTGAACCAAGTGTTAGCTATGATTAAGTTATGCTCTGTGCAAAATTCCACAAGGCGGCTTCCTCTTTCATTCCTTCCCCCTAATCCATATTCACCTACTATGTTTCCTTCCCTCCCTTTTCCTACTGACGAATTCCAGTCACCCATGACTATTAAATTTTCGTCTCCCTTCACTACCTGAATAATTTCTTTTATCTCGTCATACATTTCATCAATTTCATCATCATCTGCAGAGCTAGTTGGCATATAAACTTGTACTACTGTAGTAGGCATGGGCTTTGTGTCTATCTTGGCCACAATAATGTGTTCACTATGCTGTTTGTAGTAGTTAACCCGCACTCCTATTTTTTTATTCATTACTAAACCTACTCCTGCATTACCCCTATTTGATTTTGTATTTATAACCCTGTAATCACCTGACCAAAAGTCTTGTTCCTCCTGCCACCGAACTTCACTAATTCCCACTATATCTAACTTTAACCTATCCATCTCCCTTTTTAAATTTTTTAACCTACCTGCCCGATTAAGTGATCTGACATTCCACGCTCCGATCCATAGAACGCCAGTTTTCTTTCTCCTGATAACGACGTCCTCCTGGGTAGTCCCCTCCCGGAGATCCGAATGGGGGACTATTTTACCTCCGGAATATTTTACCCAAGAGAACGCCATCATCATTTAATCATACAGTAAAGCTGCATGTCCTTGGGAAAAATTACGGCTGTAGTTTCCCCTTGCTTTCAGCCGTTCACAGTACCAGCACAGCAAGGCCGTTTTGGTTAATGTTACAAGGCCAGATCAGTCAATAATCCAGACTGTTGCCCCTGCAACTACTGAAAAGGCTGCTGCCCCTCTTCAGGAACCACATGTTTGTCTGGCTTATCTCAACAGATACCCCTCCGTTGTGGTTACACCTACGGTACGGCCATCTGTATCGCTGAGGCACGCAAGCCTCCCCACCAACGGCAAGGTCTATGGTTCATGGGGGGAACTTTTAGTATAGCAGACAAAATCTTTCAACATGGATGCTTAGTGACCCCTAGTCTGGAAAAATATATAATTCTTGGTATGGATTGGATAGTGAAAGTTGAGGCTTTTTTTGGAGGGAATGCTAAAGAATTGTTTATTTTGGAACCTAAAAGTAATACTTATGTGAAAACTAATATCTGTATTTTAAACTGTTGTAAATGTTTTAACTGTTGGCAAAACATTGTGAACCAAGGTGAGTTCAATGTGTTTGATGATGATGACTGATGATTGAAGCTCAGGATTTTGAAAGTGTAGTAGATTTGTAAGTAAGAGAAGCTACAATTCTTAATGATCAACAAAAGGAGTTTAGAAATGTGCTGATGATATACCAGGGAAAGTGAAAGGCTATCGGTGCATGCTTTACCTTAGAGATCATCAACTTTTCTTTTTCAAGCCATATAATGTACTATTTTCAAAAAGGATAGATGTTGAGTTAGAAATTCAGAAAATGGAAACATGGTGGGTAATTGAGAGAAGTAGGAGTGTTTACAATAATCCTTTAGTTGTGATAAGTAACAGAAATGGTAGAGTGAGAATTGTTTTGGATTTTAGACATCTTAATAAGTTTTGTATCAGAGATAATGACCAGCCTGAGAACATGGATGATCTGTCCACAGAAATTTGATTATGTGAAGTACGTGAGTGGTTTGGACATGACCTTGTAACGGAACATATTAAAGGCTTTACTTTACCGAAGTATGCGATTCCCTCCAAATTCAACCAGTTTAATGAGTATTTATGATTATAGAAAAGTTATTGTGTATGTTAACAATGATTGCACAACATGTCTCCATAAACAGTCAACCCATTAAATTATACTGAATAACTGACCCACACAAAAGTTAATATCACTTGATCACTGATATAGCAAATGTCATCATGTAAAAACACTAAGTTTATCTTAAATAATTAATATGAAGTACGAAAATTGGTGGCCAACTTAGGTATTTTGGATCTCCTTAAATAAAAATCACCCAGTGAAACCTATTTGTTCACTAGGAGCGTTTTCACTCGGTATTCACGTAATCAATCCTATTTTAGACGAAAACCAATGTAATTCTTAATAATTCATGTTACTTACTTATTAAGCAAATTAGAGAAGTCAATTGACAAACTTCTAAAAAACGGCCTTTTTGTAACAAAGAATTATTCTGTCAAGTCAACAAATCTGTCTGTCATTTTAATAACATGTTAAATTATGTCACTCGATGCAAATTAATAACTTTTCTGCACAAATTATGATAACAGATGTACATGTGACTTATAAACTATATCTCTTTTTAGTAGCTCTTTGACAATGTTATAAATACAAGCAGCAAGGAGGGTCGGGAGGCAGTTGAAATGTCACTTTGGTAAAGTGTTTTTCTGTGTTATTGTTTGATGTAGATAAACAATGCAAAGAACATGTAAAGGAAGTACTACTTCGTGTTGTGTCATGGCCTTTGGTAGACAGTGGGATTAAGATGGCCACCAGAGAAATAAATATTTTATGTTTACATATTTGTTGGTTTCGCTCGTTCTTTATCAACAAAAGCACATAAAAAACACGGGACCTCATATTTTTAACCCTAGACAACCAGATTTAGAGCCAGCATCAACATCGAGACACAGCAGCGATCCAGCAAGCGGCAGTGATTACTACAATGCATTTTAATGGCGCCAACCTAACATCAAGTGCTAACAAGCTCCGTAAATGGGAGTGAAATAGTGCGATTATAGCAATTAGCAATATCCACGACTAGGCGACCATTACAAAAGTGGGGGCTCAGCCGGGATCTTTAAGTGCATCGATGATAATAGCGCAGCGATAAATTTCGTAAGTGCTTAGAACTCCAAAAAAGTTTATTTGTGCAGTGTGGCAACAGTGAAAATATGTCAAAGTGAAAAACAAAAAAAAATCGTGTGTATTAGAGGTGGGCCAAACGTAGTGATGGGCTAAACTGCGATTTTCCGATATCAGTGATTTCTGTGAATGCTACTTTTCAGTATCTGCTATTCTTAACTGCGATTTGTCGCAGTTAAGAGTCGCAGTTAAGGAACATAGGTCGTGTATCCCACCGCCACTGCTATTTCTGCGATTTCTGCTACTTCCGCGATTTCTGCTACTTCTGCGATTTCTGCTACTTCTGCGATTTCTGTGACTTCTGCTACTTCTGCGATTTCTGTGACTCCTGCTACTTTTGCGATTTCTGCGACTTACTACTGTATGAAAAAGTTACATCTGTCAACACGGAAAATTGCATCGCAACAAACCTGTCATTGGCAAGTATGTTTTACGTTTTTTCTTCCGTTGGCTTTAATTTTGTATTAAAGAAACAACTGTGAAAATATTAATAGTGTAATTAATATGTAAGTAGCCGTACAGTACCGTAATAGTTCGTATTTAGAAAATGAATTCTAACATATTGTTATGTTCACAGGTACCTGAACTACATTTCAGTCACTCAGTAAAGTGATAACTGAAAATATCATTGTCAACAGATCTGAAGAAATTGCCACTGCATCTTTAGACCGTTTTCGTCAGACGATAGGTTAGTTTCTAAGCGTTTCGATGGACTTCATTACTTCAGTGAGATCGTTCTTGCAAATGTGATATTCATTATAGCAAATATTAGCAATCTACTCTGTCAATTATACTTCTAGTAATTAATGACAGCAAAAATTGTTTAATAATCCTTGTGTTTTTGCAGACACAGTTCTGACTCTGATTACTGGTTGCTGTACGTATCTATCCACATCAAGGCTGTTGGGAGGGACTCGTGAAGATTCAAGACAGCTCTTAGAGGATTTGCAGTTTAAAAGTGAAACAATTGTGAAATAAGTGTGTGAATGATTAAGCTGTGTTTTATCGAAGTTGTTGTGCGATTTTAAAGGAATAATAAATGTCAAATACAGTGAGTGAATAATAAAAATCTCATTTTCCACATGTTTAAGCCGTCCTATACCCATAATTTTCCGCCACTTACTTATTGGTAAACACTTGTTGGAGAGCGACATGCCGCCCCCTTTCTCCCCAATCTTGGTGTGACACTGACCTGTAACATATCCCGAAGTCTACAATATGCATTTTGAGGCTGTTGATATGAAAGTGAGAAGTACAGATCTTCCAGTTAAATCAGGAATAGCTTAAGTGCATTACTTGAAAGTAACACAGGAAAAGCTTACTTATGTAGGTGGTAGTAGTGTCGGCAAAAAGTTCTTGTGTGTGAAGTTGCCATGTAGAACACCAGGTGTAAAACTTTTCTCCCGAGTCTTGAACTGTGTCGGAACAAAAGTGAGGCATTCATATGACTGTTTTCATTTCTCTACACTTATACAGATGTCTGAGTTCTGCTGTGTTAACATTGCAAAGTCCTGTAGGCATGTGGAGTATTAACCAAAACTGTCATATTGGAAGCAGAATCAAACACATTTGTTACGTTACTTGATATTTTCAGGAGAAAATGGCAATGTTGCTTCTTATTAATATAATACATTCAGAGTCACAGCAGTATTTGACCAACCATAACTGATGCTGAATGTGCATTTCGTCATATAATATGAAAGGCTTATTTCAATAGTGGTACAAGTCCATTACCTCCTCTTTTCTGTCTATAATGCTTCTGAAATTAGTGATCCAAACAAACATAAATAAAGGTTCATCTCTAGCAAGAAGCCATATGCTTGAATATTTCTGGTATCTCAACTGCAGATTTTTCAGCGCTCATGTAACTTTACTACTCTATATCTCAAAATTAACAAAAATGGACTTGTACCACTATTGAAATAAGCCCTTCATATGCACACACAGCACATCGATCTCGTGAGGCACAAGGCTCTCATAACGAAGTACGTACGTCGGTCAACAGATGACACTAGGAAAAGTATGTTAACTGCGCTTTTTAGTTGCTACTTGCGACTCTTAGTTGCGACTTGTAACGGAAATCGCAGTTAGACTCCATAGCGTACCGCAGAGATGGGCGTAGTACGAACTTTGACCCACAGATGGCACTGTTAACCGCGCTTTTTAGCTGCTACTTGCGACTCTTAGTTGCGACTTGTCACGGAAATCGCAGTTAGACTCCATAGCGTACTGCAGAGATGGACGTAGTACGAACTTCGGCCAACAGATGCCACTGTTAACCGCGCTTTTTAGTTGCTACTTGTGACTCTTAGTTGCGACTTGTCACTGAAATCGCAGAAAGCAGTGCTAAATTCGACCAATAGATGGCTCACGTCTTTGAATGTGAAATACTACTTGCGACTGCTAACTGTGACTGAAATCGCAGTTAGATTTTGTAAAGTTGCTAGTGGTGAGCAGGAAATCGCGTATCTGTTAGAAATCGCAGTGACTGAGAAGTCACAGATATCACAGTAGCAATTTTACAGAATCTAACTGCGATTTCAGTCACAGTTAGCAGTCGCAAGTAGTATTTCACATTCAAAGACGTGAGCCATCTATTGGTCGAATTTAGCACTGCTTTCTGCGATTTCAGTGACAAGTCGCAACTAAGAGTCGCAAGTAGCAACTAAAAAGCGCGGTTAACAGTGGCATCTGTTGGCCGAAGTTCGTACTACGTCCATCTCTGCGGTACGCTATTGAGTCTAACTGCGATTTCCGTTACAAGTCGCAACTAAGAGTCGCAAGTAGCAACTAGAAAGCGCGGTTAACAGTGCCATCTGTGGGTCAAAGTTCGTACTACGCCCATCTCTGCGGTACGCTATGGAGTCTAACTGCGATTTCCGTGACAAGTCGCAACTAAGAGTCACAAGTAGCAACTAAAAAGCGCAGTTAGCACTGCCATCTGTTGAGCAAAGTTCATACTACGCTATTCGCTACCGTGTCAAACTGCGATTTCTGTGACAAATCGCAACTAAGAGTCGCAAGTAGCAACTAAAAAGCGCAGTTAACATACTTTTCCTAGTGTCATCTGTTGACCGACGTACGTACTTCGTTATGAGAGCCTTGTGCCTCACGAGATCGATGTGCTGTGTGTGCATATGAAGGGCTTATTTCAATAGTGGTACAAGTCCATTTTTGTTAATTTTGAGATATAGAGTCGTAAAGTTAAATGAGCGCTGAAAAATCTGCAGTTGAGATACCAGAAATATTCAAGCATATGGCTTCTTGCTAGAGATGAACCTTTATTTATGTTTGTTTGGATCACTAATTTCAGAAGCATTATAGACAGAAAAGTGGAGGTAATGGACTTGTACCACTATTGAAATAAGCCTTTCATATTATATGACGACATGCACATTCAGCATCAGTTATGGTTGGTCAAATACTGCTGTGACTCTGAATGTATTATATTAATAAGAAGCAACATTGCCATTTTCTCCTGAAAATATCAAGTAACGTAACAAATGTGTTTGATTCTGCTTCCAATATGACAGTTTTGGTTAATACTCCACATGCCTACAGGACTTTGCAATGTTAACACAGCAGAACTCAGACATCTGTATAAGTGTAGAGAAATGAAAACAGTCATATGAATGCCTCACTTTTGTTCCGACACAGTTCAAGACTCGGGAGAAAAGTTTTACACCTGGTGTTCTACATGGCAACTTCACACACAAGAACTTTTTGCCGACACTACTACCACCTACATAAGTAAGCTTTTCCTGTGTTACTTTCAAGTAATGCACTTAAGCTATTCCTGATTTAACTGGAAGATCTGTACTTCTCACTTTCATATCAACAGCCTCAAAATGCATATTGTAGACTTCGGGATATGTTACAGGTCAGTGTCACACCAAGATTGGGGAGAAAGGGGGCGGCATGTCGCTCTCCAACAAGTGTTTACCAATAAGTAAGTGGCGGAAAATTATGGGTATAGGACGGCTTAAACATGTGGAAAATGAGATTTTTATTATTCACTCACTGTATTTGACATTTATTATTCCTTTAAAATCGCACAACAACTTCAATAAAACACAGCTTAATCATTCACACACTTATTTCACAATTGTTTCACTTTTAAACTGCAAATCCTCTAAGAGCTGTCTTGAATCTTCACGAGTCTCTCCCAACAGCCTTGATGTGGATAGATACGTACAGCAACCAGTAATCAGAGTCAGAACTGTGTCTGCAAAAACACAAGGATTATTAAACAATTTTTGCTGTCATTAATTACTAGAAATATAATTGACAGAGTAGATTGCTAATATTTGCTATAATGAATATCACATTTGCAAGAACGATCTCACTGAAGTAATGAAGTCCATCGAAACGCTTAGAAACTAACCTCTCGTCTGACGAAAACGGTCTAAAGACGCAGTGGCAATTTCTTCAGATCTGTTGACAATGATATTTTCAGTTATCACTTTACTGAGTGACTGAAATGTAGTTCAGGTACCTGTGAACATAACAATATGTTAGAATTCATTTTCTAAAGACGAACTATTACGGTACTGTACGGCTACTTACATATTAATTACACTATTAATATTTTCACAGTTGTTTCTTTAATACAAAATTAAAGCCAACGGAAGAAAAAACGTAAAACATACTTGCCAATGACAGGTTTGTTGGGATGCAATTTTCCGTGTTGACAGATGTAACTTTTTCATACAGTAGTAAGTCACAGAAATCGCAGGAGTCACAGAAATCGCAGAAGTAGCAGAAGTCACAGAAATCGCAGAAGTAGCAGAAATCGCAGAAGTCACAGAAGTAGCAGAAATCGCAGAAGTAGCAGAAATCGCGGAAGTAGCAGAAATCGCAGAAATAGCAGTGGCGGTGGGATACACGACCTATGTTCTTTAACTGCGACTTTTAACTGCGACAAATCACAGTTAAGAATAACAGATACTGAAAAGTAGCATTCACAGAAATCACTGATATCGGAAAATCGCAGTTTAGCCCATCACTAAAAGTTGCTACTGTGATATCTGTGACTTCTCAGTCACTGCGATTTCTAACAGATACGCGATTTCCTGCCCACCACTAGCCAAACGGTTATTCTGGAGTAACCGTTATCACAGTTCCAGTTATTCTTTGATAACCGTTATCGTTAACCGTTATTAATAACTGCCAAGTTATTTTTCGCTAGCGAATACCGATAACTCCGACAGTTAAATAACGACATAGTTGGAATCCGTCAGTTTAGTTATCAGTATAACTGCGAGTAGTGTGAAATAGCAGGAATGTCGTATGAATCGTGTCATAACCTTAGCTTATTAACTCCGGGTACATTTTAGTTGATGTTAGAACGATTATTAGTGTTTCATATTATATGTTTGTATGTTATCGGTCGCTATTAGAAATATTATCTTCGCAGCGGCGACAGAAAGTACGCGGAACTTCGCCAAAGCACTGTTTAAGTAAAATGTTAACAACGTCCGTTTTTAAGTATGAAGTAATATGTAACCTGAGTACTGTAGGTTAAATTCGAAGCTTAATTTCTTGTGCTGCTCACATAATAGAATAAAGTGTACAGCCTTGTAATACAACAAAAAATATACGTAATGTGACAGATTCGTTTACTCCTGTGCTGTAAAAGCTAGTCCTATTGGGGAAAGTGTGAGTACGCTAATCCAAGTTTTATGTCAGATTTGCAAACTGCTCGATTTCTCCAGCGACAGCATGTTTATAACATATGAAGACATGCAGATCGAAAAGGTTGACAGTGTTACATTTCTGGGACTACAACTCGGTAATAAATTCAGTTGGGAAGGGCATACCACATTTTTTCATTCTATTATTTCATAAGGGAACATATTCTGTGGTAACTTATCAAACGTAGCAAAGTTTTTCGTATGTAAAAGCGTGTAATAAAAATCGTTTGTGGTATCAATTCAAGAACATCATGTAGGAACCTGTTCAAGGAACTTTGTATTCTAATTGCTGCTTCCTAGTATATTTATTGCTTAATGAAATTTGTTACAAGTATTTCCAACCAATAGCTTAATACATAATATCAGTACTAGAAATGGGAACAGCAATCTACATAAAGGCCTAAAATTACTTACCTTGGTCCAAAAGGGGTCCAATATTCAGGAACATGCATTTTCGATAAACTGCCAGCAAGTCAGCAACCATTAAAATCTTGGTTTCAGATAAGGCACGGTTTACAGTGTGTTTGAAAGACTATTTGATACAGAAGTGTCTGATTCCACCCGTCATCAATATGCCGGAAATGGCTATTTTAAGTGTGTCTATGACGTCACTACATACACATGGCAACAAACACGAAGATACATATAAATAATACAATAACATTTCCCACCAAAAATACAATCAAACCAATGGGACAACTGCGGGAAGTTGGGGGTTTTAGGGTGATGACAAGCTAGTAAAAAAAACACACCATGATCCCAAAACACAAAATGAAGAACAAAAAATCTGCAGGAATCGGACACTTCCCTTGAACAATATAGGTCAACTATAGGTGACCATACCAAAACACCAATACCCACAACTAGAAGTACGAAAATTGGAATCAGACATTTCCCTTGACCTACATAGGTCAACCTCAGATGACGATACTAAAACATCAACACACACACAACTATGAAAGTGGGAATCGGTCATTTCCGGTGACCTATATAGGTCCATCACAGCTACTGATGCCAAAAAACCAACACCTACAACTGCGAAAAATAAAACCACAATCGCAAAAGTCCACAAATCAATCATCCCTACATAAATTAAATCACATTCAATACTTCATAAATACACAAAACATCACAGCTAGAAAAGAAAAAAATTAATTACCACCAGCAAATTCCGGCACTGCAACCTAGATCGACAGACACACACACACACACACACACACACACACAAAAAAAACCAACTCATAAACACCGTGCCGTAATGACATTCATGACATTCACACACCACAACACCTTTACGTCGAAGCAGACGGGTGGAATCAGACGCTTCCATTGACCCCTCCTTCTACTCTGTAGATGAATATCGTAACAGAGACTGATAGACCAGCTTAGGTAAAAATTCTGCTATATTTCAGTTTTGACGACACTTGGTTGCAACAGTCAAGATGGCAACCCAGTTCTAAGCAAAGAAGGGAAAGCAGAAAGGTGGAAGGAGTATATAGAGAGTTTATACAAGGGCGATGTACTGGAGGACAATATTATGGAAATGGAAGAGGATGTAGATGAAGACGAAATGGGAGATAAGATACTGGGTGAATAGTTTGACAGAGCACTGAAAGACCTGAGTCAAAACAAGGCCTCGGGAGTAGACAACATTCCATTAGAACTACTGATGGCCTCGGGAGAGCCAGTCATGACAAAACTCTACCATCTGGTGAGCACGATGTATGAGACAGGCGAAATACCCTCAGACTTCAAGAAGAATATAATAATTCCAATCCCAAAGAAAGCAGGTGTTGACAGATGTGAAAATTACCGAACTATCAGTTTAATAAGTCACAGCTGCAAAATACTAACGCGAATTCTTTACAGACGAATGGAAAAACTGGTAGAAGCCGACCTCGGGGAAGATCAGTTTGGATTCCGTAGAAATGTTGGAACACGTGAGGCAATACTGACCTTACGACTTATCTTGGAAGAAAGATTAAGAAAAGGCAAACCTACATTTCTAGCATTTGTAGACTTAGAGAAAGCTTTTGACAATGTTGACTGGAATACTCTCTTTCAAATTCTGAAGGTGGCAGGGGTAAAATACACGGAGCGAAAGGCTATTTACAATTTGTACAGAAACCAGATGGCAGTTATAAGAGTTGAGGGGCATGAAAGGGAAGCAGTGGTTGGGAAAGGAGTGAGACAGGGTTGTAGCCTCTCCCCGATGCTATTCAATCTGTATATTGAGCAAGCAGTAAAGGAAACAAAAGAAAAATTCGGAGTAGGTATTAAAATTCATGGAGAAGAAGTAAAAACTTTGAGTTTCGCCGATGACATTGTAATTCTGTCAGAGACAGCAAAGGACTTGAAAGAGCAGTTGAACGGAATGGACAGTGTCTTGAAAGGAGGATATAAGATGAACATCAACAAAAGCAAAACGAGGATAATGGAATGTTGTCAAATTAAGTCGGGTGATGCTGAGGAAATTAGATTAGGAAATGAGACACTTAAAGTAGTAAAGGAGTTTTGCTATTTAGGGAGTAAAATAACCGATAATGGTCGAAGTAGAGAGGATATAAAATGTAGACTGGCAATGGCGAGGAAAGCGTTTCTGAAGAAGAGAAATTTGTTAACATCGAGTATAGATTTAAGTGTCAGGAAGTCGTTTCTGAAAGTATTTGTATGGAGTGTAGCCATGTATGGAAGTGAAACATGGATGATAACTAGTTTGGACAAGAAGAGAATAGAAGCTTTTGAAATGTGGTGCTACAGAAGAATGCTGAAGATTAGATGGGTAGATCACGTAACTAATGAGGAGGTATTGAATAGAATTGGGGAGAAGATGAGTTTGTGGCACAACTTGACTAGAAGAAGGGATCGGTTGGTAGGACATGTTTTGAGGCATCAAGGGATCACCAATTTAGTATTGGAGGGCAGCGTGGAGGGTAAAAATCGTAGAGGGAGACCAAGAGATGAATACACTAAGCAGATTCAGAAGGATGTAGGTTGCAGTAGGTACTGGGAGATGAAGAAGCTTGCACAGGATAGAGTAGCATGGAGAGCTGCATCAAACCAGTCTCAGGACTGAAGACCACAACAACAACAACAACAACAACAGTGGCATGTGTGTTCACTAGTCATTTATGGCAAAAGAAAGCACTGACTCAAAGCATAATTTGCTTGGTAGACATAATTGGAAATGGCCTTTTTAGTTATAATTTTACGTTTTTAGATCATAGTACTCCCTGAGAGATTATCTTCTGCATTTCTTGGCGCTGACATGATAAGTAATGGATGTTTCACCACCAGGTCAGGCATACAGCATTAAGTGTGCTGCTCTGCTGTCAGCGGCACGGTAGTCAATGTGTTACGCAGGCATTTAGGAACTTTGAGTATGAAGTATATGCATCTGTACAGTCTTGGCTAAAAAGATACAGCTAGAATGCTAAGTACTGTTTCAGGAATTATCCTTTACACAGTTAAATATCTTATGTTAAATATGTATCTGAAACTGAATTCATGAATAACTTGTAGGCCTAGTTATTTAAAAGTTTGGTTTTGTAAGACATTTAAATAAAAATACTGCAGACCCAAAAATCGTCTGGAAATGGTAAGGAATATGAAATATAAGTAAATATTTTTCCTCAATAAGATTAAAGTGTAAAATTGCTGATACCTGGTTGTTACCATGAGATGCTGTTGGCCCCAGCAGAGCAATCTGCTGTGACCACCGGCACCTTCATGCCAGCCAACGGGTTAATACACAAAACAGGGCAGTGCAAGACTTGGTTCGTAATTCCCATTGGTTGAAGCAACTAAAATTAAATTTCTGAGGTATGCTGGAACTGTGTTGTCGGTATATTCCCCAGCATGATTTAAAATTTTTGCCTTGAAATGTCACTGACAGTGCATAATATATTTTACAACTGAGAATAGATACTTAAAAATTTATGTAGGAATATATTTCAAGAAATCCTTTCAAACCAAACCTGAGAGTTATATTGACACACAAGTAAACCCACCTGAATGACACACTGGGTCACACAAGAGTTAGTTGTAGGTGTAGAATAGCTAATTTACACAGAAAACTTTTCATACAAATTTTATTGTAAAGCACACAAATGTTAAGGGAAAGGTGCAATGCCTAGATGAGATAAACTTGGACACGCAATAACTGGTTTTGCTCAGATATATGGGAAATTAACTGTAGTGTTATATGACATATAACACATCTGAGGTGCAAATTTGTGGAGAGGAGAGATTGCATTGAACCTGTCGTGTATGGTGCACATTTTGTTGCAGTGCTGGGATGATGTCATCCAGATTTCAAAATTAGGGGTCTAGTAATGGAACTCATCAGTTTTAATATTTAAAAATAAACACGCCTGAAAAAGGAAGCTGAATTAGGACTTCCAATTAAATTGCAAAAATTTTCTTGTTTTGCACATTCAATGCGGCTGACACTTAAAAGCACAGGGTTAGTAGCTCTTATTGACCTTTGATTCAGCCACAGTAAACATGTTGAAGATTTTAAAGTGACAAAGTAGTTGTCGATATTCTGGTATTAATGGATGATAGCAGGAAATACAGCAATGAAACAGTGTGAATTACTTAAGCCAGGAATTAAACAAGTCTACATAGCTTTGAACGCAATCATTTCACACTTCTTAGTCACTGCATATTTGTGTGCTATAACGTAATACAGCAATCTTCTACTTTCTCATCTTTGATCTGGGACACCTGTCACATCTTACTTGTTTTCCTAGAGCAACTCTAGGTTTACAAGATCCACATTTCAGGATTCTGGTTATTGCTAGTCCTACCTCATGCTGAAAGTGTGGGTTGATAGCTGTCTCTTCAGATATGATCTCATCAACTGCCATTTGAGAAACAAGCAGAAATGTGATTATCCAATTTTCTGTCAGTGATGAATATATCACTAATGTATATACCACACAGATATTCATGATGGTATAGAACAGTGCAGGGGCATCTTCTGCTGGGTAGACTAAACTGTGCACTTCTCATCCAGTGCATCAATTTCTTCATAGGTAGTTTCATAATACACTACTATCTAAGGCTTGATTGTTGCGATGCCCAATGAAACAGCATGATGCCTTGAAGACACTAAACTAACAGTCTTCTTAAGTTTTTGAATGAAGGATATAAGTAAGTAATATATCCAAAAACAATTAAGTTTTACATTTTGCTGTCAGGAACTCTTTTGGAATCTACTTTTATTATTATTTTGTACATGTGTGGCCTTTTTGTTTCCTCTTCCCAGTTTGACAAGAACATCTGATTTGCTTAATGAGGATATTTATGGTTAAAAAATAGGTGTTGATAATGCAACCTGCAAACCAAGATCATCCTCCGAAACTTTACAAGCCTAGGAAATAAGCACAATGATTTGGACATAATAGCATGTTTTAATAAACCAGATGTTTCAGGTATTACTGAGCACTGGATACCAAAAAAGAATCTTATTATGCACCCATTAACAAAGAATTTCTGCTCATCTTTCAGTAGGGATATCAAACCTTATGGTGATGTTGCAAAAAGTGGCAATAATTGGTGCTCAAAGATGTAATTCCTTACGTGTCGAAGGTGTGACTGAACTTTCTGCGATAAGCTATAGATGGGAAAGGAAACATAATTTTAGATATAGAAAGACCTCCATCTGAAAGTACAGATATTTTTTTAGCTAATCTCTATGAATTGCTTGTAGAGAGAGATAGTAAATACTCTGGGAAAACAGCTGGGTAATTATGCTGATAATTGTTCACAGTTTAATAAAACCTTATCTAACACAAATCAGTTTTCAGTCTTAAGGATGGTGAGTGACACACACAGATCTAACATTGCTGATGTGTAATACAAGGTACCCAGGACTTTGTACTGGGATACTTGCTTTTGTCGATTTATGTAAATGACAAAATACTACTCCCCAAATTCAAGGATAGTTCTGTATGCCAATGCTACATCCATTGCACGCAAGTGTAAATATCACGAGCAACTACAAAAACTATGAAACTGTATTACAAATGAAATAATTCGGTATTTCTATGAAAATCATCTCATTGTCAGCACAAGATAGCAGCAGTAATGGATTTTCACCCCACAAGTCAGATTTTGAAATTCAGTTGTGCACTGGAACTGATATTGTCATCAAAGAAAACAACTGCTTGGTTACAGTTAAACTTTCTATATTTAACATGTTATAATGTGGAAACTAATTACCGTGCAAGAACATAACTTGGTAGCATTAATGTCAAGGACATGGGGAAGAGAAATAATGCAGAATCAATTCAATTGAAACCCTTAATGTGCTGCTACAGTACACCATACCACTACATACCAGTACCATTACTGGTGATGGTGATGGAGGCTGTTATGAAAAGCTTGCAATTTTATTCAAATCTGATGTGGCAAGTCAATAGAACTTTTTATCCATGTGAGTAAAACTATTGTGTAAAATCAATAGTGCAGCTTCTTACAGAAGTCTCTTCAGGGCCCTTCGGAGTCTTTCACTTACATGTCAACATATTTACTCCCTAATAGTATTTGTTGTTCATAATAGGGGTAATTTTACTCCGTTCAGTTAAATTAACTTGCAAAATACTGAAAGTAAAAACAATGTCCATGTAGACTATACATCCATGCCTACGATTCAGAATGGAATTTCACATTTGGATTGAAAGTCTTCAATAGGTTGCTGCTAACCATCAGCAGAAAACTGAAAATCCTAAGATATTAAAAAAAATACAAAATAAAAGAAATATTTTATCAGCCTCTCCTTCTATAATTATAATTAAATGTAATGTTTCGACTCAAGGATGCATATGCTAGTTAACACTACGATTCAAATTAACAGGATTTTAATTTTATCATTTTATGCAGGGCTGACAGTACTCATTGCTTTGTGCGAAGTATGAGAGAAAAACAGAAATTGAATAAAAAAAACAAAACATTTCTAGCTGTCACGGTTATTACTTCTTTCCTCTGTGAAGATGAATATCTTTTGTGACTGGAAATGAGGGGAAGATCACTTACACCACCCATATAGAACACTTATGTGACACATTCATGAGTATTGCTCCAATGTTTGAGATCCAGGTCAGATTTAAGCAACACTCTGAAGCAACTCAGAGGTTGGACGCTAGATAGGTTACCAGTAGTTTCAAACTATGTGCGAGTATTATGAAGATGCTTGACAAACTCATGTGAGAATCCCTGGAGGGGAAACAATGTTCTTTTTGTATAACACTATTGAGAAAATTTAGAGTACATGAGAAAACAGGGCTCGGATAGTAGATAGCCTCTCTTCCCACTCTCTATTTGCGAGTGGAACAGGAAAGAGTATGATTTGTAGTGGTACAAGGTACCCTCCTCCAGGTACTATTTGGTTGCTTGTGTAGTATGTATATACATCAAAATACCGAAGAAAATTGTGACTGCTTACTACATAAAGAAGTAATACTTGAACTAACCTAAAGCTTCGTGATTTACTTCAAATGTTTTCTCCCACTGATACACTCTGACAGTCAGTGACTTGCTTATATAGCAGTCTTACAATTTGGAGATGTCAGTATTGCTTAGATCCATTAATATTCCCTCAGTGAGCTCTTTTTATCTTAAGATCACACAAACTGGATTTTTGAGAAACTACACACAGGAAGATGGCCTATAGCTGTTTACAGAAAAACAACGATCAAAATTTAAGCATATCGGTAACACACACTGGGCAAGAGCACATATCTGGGGGCTAGAGCACTATACTGAATTTCGCTCCCTCCCCCCCCCCCCCCCATTTTCCCTACAAAACCTTGGCTATTTCGCCCCCCCCCCCTTTTCCCTAGAAACCTTGGTTGGAGTTATAAACTTATTTGTAGCATAGTCTGAGGTATAGATTATGGTGAAAAGCGATAATTTCGTTGACAGTTGTGGAACACAGCGAATGAGAAACAAAGGTTGTGGTAACAGACAGACGTGTGGCTTTGCCTAATATTTGTTTGCGGCATATTTAAATGTATTTTCCCACATTTAACGCATTTGTCATAATTAAAAAAAAATAATAAAACTCCTAGGTCATCCACAAAAACATATATTAGAAAATGAACAAGCATCCGACGTGTTTTGATGCATATTACGTACAGATATCGTACACAAACTGGAAAAATGCAATGGGCGTTCAACTACGTATCCTTTGCCATATTTGATTCGTTTTTCCGCATTTGCTACTGCTGGTATGGGTTCAGAGACAAATTCGTGCTGCAAACGTCTCAGTGGTAGTTAGGCTACATTAGTAAGCTGCAGTTAATGTGTTAAAAACAGTTACACACATTGTCCTCAATGCGTAATATGTGTTATGCTATAAATCACTCTGCCTTTCGACCAATAATTTGTAATCAGTTGGCTTCAATCAATCACGTAAGACTCTAATATGTAACTTTGACTACGCTGCGGATTATTATGTCACCATAATCCAGATTATTCGCATTCAAACCTTTATGGGAGCCTTTATATTTTATGAAGTAACAGCTTTTTCATGAGATGAGAAAACATTTTATTTTCCAAGCACAGATCAAAAACTAACAAGAATAAACAACTCGTAACCAAGCCAACTACGGCAAAGATAAATATCTATCAGCTGCAGCTTTCACCCGCTGTTTTTGGCGCAGTGGATAAATGACGTCGCCACATCAGCACCCCTCCTTTTGAAACCGGGTGCACCAGGTATGTGGGGAAACTTGCACTTGATTTTTCTACCAGCTCTCGTGAAAACATCTGGTGCAGGCAATCGTATCATCCTTAAGCCACACGTGGGACGTTGCTTGCAGATCTTTATGTAAAAACACTCTCCGGTCTCCATGTCTGACAGGGTTAGTGGGTTTGATGTTTCTCATTCTAACGCTGAGTTGTCTCGCGAATTGCGTGCATAGCTCAGGGGCGAACGGCTGTGTAGATGCTGGAATGATAAATTCTCCAGGAACCCTCAATTGCTCGCCATAAACCAATTCTGCGGAAGAGCATTGTAAGTCCTCCTTCACGGCCGTTCTCAATCCCAGTAGGACCAGCGGTAGTGCTTCAGACCATGAAGTGGAACTACACATTAATCCAGCTTTGAGTGTGCGGTGTAGTCGTTCCACCATTCCATTACTAGATGGATGTTAGCTTGTGGTGCGTAGGTGGTTGCACCCGCACAGTAGTAAAAGTTCATTGAAAAGTTGGCTTTCAAACTGCCTTCCGCGATCTGTTGTTATGTTTTGCGGAACGCCAAACCTGGAGAACCATGAATGCAACAGTGCTTTTGCAACCGACTCCGCAGAAATGTCTTGTATTACAACTACTTCTGGCCACCTGGTAAAACGATCAATGATTGTGAGCAAATAGCGTTGTTCTGGAGAGCATGATAGCGGGCCCACAATGTCCACATGTATATGTGAAAATCTTGCAGATGGTGTCGGGAAGTCAGCAATAGGTGCAAAGACATGTCTGCTGATTTTATTACGCTCGCATGTTAGGCATGCACGCGCCCATGCACAACAATCTTTTTGTATCCCAGGCCACACTACTTTGGAGGAAACTAACTTGGCTGTAGCTCGTACTCCTGGATGTGATAGGTTATGTAGTGCACTATAAATCTCACGACGATATTGTTCTGGTATGTAAGGTCGATCCTTTCCTTTTGCTACATCACACCAAATTCCATCTGGAACATTTGGGACAGACACACGTCTGAGCTGCAGCGCAGTTCTCTGTTCCTCTATTAGACGGCGCAAGAAAGGATCTTCTTGTTGTTTAGACGCTAACTCGGTCCAACGAATTGAATTTAAACTGGCACAATTCCTAGACAGGCAATCTGCGACCAGGTTGTCTTTTCCTGAAGTGTGACGCACGTCAGTTGTGAACTGTGCAATGTACTCGACTTGCCTGCACTGACGTGGTGAACTGAGCTCTGTGTCTCGTTGAAATATAGCTACTAACGGCTTGTGATCGGTAAAAATTGCAAAGTGCCTCCCTTCGACAGACGTGCGAAAATGCTTTATGGCTAAGTAAATAGCAAGCAACTCACGGTCAATAGCACTCCATTTTTGCTGCTGTCGAGTCAGGTTTTTAGAGAAAAATGCGAGCGGCTCCCATCTGCCATGAACTTCTTGCTGTAGCGCTGCACCCACCGCTGTTTGGCTCGCATCAACCATGAGCGCTAAAGGAGCACTCAATCTTGGATGTCCCAGTAGTGTTGCCCGAGAAAGACATTTCTTTAAGTCATGGAAAGCTGCTTCAGCATCTGGACTCCATGGAATTTTACGATTTCCTATTGTATTTTTACCTGCAAGTAACGTTGTGAGTGGCTCTTGGGCGGCAGCTAATTTAGGTAAGTGATGTCTGTAATAGTTGAGCATGCCTAAAAATCTGCGAAGTCCTTTGTAAGTTGTGGGAAGGGGCATCTGTTGTACTGCTTCAACCCGCTCAGGCAAAGGTGACAGGTCTGCTGCTGAAACCAAATATCCCAGGAACTTAACCTCGCGTTTTCCAAACGTGCACTTTGTTTCGTTAATAATTATGCCATACTCTGTCAGACGGCGGAAAAGCTGCCGCAGATGTTCGACATGCTGATATACAGAACCAGAGAATACTAAAATATCGTCCATATAACAAAATACGAATGGTAATTCTCGAAGCACCTCATGCATGAATCTTTGCCATGTTTGGGCAGCGTTTCTGAGGCCAAATGGCATAAAATTGTACTCAAACAAACCGAATGGTGTGATAACTGCTGTTTTTTTAATGTCAGATGGAGCCATGGGAATCTGGGAAAATGCTTTGACTCAGTCAATCACACTAAATATTTTGGCATTGCTAATTGTACTGTTAAAATCAGTCACATTGGGTACTGGGTAGCGGTCGGGAATTGTGCGGGCATTGAGCGCCCTGTAGTCTCCACATACTCTCCATGAATTGTCTTTTTTACGGACCATGTGAATTGGAGATGCCCATGAACTATCAGACCTACTTACCTGTTTTTAGAAGTCTGTCGAACTCAGCTCGCGTCGCGAGCAGCTTCTCTGGAGGCAGACGCCGCGGGCGGAAGGCAACGGGTTGACCTTGTGTCGTGCTGATGTGGTGTTGAGTATTGTGTCTGCATTTCCTGGTTGCGTTGACGGGTTCGGTAAGTGCTGGAAAGTCTTGAAGCAGTTTACGAAAAAGTGATTCCTCCGACAGTGCTCTGATATTGCCTACAGTATACGAATCGTTACGACTGTCGGGTGTCTTCTTGCGTGACGCACACGTGTGCGCCCCACTTAGTTGCGGGTACTAAATCGTATCACAATATCCCGACACGGATGACGCGGTAGAGGAGCCGGAAATCTTCGTGCGGAAAGACACGGGCACATCGCACTGCACTTGAACCGACGCGGAAGACGCAGTAGGCAATATCCCTTCTGTGGGAACTGTCACCAAATGACGGTTAACCAGGTCGGGCATTAGTCGGTAGTTCCGTAAAAAGTCCGCTCCAATTATAGGACTCGGCACATCAGCAACCACAAAAGTCCATTTTGGATGGAAGTTGGAATTCAGATGTAATGCCAACTGTTTCTCACCATAGGTAGATATTCTGGAATTGTTTGCCGCAGTCAGCACATGTTGCGTTGTTGTCGTGAGTATATCACCTCTCTTTCTTGGATAAACACTGACTTCTGAACCTGTGTCGATCAGAAACTTATCACCTGAAGAGAGGTCCAACACGAACAATCGGTGTGATTGGTTGACCGCAGATACCGTGGAGTTTTCACCTCTTTGAATCACACTATGACTCGGGCGCCTATGTTGTTGTTGACGAACGTTAGCGCCCTTTAACGCCCTCCTCTTAAGTTTGGGTAGCTGCAGGGCTGAATACATTGACGGGCAGTGTTACCGAAGCGTCTGTGGTACCAGCACCAATGATCTGTCAAATCCTGTTGAATAGTATTTCTTCGTCTTTTCCAACTGCGACTTCGTAGCTGCTGGTGGTGTGAAGTTATTTGCACGTTGTGCTGCCAGTTGCTGTATGGTGGGTTCGGTCGATGAGCACTGCTGTTGGGAGGTATTATTGCATGTTCCTGGCTCACTGACGTCAGATTCCATCACACTACACGTTCTTGGGCCTCCTGGCTGTAGTTGAATTCGGAACACGCAGAAACTTCGGTTAAGGTGTTTGCGATGGTGTCTGCCTTTTTTGCTAAGACTTGCAATGGTAAGTCTGTTTCTGCTGCAATGACGGCACGGATGTTGGCAGGAAGTTTACGAAGCCATATTAGACGTAAAGACTCTTCAGGTAGGAGTTCCGGGCTGGCTAGTGTACGTAAGGCTTTGAGTACTTGTGACGGAGTCTTGTCGCCCAAATCTTTGTATGCGAAAATTTTTTGTAGTAGCAAATCTGGTGACAACGTATAATGCTGTATGAGATCTTCCTTTAGCGCAAAGTAATTTTGTTGCAACAAGGTTTCTTCTACCTGCTCTATCACTTCTAAATTTAGATGTGAAACCACTATATTAAATTTATCAATGTTGTTAGACACCCCACACTGCCGAAATATGCATTCAGCCTGCGTAAACCAAAGCTGGGGGCGCGTCGGCCAGAACGCGGAAAGCTTAACATTTCCGTGTCGCGCGTAGGTACTCCCATCTTTTGCGTTAACATCTGTCGATCCGTTTTGTGGCGAATCAAAGGGCGTGGACCGCGATCCTTGGTCGAACAGACTGTAGTCTTCAATCTTGATTCCACTGCCCCGTGCTTTTGTCTCTGAATTCATTATTCTCGTCGGTATATATATTTTCTTTATGCTTCTGCTACAATTTTTCGGGGTCACCACTATGGGAGCCTTTATATTTTATGAAGTAACAGCTTTTTCATGAGATGAGAAAACACTTTATTTTCCAAGCACAGATCAAAAACTAACAAGAATAAACAACTCGTAACCAAGCCGACTACGGCAAAGTTAAATATCTATCAGCTGCAGCTTTCACCCGCTGTTTTTGGCGCAGTGGATAAATCATGTCGCCACACCTTCTTTCTACATTTAATTCTATTAACGGAAGATTCATTCAAACAATCTGGATTGATTTGACGTTCCAAAACAACAGCTGAAGGCAGGTCTGTATAAACGCTGTTTTGACGTCACTTACGTCAACAGAGTTGTTAACAGGTCTAGTCACCAGGCAGCGCTGTCACGCTTTCAGCCTTTCTGATGACGTCATGAAGCGATTCCTCGGGGCCCGCAAGACGCACGTTGTTCCTAGGTGGCGTTGTGTAAAGACGCTGTGGCAACTTTTCCAGTTTTGCTGTCACTGGCAATTTGAATTATCGATAAATCAAGTGACTTACAATGAATGTAGTTCAGATACTTGTCAAGGGGCAACAACGTGGTTAGAACCCGTATTCAAAATATGAGCTCCTATGGTAATGTGTGGTAATTTGCTGATTCTCAATATCGCACTATCAATACTTTCACACTAGTTCCATTACTTTAAAGCCAAATGAAGAACATAGGTAAACCTGCCTCTTCCTATCGTCCTATCTGTCTCACATCGGTGTTCAGCAAGCTCTTGGAATCCATCCTTTCCCGGCGCATCCATCTCCACCTCCACCAAAACCACCTCCTCCCAAACACCCAATGTGGCTTTCGACCTTCCTTCTCTGCCGATGACCAACTCCTCCGCCTCACTCATCTCCTCTCCCTCCAGCTTAACTCCCGTCAGTCCGCCATTTTTATCTCACTTGACCTCGAAAAGGCCTACGACCGTGTCTGGCATCCCGGTCTCCTGTTTTTAACTCCAAACCTACACCCTTCCTATCAACTACATCCGTCTGATGGCCTCCTTCCTCTCCCACCGCCCCTCCTATGTTACCATCCATAATGCCAATTCCCACACCTTCTACCCCTCTGCAGGTGTGCCCCAGGGCTCTGTCCTCTCCCCTCTCCTCTACCTCCTGTACACGGCCGATATGCCCTAGCCCCCTCCCCCTCCCCTCCAGTACACCTCTTGCAATATGCTGATGACACCGCATTCCTCTCCCTCGCTCCTACCCTCCAATGGTCCCAACGCCTTCTCCAGAATCACCTTGACCTTTTTGCTTCATGGTGTAACCAGTGGCTCCTGAAACTCAATTCTTCCAAGACCCAGGCAATCATCGTAGGTCATACCACTCGCTCCTTCCGGCTCCTGGATTTCTCCCTTAGTCTGCGCACGTCCTGTCCGCCTCACCCCCACCCTCACCTACCTTGGCCTCACCATTGACCGTCACCTCACCTGGATCCCTCATCTCCGCTCCATCCAATCCAAAGCCCACAACTGCCTACGACTCCTCAAACTCCTCTCTGGCCGGACGTGGGAGTTGCACCCCTCTACCATCCTCCACACCTACAAATCCTTAATCCGCTCCATCCTCTGTTATGCCAGTCCTGCCTGGATATCTGTCCCCCCCCAAATTCTACAAGTCCCTCCAAATCCTTGAGCGTCATGCACTCCGCCTCGCCTTCCGTATACGCCTCCCGTCCCCCACGCGGATCCTCTATGATCTCATTCCTCTACACCTCCCGCCGTCTTGAACCCCCTCACCCCCTGGTTGCTCCTCTTCTCTTCCATCCCCGCCCCCTGCCACATCTTCACCGTTGTGTCCCCCCTACCCTCCATCTCTACACCCTACATATCCTTTCCCAAGGTGGCTTCCATCAACTCCCCCTCCCGGATGATGCCCTCTCTCCCTCCTACCAACTCTGATCCACACTCCCCCTCCTTTCCTCTGTCCTTTTCCCAGGCTCCCTCTCCCCCCCTTCCATCCTCTTTCTTCCCCACCTCCCCTCTCTTTGCCCCATCTCTCCCCCGCGTCCTTTTACATTTCCCTCCTCTCATTCCCTCTCGCGTCTACCCTTCTCCCCCTTTATTAGTCCTCTCCCTCCTTGGTTCCCCCCCCCCTTTTCGTTTTTTCCTCTCCTCCCTCCTTGTTTTTCCCCCTACTCCAGGTCCCCCCCCATCTGCCTTGGGTCAGGAGTGCCATCTTTGTGCCGCCTTTTACAGTGTGTTTTTCCAGTGCGTGCTCCGTGTTGCGTCTTTTGGGAAGTGTAGCGAACAGCCATCATACTGTCGCTGGGTGTGCTTTTTATTACTTGCGAACAGAAACCAGACTGTCGCCATGTTTTTTTTAAATGTGTGTCTACTGTGTTACTTGTCTGATTCCTGTGTCTTTTATCTACATTGCCAATCCCTTTTGCTTTCTGTTTTAACTTTCCGCAATTTTTCACTTTAAATCGCCTGTTTTTCCTTGTTTCTTTCTTCTTCCTTTATTTACAAAAAGTCTATAGGCTGTAGAGCAGCGTAGTAAGCTGCTGCCGGCCCGCCCCATTCGGGGGGAATTGAAAATCAATAAGAAAAACAAATAGGTAAACCAAACTTAACGCTGATTATGTCTTTGAAGCGAAATTTAGTCGGTGAGCTAGCATATATTACGTAACAACTCAGCATCAAGCGTTGAAAATATTAACACTTTAATGATATTGGAATAGAGTTTATTACATTCAGTCAACATCGAAGCATGGAAAATAACAACCATGCCTTTTCAAAAATTGGATCTCGTAACAACTCAGCATCAAGCGTTGAAAATATTAACACTTTAATGATATCGGAATAGAGTTTATTACATTCAGTCAACATCGAAGCATGGAAAATAACAACCATGCCTTTTCAAAAATTGGATCTTGTGTTTTACTTTGCTCTAATCTTACGATTGCAATGATTGAATATGTAGAACATATTGTAAGCGTTGAAAATATTAACACTTTAATGATATCGGAATAGAGTTTATTACATTCAGTCAACATCGAAGCATGGAAAATAAACAACCATGCCTTTTCAAAAATTGGATCTTGTGTTTTACTTTGCTCTAATCTTACGATTGCAATGATTGAATATGTAGAACATATTGTAAGTGTTGAAAATATTAACACTTTAATGATATCGGAATAGAGTTTATTACATTCAGTCAACATCGAAGCATGGAAAATTAACAACCATGCCTCTTCAAAAATTGGTTCTTGTGTTCTACTTTGCTCTAATCTTACGATTTTTTTTTTTTTTTTTTTCTTTATTGTAATTTGAACACCCCATACAAAGGTGGGCTGGCAGCGGAACAGTGTACTCCGCTCTTCAGCCATAGGCAGTACAATAAAAAAGAAAGGGAGACAGACAAGTAACAGAATGGCGGTTGAAAAAACAGGAGATACAATAGTTAAAAAACATGAAGCCGTTCACACTCGACGAAACAACAAGAAAAACGGCGGCACTGGGCACAAACACTGACGAGGTAGACGACGCACGTGAACGAAGAAGCGTGGACGGTGAAAAACACTGATGCACAGACACGACGGCACAAACACTAAACCGAGGGCGACGATCTCCGGCGCGCGAAAGTTCACGATCCGTGTGCGAGTCCGGGGACCTGCCAAGAGAGGAGGAGGAGGAGGAGGAGGAGGAGGAGGAGGAGGAGGAGGAGGAGGGGGGAGGGGGAGGGGGAGGAGGAGAAGGGGGAGTGGGAAAGCGAGAGGGGAGAGCAGGGACGCCACGGGCAAGGGAAAGAGGGGGGGAGAGAGGAAGGGGGAGGGGAAGCCCGGAAGAAGAGGGGGGAGGGAGGGGACGGGGAAAAGGAAAGAGAAGGGAAGGGAAGAGAAGGGAGGGAGGGTGCCTAAGGGAAAGGACACCAGGAGTGAGGGGGGGGCGGGGTCATAGTTGATAGGAGGGGTAGATGGAGGGGACGAGGACATCATCAGGGAGGGGGAGCTGGCGGAAGCCACCTTGGGAGAGGGTAAGGAGGGTGGAGAGATGGAGACCGGGTGGGACATGGGAGTACAGGCGCGGCAGCGGGCGGGGGTGGGAGAGGATCGGGGAGACGAGCGGGTGAGGAGGATCGAGTTTACGGGAGGTGTAGAGGATGCGTAGTCGTTCGAGGAAGAGGAGGAGGTGGGGGAAGGGGATAAGATCATACAGGATCCGCGTGGGGGAGGGGAGACGGATGCGATAGGCAAGGCGGAGAGCATGGCGTTCAAGGATTTGGAGGGATTTATAAAAGGAAGGGGGGGCGGAGATCCAGGCGGGATGGGCGTAACAGAGGATAGGGCGGATGAGGGACTTATAGGTGTGGAGGATGGTGGAGGGGTCCAGACCCCACGTACGGCCGGAAAGGAGCTTGAGGAGACGGAGTCGGGAACGTGCCTTGGCTTGGATTGTCTGGAGATGGGGAGTCCAGGAGAGGCGACGGTCGAGGGTGTCGCCAAGGTACTTAAGGGTGGGGGTGAGAGCGATGGGACGGCCATAAACGGTGAGATAGAAATCAAGGAGGCGGAAGGAAGGGGTGGTTTTGCCTACAATGATCGCCTGGGTTTTGGAAGGATTGACCGTGAGCAACCACTGGTCGCACCAAGCAGTGAACCGGTCAAGATGGGATTGGAGAAGGTGTTGGGAGCGTTGCAGGGTGGGGGCAAGGGCAAGGAAGGCGGTGTCATCGGCAAACTGGAGAAGGTGGACGGGGGGTGGCGGCGGCGGCATGTCCGCCGTGTACAACAAGTACAGAAGGGGGGAGAGGACGGAGCCTTGGGGCACACCGGCGGAGGGGAAGAAGGTGTAGGAATCGGCGTTATGGATGGTGACATGGGAAGGACGGCGGGAGAGAAAGGAACCGATCAGACGAACGTAGTTAATGGGAAGGGCGAAGGTTTGGAGCTTGAAGAGGAGACCGGAATGCCATACGCGGTCATATGCGCGTTCGAGGTCAAGAGAGAGGAAGATTGCGGAGCGACGGGAATTGAGCTGTTCGGAAAGAAGATGAGTGAGGTGAAGGAGAAGATCGTCGGAAGAGAAGGACGGCCGAAAGCCACACTGGGTAACGGGGAGGAGGCGGTGCTGGCGGAGATGCTGGTGGATGCGGCGGGTGAGGATAGATTCCAGGACCTTGCTGAAGACCGAGGTAAGGCTGATGGGACGGTAGGAGGAGACGGCGGACGGCGGTTTGCCAGGTTTGAGGAACATGAGGATACGAGAGGTTTTCCACAGGTCGGGGTAGTAACCAGTGGACAGGACTACATTGTAGAGCCTGGCCAGGGTGGAGAGGAAAGAGACAGGAGCTTCACGAAGGTGACGGTAGGTGACACGATCGTGACCAGGAGCGGTGTTGCGTTTGGTGCGGAGTGTAGTAATGAGATCCTGTGTAGTGATGGGGGCATTAAGTTCCGTGTGTGGAATGTTGTCCAAGTACTGGAAACCAGGAGCGAGGGGAGGGACAGAGGTGTCAGTTCGATCGCGGATATCTGGGAAGAGGGAGTAATCGAACCGGGGATCATCAGGGATGGAAAACACATCGGACAGGTAGGAGGCAAAGTGGTTGGCCTTACTAAGGGCGTCAGGGAAGGGGTGGTCATCGTGGAGAAGAGGATAGTAGGGGGAGGGCTTAGTTCCAGTAAGGCGACGGAAGGCGGTCCAGAACTTGGACGAGTTTATAGGGAGGGTAGCATTTAAACGGGTGCATGTCTGTCGCCAGTCCCGGCGTTTCTTAGCCGCGAGCAAATTTCGAATGTGTCGCTGTAGTTGCCGGTGGCGTCGTAGGGTGTCCGGGTCACGCGTGCGGAGGAAGGCACGGTAGAGACGACGGGATTCACGGAGGAGGAGGACGGCCTGTGGTGGCAAGGTAGGACGGTGGGGGTGGATGGCAACAGTAGGGACGTGGGCCTCCACGGCCTCAGACAAGGTCTGCTGGAGAAAGGAGGCGGCATGGGAGACATCATCGGGACGGCGGTAGGCGAGAGGGTGGCTGTCGACCTGAGTGGAGAGGGTATCCCGGTAGGCATTCCAGTTGGCACGGGAATAGTCATGGATGTACTTGGGGGGAGGGTCATGACGAGGGTCGGGGCGGGGGCGACGACCGTCTGAAACGGTGAGGAGGACAGGGAGATGGTCACTACCAATGGGCTCCAGGACATCCACCGTAATGCGACCAAGGAGGTTGGGGGAGGAGAGAATAACATCGGGAGTGGAATTGGATTCGGGGCGGGTGTGCTGGGGGATGGGGATGAGGTCGCCTTGAAGGGAGGAGAGGAACCGATGCCACCGCCGTAACTGGGCAGCGGAGCGACTATGGATGTTAAGGTCGGCGGCGATCACATAGGAGGAGAAGGTACGGTCGATGTGGGAGAGGAAGTCGAAAGGAAGAGGGGCGTTGGGGCGGACATAGATGGTGGCACAGGTAACGGTAAGGCCGGGGAAGAAGAGACTAAGGATCAGGTGTTCGGTGGGGTCGGGAAGGAGAGGTTGGAGCCGAACGGGGATCTGGCGGTGGTGGCCAATGGCAACTCCGCCACGCGCAACTGGGAGGGGATTATCGGATCGGTGGAGGAGATAGGGGGAGGTGTGGATGGAGTGGTGGGGTTGGAGGAAGGTTTCATTGAGGAGGAAAGCATCCACACGGTGGGTATCAAGGGTGTGCAGGAAGAGGTTCGTATTGGCGGGAAGGGAGCGGATATTGTTGAACAGGATACGATGCTGTCGCGCCATGATAAGGATTTAGACGAGGGTGTCAAGGCGGGAGAAGGTGAAATGGGCCTGGTTATGGGAATAGGTGGCGTACATTTTAAGGTGGAAGATGGAACGGGCGGCGAGGGAGATCTGTTGGAGGGTGTGGGGGCGCTGAAAGGGATGGACGTTTTGGAGGACAATAGTGAGGAACCTGATGATGTCCTCAGCAGTGGGGGGGGGGGCGAAGGGAATTGCCAGGAGGGGTGGGGGCGTCCAGGGGACGGACAGGTACGGTGAGTTCAGGGGTGGTGGGAGGGGGTCGGGCTTTACACTTTTGGGAGTAGGTAGGGTGGGGGAGGCTGCAGGTATTACAGGAGGGAGGGGATTGAAGGTTGGGGCACTGCCGGAGGAAGTGCGCTTGTCGACAATGCGGGCAGGTGGGGGCCTCGCGGCACTCGGCTGTTGTATGTGCATTGTAGCGCAGACATCTCTGGCAGCGCAGGGATTGAGGGGGGGAACGGGAGGGGTCTACCTTGTACCGCTGATTGAAGAGGAGGGCACCCTCCTTCAGGAGGCGGTCAATGGAGGGGGCGTCCTCAGAGAACACTCGCATAAGACGGGTGGGGCCGGTCGCGTTAAAAATGCGGCGGACTGCCCGCACCTCCAGGGTGGGATGGGCCTTCAGCTCCGCCAACACCTCCTCCTCCGTGATCGACGGACTAAGCCGAGTGATCACGGCGGTGAGGGTCGGCGGGCGACGCGGGGGTTGGGGTTGGCGGGTAGGAGATGGGGAGGGAGCAGGGGTGAGGGAGGCGTTAGGACCAAAACGGGTGATGGGGAGGCGGGAGAGGATGTCAGTATGGAGGGTTGGGCTGGGGGAGGAGATAAGAACAGAGTCCCGTCTGGGAGTAAGGAGAGATATGGGGGCGCCAGGGAAATGTTGGCGGAGGAGGAGGGAGAGATTCCGGGCCTCGAGGAAGGAAGGATCGGGACGGGACAGGAGGTATTTGTAGAGACCGGGTGGGGAGGAGGAGGAGGAGGAGGAGGAGGAGGAGGAGGAGGAGGAGGGAGTGGGGCCTGGTGGGGAGACGTCCATGGCATTTTGGGGCGGGGATGTGGGGCGGGGTGGAGCCTTTTTAGGAGCAGAGGAAGTGGGGGCGCCACTAGGGCGTTTGACAGCGGCCGATGGGCGGGTGGTGATAAGAGGGACGGGAACGATGGGGAGGTGGCGGGAAGGGACAGGTCCCGGCACGGACGCAGCAGTCGGCGCCGGAGATAATGACTGTGACGGTGCAGGCGAAGGCGTCAGGGATGGTGAAGGCGACGATGATGGCGGTGGTGGTGGTGGCGGCGGCGACGGCGATGGCGACGGGGAGAGCTGAGCGTGGGCAGTGGCCCGACGGGCCACCACCCGAGCTGGAGCTGCAGTGACAGGCTGGGGGAGAGGGGGGAAGGGATCAGAACGAGAGGAAGAAGCGGGAGAGGGGGCGACAAAGAGCGAGGGCGAAGGGATAGAGAGGAGGGGAGGGATGGAAGGAGGGGGGTGGGACTGGGCACACCATGTGATAGTGGTGGAGGCGGCGGAAGGGGACGTATACACGATGGCGGTGGTGGTAGTAGTGATGGTGGTGGTGGGGGCGGACATGACGACAAGGAGAAGAAAGAAAAAACACAGCACTAAAAGGACAGGACACACACTGGCGGACGGCGACGGCGACGGCGGGAGGCAGGAACGCTGCTGCCGCGGACGGGGCCGGGGCGGCGGCGGCGGCGGCTGCTGCTGCTGCTGCTGCTGGACAGGACACACACTGACGGACGGCGGACGGCGGACGGCGACGGCGGGAGGCAGGAACGCTGCTGCCGCGGACGGGGCCGGGGCGGCGGCGGCTGCTGCTGCTGCTGGCACCGGAGGGCTGGCTGGCTGGCTGGCTGCGGGACCACTGCTGCAGGCCGGGACCGGGAACTGCTGCTGCTGCTGCTGCTGCTGCTGCTGCTGCTGCTGCTGCTGGGCTGGCTGGCTGGCTGGCTGGCACCTGGAACACCTAACACTTCGATAAGCGCTAGAAGTGCACTATCGAAGGGCGGTAACCTTGCGGTGTACCGCCGAAGATGTAATCTTACGATTGCAATGATTGAATATGTAGAACATTGTACCACAAATATTTCTAGGTATGAAGTATTCTCTTCATAATTAATTGGAATATACGTGCGATTATAGCAGCAGAGTAAAAACAGTTAAAGCGAGGGACTTATTTATTACATCCATCATCTGCCTGCAGAACCTATAATCGCAAACTGAAATGAAATATGAAGAATTTAAATCGTTTGGAGTGAAGCTCCGAACCGCAGTGTTGCTAGATGTTACCGACAGATGGCACCCTAATACGCTGAGTGAGAAAGTGTTGCGGGTCTCTCATTCGCTGTGCTAACTCCATTCAGCGATCGGCAGATACCGAATATTTGTAGCCACACCAGTCTTATACATTGCTTGTTTAAAATGGGAGATGTGATGCATTTTGATAAGTTTTATGAACATTTTACACTCGTGTTGTACTACTATTTGCATTTGACACATTTTACTGTAGTATAAAAACAGCTATAAAATGCCGAGAAATTAAAAAAATCGTTTATATTATTCGTATTACATTTCCATATCTGTTATAGCTTTCATGTCTTGTTACAATTCCACGTGTCCTGTAACAATGCAGCGCACGCAAGTAAACAAATAATGAAAGCATATTGCTTGAACTAGATATCTTACTATAGATAGAGACACTCTGTTTTGTTGGTTCAGTAATATTCCTTACATTTTAGTATGATTCCAACAAGTTTTCGCGATCAAATGTGACGATTCATCAACTCTTTAACCTCAAAACACTGTACGCCAATTTTCATCGCATATTAGTTCAAGCTAAAATACTGTATGTGATGTGGCTTCTTTTCTCTGTTCCCCAAATTCCCGTTTTTTGTCCCTCTTTATCAAGATTTGATTCCCCCTCAGAGGGGGAGGCGGGCTGGCAGCAGCGTAATATGCCGCTCTGCAGCCTACAAAATAGTTTAAAAACATAATGAGTGAAGAATAAACGATATAACCAGGAGCTAAAACGGTGACGGGTTAAAACCGTAATAGGGCGTAAAGTTGCGTAACTTAAATTAAAAAACCAAAGGGTCGGCAATGCTGATTAAATAAAATACATAGTAATTAGACAGGCACAATTAAAGAAACATGGCGACAGTTTGGTTTCTGTTCGCAAGAGTTGCAAAAACACACCCAGAGACAGGATGGTGTCTGTTCACAACACGTAAAAACAGGATGCACAATGCTGTCACATAACTGAAACACCGCACTATGAAGTAGACAAGAAAGCAGATGGAGGGGGGGAGGGGGCAGGCGGACAGCAGAGGGGGTAAAGGGGGTGAGGAGAGGAAAAGCAAAAGGGGGGAGCCGATGGAGGAAGAGGACACAGAAAAAAAGTGGGCAGGGCGAAGGCGACAATGAGTGGGGAAGGCAGTGGAGGGAAAAGCAAAAGGATTTGAGGGGCGAGAAAAGGAATCAAAAAGAGGGTAGGTGGGAGAAAACAAACAGGACAGAAGGGGGGAGTTGGAGCTCAGGAGAAGGACAGAGGGAGGGATGGGGAAGTGCGGATCAGAGTTGACAGGGATAAATGGAGGGAGAGAGGGCATCATCTGGGAGGCAGAGTCGACAAGCCACCTTGGGAAAGGCGATGAAGGGTGTAGAGGTGGAGGGTAAGAGAGACACAACAGTGAAGGCAAGGCAGCGAGCGTGCATCAGAAAGGAGAGGAGCAGTGAGGGTGGTGGGGGGGGGGGGGGTGGATCAAGTCGGCCGGAGGTTTAGAGGACTCAGATATGCTCAAGGAAAAGGAGCAGATTGGGGATAGGAATCAGGTCATAGAGGATCTACTGGGGCAAAGGAGGAATATACGAAAGGCAAGGTGGACTGCATGGCACTCAAGGATCCGGAGGGACATACTAAATTTGGGGGGGGGGGGCGCAGATATCAAGGTGGAACTGGCATAACAGAGAATGGGCCAGAACAAGGGTTTGTAGGTGTGTAGAATGGCAGAGAGAGGCAACCCCAACGTCTGGCCAGAGAGGAGTTTAAGAAGATGGAGGCGGTTGTGGGCTCTGGATTGGATAAAGCAGAGATGAGGGATCAAGGTGAGGTGATGGTCAATGGTGAGTCAATGGTAGGTGAGTGTGGGGGAGAGGCAAACAAGATGGGCGCAGATGCTAAGAGAAAAATCAAGGAGCCAGGAGGAGCTAGTGGTACAATCTACAATGATTGCCTGGGTCTTCTAAGAATTGATTCTGAGGACCCACTGGTTACACCATTTGGCAAAAAGGTCAAGGTGATTCTGGAGAAGGCATTCATTCTATTGCAGGGTAGGAGGGAGGGCAAGGAAGGCGGAGTTATCGGCATATGCACGAGGTGGACTGGAGGGGTGGGTTGGGGCATATCTACTGTGTACAGGAGGTAGAGGAGGGGGGTGTTGGGGGAGGGGAACCTAGCCTGCATGGAGGGTGGTGATAAACTAATGCCACTGCTGGGGTTCAGCACGAGCACGGCTGTAGACATTGAGGTCTGCGACAATCACATAGGTGGAGAAGGTGGAGTCATTGTGGGCCAGGATATTATATGGGATGGAGGTATGAGGGCGGATGTAGATGGTGGGAAAATGTGACGGTAATGGTGGGTGAGATGCTCAGATGGGAAGAGTTTGGGGCCAAACAGGGAAGTGCTTGAGGTGAGGAAGGTTCCATTTTTTTTTGAAGTGATGCACATTGTGTCGATTGAGGGTGTGGAGGAAGAGGAGTTTGTGTGTGGTCAGGGAGCGGATATTATGGCAAACGATACTGTAATGTTGTCACGCCATGGTAGGGGAGATTTAGACGAGGGTAGTCAGAGAGGTGATGGTGAAGTGGGACTGGTTGTGAGAGTAGGTGCCATAGGTGGTGAGGTGGAAGACAGAATGGGCAGTGAGGGTGATTTGGGAAAGGGTGTGGGGGCGCTGGAAGGCATGGATGTTTTGGGAGACAATGGTGACAAAGCGGACGATGTCTTCTGCAGTAGGAGGAGGCCGTAGCGAGTTGTTGGGGTGGATGGGGTCGTCGATGGGGCAGACAGGGATGGTGAGCTCTGAGATGACGGGAGGAGGTTTTGCTTTATATTTAGAGGAGTAAGTAGGATGGGGTTCATTACAGGTGTTACAGGAAGGGAGAGAGGGGAGGTTGGAGTTCTTCAAGTAGTGGGAATCTTTGCAGTGGGGACAGGGAGAGGGGATTTTGCAGGCAGCAGCGACATGGTCATTGTACTTAAGGCAGCGTTAGCAGAGGTAGGATTGGAGAGGGAATGGGAGGGGTCAACTTTGTGACATATATTGTAGATTAGGGTTCCCTCTGTAAGGAGGCGGTCAATAGAGGAGGATTCTGGATTCTGTAAATAGGTGCATAAGGTAAGTCTGACTGGGATCATGAAAGATGTGACAGGCTAAGTGAATTTCAATGTTGGGATGGGAATTTAGTTCGGCCAACACCTCAGCCTCCATGATCACGGGGCTAAGCTTAATGATTATGGTGGTGAAGGACAGCGGATGTTGGGGAGTTTGAGGCTGACGGGAGACAACTGGGTGTGGTAGGGGGTAAGGGTTGCTCATGGGCCAAATTGGATACATGGGATTTTGGAGAGGAGATCGGTGTGGAAGGAAGCATTGGGGGATTTAATAAGAATCGAGTGTTTTCAAGGAATGAGAATGGAGATGGGGGCATTTGGGAAGTATTTACAGATTGCAAGGGTGAGGGTGTGGGTGTCGAGGAATTGAGGATCAAGATTGCAGAGGACGAAGGTGTTGATGGAAAGGTTTGTCAGGGGTGGGGCCAGAGTCGCGTGCATGTTGGTGGGTGGGTTGCAGTGATAAGGGGTTTTCTTTGTGGATAGGGTGGGTACAGGGTCAACATTAGGGCATTTAGTAGGTTTCTTGGACAGGACAGTGTAGGAAGGGGGCTGAGGGATCAGTTGCAGGGTAAGGTGGCGGGGGGCAAGTCCTCACTGAGGGGCAGGTGATGCAGGGGTCGATGGCACAGGCATCGCAGAGACTGCGGCACTGTGGGTGGAAATCCGTGCAGGCTGGGAACCTGTCATAGGTGATGCAGAGAGTGGTGGGAAGTCTGAAGTTGGCGATGGGGCGACAGCTAAAGGTGAGGGAGAGTCGTGGGAAGTGACATCCAAAAATGGCAGAGGAGTGGGGGGAATGGAGGGAAGGGAGGACGGTGATGGAGTCTGTGGATGAGTTCCATGTGATGGTGGTTGGAGCAGCTTAGGGGGAGGTGAAAATGATGGAGTTTGACACATGGTTGTGGTCTGCTAGTGCGGGGTGAAGATGGTGACGGTGTTGACAGCGATGGCAGCAAGGACGAGAAACAGCAGTGGCAGCAAGGACAGTGGTGGTGGCGAAGGACTGCAGCAATTGTGGCGGGAGCAGCGGCGGTGGTGACAAGGGTGACAAGGGGGGGAGGGGCAGTGAGGACTCTAACAGGCAGTGAAGGTGGTCCAGCAAATCCCTCCAGGCAGCGGCTGGGCAACAATGGCAAAAGTGGTAGCCCAGTATCCTCGGCTGGGGCGCAGTGCCGGTGTCAGTGGCAATCACCGGGTGGTGGCGGTTGACGGACGGACAGACGGACGGCGGCGGCAGCTGGAACTGCCAGCACACGGACAGCGGCAGCAGCCAGGGCAGGGGGCTCTTCCAAATGCTTGATTCCCCCACAAGTGTAGCCCTGGCAGCATAATCTTATCACTCGGACTCAAGGGGATCGATCCTCAAGAATTCGTATTTCTGTTGGGCAGACTGTTACTTACAGCATCTATCATTTCGTGAGAGCTCAGGAACATAGTGTCAAAAGCACATCACTTTTGGTTTAGCGAACACGAAATTCACCAAAATACATCAAAGCTCCGATTTTTAAATGAGCAAAGTATAAGACTCGTGTGGCTACAAATATTCTGGGACTACCAATTGCCAAGTGCTGTAAGCAAAGAGAAGGAGAGAGCCACCACAGTTCCTCAGCCAGCATGTCAGGCTGCCATCTGTTGGTTCTGGGGCTTCACACTAAACAATTCGATTTCAGTTAGCAAATAGTTGGAAGTAACAAACGCCTCCTTTGCTCCAACTATTTTTAGTCTGCTGCTATAAACGCATATATCTTCCAATTATTTACAACGATGATACTTCACAGCTAGCAATGTTTGTGGTAGAGTCTTCTATATATAGGGCTACTTATCACATTTCCTTTCAACTCTAAATGGGCCAGATTCGAGGGTTGGATCCCCTCAGGTCCAAGTCTAAGAATTATGTTGCCTGGGCTACACTCAGGGTGTAATCATCACTTTGGAAGAGCCCCCAGCTGTTGCCATCTGTCTGTCTGCCTGCCCTGCCCTGCCATCCTTTTGTCCGTCTGCTCACCGTTGCTGCTGCTCACAGCCCGGTGCTCGCCACTGCTACCCCCACCGCCACCACCACCTGGTTGTCACCAAGATCACCTCCCGGTGCTCACTGCATCCCATTGCTTGCCACCACCCATCGCCGTCACCGCCTGGTGCTCGCTGTCACCACCGCCACCCAGTGTCTGCCATCGCCGCTGCCATCCAGTGCCCTACATTGCCACCACTACCCAGTGCCTGTTGTCACCGATGCTATCCAGTGCTTTCCAGCGCCGTGCCTCCCAGTGCCCGCTGTCACCACCGCCACCTGGTGCTCGCTGCTGCCGCCTGATGCTTGCCACCTGCATCACCGCCCATTGCTCATCGCTGCAGCCACTGCCGCCAATGCTGCCTCCCGGTGTTCGCCACTTCCCAGTGCCCGCCGCTGTCGGCCCCTGCTTTAGTTCCTTTCCCTCTTCGGCAACTCCTGTCACCAGTGGACACCGCATTCAATAATTGACGCCCTGACTACCACCATCATCTACACTTCCACTTCCCTTGCACTTACTGTGCCCTCGTGGAGTGCTTCCTCTGAGCTTAACCCGTCTACTCCACCTCCCCTCATCACAGTCTCCTCCCCTTCCATCTCCTCCTCATCCCTGTATTCCCACCTCTATGTTGCTCCTTCCCCTACTTCTTCCCCTGCTCCTATTCCTGTTCCTGCTCCTGTCCCTTCTCTTGGCCCCCCAACTACAATCGCCCGACAAGATGACTTTTCCCCCCTTCCCACCAGCCCCACTACAACTCTTCTTACTTCACCCACCTGAGGCAATGCCCGCAAGGCCACAGTTGCCAACACAGAGAGCCCCACTTCCATTCCTAGTGCCGCCGCCTCCCAAGAGGGGCCTGCCTCCGACCACCTCCTCATCCACTCAGTCCCTCACCACTCCTCCCAGGCCACACCCACAAAAAAACTCCCAAGCGCCCTAATGGCGACATAATCTCTAAACCTCCTCCAAAAGAACACTGCCTGCCCCACTTCCCTCTGATCCCGCCATGGATACTACCCCTTCACCCATTTCCCCAGCCCCAACCCTGTACACTTTCATCGTTGCCAACCCTAATCCGAAATTCCTAGATGTCCGCACCCTCACTCTTGAAATCCTAAAATACATCCCCAGTGCCCCATTACCCAACTTACCCCTGGCATAGACTCTGTTCTCATCAAGTACTCCTCTCCCTCTTCCCATACTCATCTCCTCTGGCGCCTTCCCCATATCATCTTGGCTCCCCATGTGTCTCTCATCCCTCTCCTTACATCCTCCTCTCCTCGTCAGCTCCAACCCCCTCGTAGTCCGCCAACCCTCACCACCGTGATCACCAAACTCAGTCCTGTGATCGCGGAGGTGTTGGCGGAGCTGAATGCCCATCCTGTCCTGGAAATCCGCTCGGCCCGCCATATTTCCAACTCCTCTGGCCCTTCCTTCCTCATGCATATCTTTACTGAGTCCGCCTCCTCCATCAATCACCTCCTCATACAGGGAGCCCTGATTTTCAACCGCTGCCACCCTGTTGACCAGTCCCATTCCTCTCATCAATCCTACTGCTGCGAGTGCCGTCTCCTGTACAACAACAACCTCACCCAAGACTGCAAGAAGCCTCCCACCTGCCCCCATTGTAAAGCCTCCCACTTCCTTAAACAGTGTCCTAATCTCGCCTCTCTCCCTGTCTGCAACACCTGCAATGAACCCCACCCCACCTACTCCTCCAAATGCAAAGCCAAATCCTCTCCAACCAACCCTGAGCACACTGTCCCCATTCACCCCACTGACCAGCACACCCACCCAAGAATTCCCTCTGTCCTCCCCTTATGGCTGAAGACATCATATGGTTTCTGACCATTGTCCTGCAGAACTTCCACCCCTTCCAACACCCCCACGCCCTCCAGCAGATCTCACTTTCCGTCTGCTCTGTTTTCCATTTAAATACCTGTGCCACCTACTGCCACAACCAGGCCCACTTTACCTTCACCCACCTAGACACCATCGTTTAAGCCCCTGTCTCCTCGTCCCACTTCCTTTCCCACTCCCACCTCCTGGGATGTCAACTGTATCATCTCCTCTACCTAAACATCCACTCCCTCCATGCCTACAAATACCTTTTCATGCATACCATATCCCAGCACCAGGTCGACTCCTTCATCCTTAATGAAACCTTCCTCCAACCTCACCATGTTGTCCACACCTCTCCCTATCTCCTTCATTGCACTGAAAATCCCCTACCCCTCGCCTGAGGCAGGGTCGCTATTGGCCACCTCAAGCATTTCCCTTCCTGGCCACATCCCCTCCGCAATGACCTGACTGAAGACCTTCTCATCATCTTTTTTCCCTCCCTCACAATCACCTGTGCCACTATCTATGTTCATCCCGCAGCTCCTCTCCCCTACGACTTCATTTCCCAGGTTGACCGTACCTTCTCCACCTATGTGATCACTACTGACCTCAACATCCACAGCCATGACCCTGCCACCCTTTAGCAGTGGCATCAGTACCTTGCCATCCTTCCTGGTGATCTCGTTCCTCTCCCACAACACACGCGTCCTGAAAGTAACCCTACCCTGGATGTTATCCTCGCTTCCCCCAACCTCTTTGGTCATATCATGGTGGATGTCCTCGATCCTGTTGGCAGTGACCACCTCCCCGTCCTTCTCACCCTCTCCTCTGCCCATGGACCCCTTCAACCTCCCACCCACCTGCCCCTCCAAAGTCCATCCACCTCTTCCCTGATAAACTCAGTAAAGCTAACCATTTAGCTTCCCACCTATCCAAGGTCTTCTACATTCTTGACGATCCCCATTTTGATTAATCCCTCTGCCCACCATCCTTGACAGCACTCATGCCTCTGTCCTGCCACTTGCCCCTAGTTTCCAGTATTTGGATCAATTACCCCCTCTGACATCAACACTCCCATCACTGCACACACCACCACACTCATCCAGCTCCTTAACCTTACCCATCTACCCAACGTTACTCCCGCCACTTTGCTATCTTTGTTTTCATTGACCTCCAGAACGCTTACGACCGTGTCTGGCATCTTAGGCTCCCCTTCAAACTCCAGACCTATGATCTCCCCATCAATTTCGTCCATTTCATTGCTTCCTTCTCCTCCCGTCATTCCTCTTATGTCACTATCCACAATTACAACTCCCATACTTTCTATCCCTCTGCTGGTGTGCCCCAAGGCTCCATCCTTTCCCCTCTCCTCTGTCTCCTCCTCCTCGCCTTCCATATCCACCTGCCACCCACACACATACTCTATGACCTCACCTTCTCCTTTTTCTTGAACACATCCGCATCCTGTATATTGTTTGCCAACTCGATACCCCCCACCCCCTGGTGTCCCCCTTCCTCTCCATCCCCAGCCTGTTGCTGCACCTTTACTATTGTGCCCCGCCCTCTCTTCATCTTCACACCCTCCATCTCCTACCCCAATGCAACTTCAAGCACCTACCCCTCCCAGATGATGAGCTTTGAACTGACATCTACCCCACCTACCAACTCTAGCCCAACCTTCCTGCCCTATTCCTCAGGGCTCCCTCTCCCCTCCCTTCCCTTTCCCTTGAGCAGTTTTCCACCTCCCCCACCACCTCCCTCTCCCGTGCCCCCCCCCCCCCCCCGTTCTGTGTCTCTGTGCTCCCTCCTGCATTATCTTCCCTCTTCATTAGCCGCACCACCCATCTCCTGCCTCTTGGTGCACCTCCTGCCCACCCTTTTCTTCCTCTTGCTCCTGCCCCCCAGCGCCCCCCCCCCCCCCCGCCACACCTTCCTCCCACGGCAGTCCCTAACAGTTGTTTTTATTCTTCATAAGTGCTCCATCGTTTCCAGTGTTTTTTTTATGTGTTCTACACTAAGTGATTTTAATCATGTGGCCGACTTTTAACTTGTGTTTGCCTCCAGTGTTTTTTAAGTGCACTTTGAATTTCCACCTATGTTCTTTTAAATTTATGTTGACTTTTTAACTGTCTCCCAGTACATGTCCCTGTATTAGTGTATATTTTACCTCCCATTGTCTCCATTTACTGTGTTTTTTATGTCCCCCTTTTTCTCCCCCTTCTTACACAAGAGTCTTCATTTCTGAATTTATTGTAAAGCCATTTGGCAGAAGAGCAGTGGACTGTACCACTGCCAGCCCTCTCCTGCCCATATGGGGCAAGGGACTGAAATTACAATAAAGATAAAATGTTAAAAAACTGCATTTGGCATTCCAGTATTCTCTTTAAACTCCTAACTTACACCAGAGATATGCCCAAGCCAGTCCAACTTGTTCACCTCCTCCAATATGCTGATGACATCACCTTCCTGGCTCTCTATCTTAACCTTTAACGGTCCCAACGCACCCTCCAAGCGCACCTTGACGATTTCACCACTTAGTGCAACCAGTGTTTCCTTCGTATCGACCCCTCCAAAACCCTCGAAATCCGTAAACACATCCCCAGTGCCGCCATCACCCAGCTTATGCCCTGCAGAGACTCTGTACTCATCACATCTCCCTCTCCCTCTGTGACGTGTTGGGGTGAAGAAGAGTTTGTACATCTTTAATTCTGGCGAATTTTGCATCAGAACTGGACACACACTCAACCCCCTCCTTACCTACCACCTAATCGATTATGTGCACACCTGTAAAGACAGGAACTGATAGTGGACCCTGCTAGTTGGTAAAGTTAGAAGTGTACACTCACAATAATTTAATAAAAATCATTATCTACTCAGTAAAGAAAATGGGAATTTTATCATAATGGATGACAGGAAATGGGATTCTACATCTATCTATGAAATGGTATGTGGATTAAATATTACAATGTGATTTATTATAAATCAGAACACAAAGGTACTTGATTGTCAATACAAACTGTACACTAAAGGTTAGGTCATACTAAACTATTATGAGAATAAGAGTTGGCTCGAGAACAAAGGGCCCCTACTCTCTGTGATGTAATAGATTGACAATTAATCAGATCAGGAACAATTAGGAGTTCCCATCTCGGTGACGAGAAACTGGGTAAGAATCCCCTAACAATGGACATTTACTGTCCAGTGAGACTTACCGGCGTTTGTTGTAAGTTCCTTGAATGAATGGTGAGCAAATGGCTGCATTAGCTCATTTAGTCTTGGGGCCATTTGGTTGATCTCAGGACAGTTTTGGCAGAGGCCATTCCACTGCTGATTTGGTTCCTCTAGAGGTCACTGTCCAGATGGCCTTTGCAGGTCACCAGTATCTCATTGCTGTCTTTTTTGACCTACAGAAGGCTTATAACATGGCATCACCACATCCTTACTACGTTACATGAGTGGTGTCTCCAGGGTCCACTCTCAATTTGTCTCAAGAACTTGTTGTCACGTACATTCTGGGTTCCAGAAGGTGCTTCAGTCAGTATCCCCCCATATCCAAGAAAACAGGGTCATACAGGACTCTGTCCTGAGCTCCCCCTCTTTCTGGTGGCCATCAGTGCTCTAGCTGTGGCTGTGGGATCTTTGGTGTTGCCCACCTCATACGCTGTACATACTGATGATTTTTGTTTTTTATTGTTGCTCCTCTAGTATGGGTATTGCTGAGCATCATTTATAGGTCAACTGCCAAGGCTTGTGTCATGCTCTCTTGCCACTGTCCACCCACACCCAGATCTTTGCCTAACTGAGATGCATTGCTTTTTGGGACTGGTCTTTGATCACTGGCTGATGTGGCTTCCCCACCCAACTTAATTGAAAGTCCTAGCAACACCTGAATACACTTCACTGCCTCAGTAACACTAGCTGGTGATCAGATTGCTCTACCCTTTTGCAGTTCTACAAAGCCCTGATTCTGTCCTGTCTCGCCTGTAGGAGTCTTACAGTCTTGCATATAATTCAGGTTCACCCTCAGCATTGCCGATACTGGATCCCATTCATCACTGTGCAGTCTGACTTGTGACATGAGCCTTCCAAACTAGCCCTGGGGACAGCTTATAAGTTGAGGCTGGAGTTCCTCCATTCCCCATCAGGTGCCAACAACAGCTGCTGAATTACACTATATGTATTTGCAGCTTCCCCGAACATCTCAGCTACTGAGTCCTTTTCCCTGGAAGGAATCTCCATCTCCCACAACAAGGAGAACTGAGTTTACAACTGCTGCATGCCTCCAGTGTCTCTGTTCAAACTGCAACTTCCTCCACTGTCACGTGGGGTCTGGGAGTCACCACATCTGCCCCACGGCTTGGGCCCCAACCTAAGATTTGTCTCAGAATCTACTTTGGTCCAAAAGATTCCGCTGAGCCCATGATTTTTCACCAACTGTTCCTGGCTGTCCTTGAGATGAATCCAGGTTCAGAAGTGGTAGTCACCAATGGCTCAACACCTGATGGGCTTTGCATACACACATGCATGGTGCAGTGAACTCCACTCTCTGCCAAACAGCTGCAGTGTCTTCACTGATGAATTGATGGCCATTAAACTAGTCCTTAGCCATGTTTATTCTTGGACTGGTAAAAGTATCCTAATCTGCAGTGACTCCCTTAGTAACCTTCAGGTAATAGACCAGTGCTACTCTCCTCACCCACTGTTTATGGCCGTCCAGCATCTCATCTCTGACCTCCATCAAGCTGAATGGTCAGTCATTTTTACTTGGACTCCCATTCATGTTAGGATTTCAGGAAAAAGAGAGTCCCAGAACCAGACCTTTGTTCATTTATATGTCATCAATTGTTGGAAGTCTGGAACTCAGAATAGTCTGCCTTGGTCCCCCCAAACAAACTGAGGACACTAAAGAAGTCACGACCATGTGGCAGTCTTCCCCTGCATGCTTCTCGCAGGGAATCCACCATCCTCTGTTGACTTCACATTGGCCACACTGAGCTGACCTGTGGGTACATTCCACTTACTTATTGACTGCCCTAGTTTGGCTGTTTTGAGGTGGCCTCTTAATCTTCCTGACACACTAGCTTTGGTGTTTGCAAATGACACCAAAGCAGCTGACCTGGTGTTATGATTTGCCCCGCGAAGGTGGTTTCTATTCATCCCTGTAAGATGGGGCTTTTTGGCCTCATTGATTGCCTGAGGGATTGGTAGGGTAACTCTCTCCTGCTTCTCCCCCCAAGGTCCCCTGGGAGTTCTTGCTTGGTGGCCCAGGCTGGCCTTTACCCTTCCCACCTTTCTTTTCTCTTTATTATTTCTCATTTCTCGGTTTTAATGCCTTGTATTAACTGATCATTTAATGAATTGTCTGTGCTGTTTTTCTCTGTGCTTTTATCTTTTTATTTTTATGTATTTATTTTTTGAGCTAGTTACACTAAGGCTTCCCAGGATTTGCATTTCACCTTGTTTAACACTTAACTGATGAAAGGACTGATGATCTAGCAATTTAGTCCCTTTCACTCTAAACCACCCAGCCACATCCTGTGATGAAAATTCGTTTTGCACTAACAGGGATGACCACCACTGGTGAGTATGGCGGGACCTAGACAGAACCCATTCCTCCAATGCTTAGGAGAGCCACAGCATTTAGCTGACCCACAGCAGTGTTACACTTCGAATGATATAGTGGGAAGCCATCGGTTCTGACTTCAGGCCGAGGCTAGTAGTGACTGACAGAACTCTGATGGCACAACAGACATCCTGCATCCACATGTGTCATCTCTCATGTAGCAGTATAGTGGTACCATTTATCAACAGGATATGTTCATCCACACATGGCACATGTCTCTGTAACCTGTTTTCTTGATGTTGATGTACTTCTGTGGCCAGCAAAATCCCGAGATCTGTTTGTGAAAGAACATGTATGGGACCAGCTTGGACATCAACTCCACCCCAATGCCAGTATCCGTGATAATGAGTACTGTTTCCACATTTGTGTGTCATGATGCCTCAGGAGAGGATAAAACACCTATATGACACACTTCCCAACTGTATCACTGCAGGCATCCAGGCCTGAGGGAGCGCAAATGATCAATGGAACAAGAACCCAACAAACAAATAATTTGCATATATACACTACTGGCCATTAAAATTGCTACACCAAGAAGAAATGCAGATGATAAACGGTTATTGATTGGACAAATATATTATACTAGAACTGACATGTGATTACATTTTTGCACAATTTGGGTGCATAGATCCTCAGAAATCACTACCCAGAACAACCACCTCTGGCCATAATAATGGCCTTGATACGCCTGGGCATTGACTCAAACAGAGCTCGGATGGCGTGTACAGGTACAGCTGCCCATGCAGCTTCAACACGATACCACAGTTCATCAAGAGAATTGACTGGCGTATTGTGACGAGTCAGTTGCTTGGCCACCATTGACCAGACATTTTCAATTGGTGAGAGATCTGGACAATGTGCTGGTCAGGGCAGCAGTTGAACATTTTCTGAACCCAGAAAGGCGCGAACAGGACCTCCAACAAGCGGTCGTTCATTATCCTGCTGAAATGTAAGGTTTCGCAGGGATCGAATGGAGGGTATAGCCAAGCGTCGTAACACATCGTAAATTTAACGTCCACTCTTCAAAGTGCCGTCAATGCAAACAAAAGGTGACCAAGACATGTAAACAATGGCACCCCATACCATCACACCAGGTGATACACCAGTATGGCAAAGACAAGTACACGCTTTCAATGTGCGTTCACCAAGATGTCGCCAAACACGGATGCGACCATCACGATGCTGTTAACAGAACCTGGATTCATCCAAAAAAATTACGTTTTGCCATTCGTGCACCAAGGTTCATTGTGGAGTACACCATCACAGGCGCTCCTGTCTGTTATGTAGCATCAAGGGTAACCGCAGCCACAGTCTCCGAGCTGATAGTCCGTGCTGCTTCAGATGTCGTCGAACTGTTCGTGCGGATGGTTGTTGTCTTGCAAATGTCCCCATCTGTTGACTCAGGGGTCAAGATGTTGCTGCACGGATAAGATACCTGTCATCTGGACTGCTAGTAATACGAGGCTGTTGGGATCCAGCACAGCATTCCGTATTACCCTCCTGAACCCACCGATTCCATATTCTGCTGACAGTCATCGGATCTCGACCAACACGAGCAGCAATGTCGTGATACAATAAACCAAAATCGCGATAGGCTTCAATCCGACCTTTATCAAAGTCAGAAATGTGATGGTAGGCATTTCTCCTCCTAGCACGAGGCATCACAACAACGTTTCACCAGGCAACGCTGGTCAACTGCTGTTTGTGTTTGAGAAATTGGTTGGCTCTGGCTCTGAGCACTATGGGACTCAACTGCTGTGGTCATAAGTCCCCTAGAACTTAGAACTACTTAAACCTAACTAACCTAAGGACAGCACACAACACCCAGCCATCATGAGGCAGAGAAAATCCCTGACCCCGCCGGGAATCGAACCCGGGAACCCGGGCGTGGGAAGCGAGAACGCTACCGCACGACCACGAGATGCGGGCGAGAAATCGGTTGGAAACTTTCTTCATATCATCACGTTGTAGGTGTTGCCACCAGCCCCAACACTGTGTGAATGCTCTGAAAAGCTAATCATTTGCATATCACAGCATCTTCTTCCTGTCAGTTAAATTTCACACTTGTAGCACGTCATCTTCATGGTGTAGAATTTTTAATGGCCAGTAGTGTATTATAAAATCAACTTAAAATACACATCTGTTTTAGTTATTAGCAAAAATTTCTTGGGAGTACAGGTAGTTTTGGAGGAAATACCTATTTACGATTCCTGATCAACAAATTTCTGCTTGGTATCATTTGGGAGGAGTGGTAAGGGGAGAGTATTTCCTTCTCATCCTGTCTGCTAGGTTTCCCCTGGCCCGGGGTTATTTTCTGAACTGCACCCCTTCCCCTAAACCTCTGCAGTCCTCATCCTTCACCCCTCTTCCTTCCTCTTCAACTCTTCTGCAAGAAGAAGGAGCCACAGGCTCCGAAAGCTTGTAAAAGTTGAACCCTTTTGTGTGTTTTTTCCCCTGTAGCCAGCTGGTGAGTAGACTTTTTTATCTATCCATTTACATTACGTTATCAACAATTGATTATTTTCGTTGTGACACTAAGTAGTTAGGTGCTTATTAATTACATTCGTGACAGAAGTACTTCAAAGTGGTGAAGTGTTATAATTTTTTAAATAATATTCTGTTTTTTTTAGGAAAGAATGTTTTTTAAAGTTGAAATGGTCATTACAACTGTTCACTTGAGAACACTATGATAAACCAAAATTGCAGTTGTTAATAAATGACATTTATAAAGTTAAGAGGTTAATTGCAGCAATCAGTATATTGTTCGGAAACTGTGATAATAATTTAGGTAATCTGGGTAAGTAGTATTTTTGTAAGGAACTGTGATGTTAAACTGTATCGTGGAACAAGTCATACTTGCCATTATCCCTTAGCTGCTGAGATGGCTTCTTGACTAGTGTGCAGAAGTTGGAGACTATTGTTTCCTGTATACACTTCTTCCAAGTCTGGTTTGCCAATACCCATGAAATAGTATGTATTTATATGTTTTGAGAAGATTCCTTTGCAGGCTTGCAGTTTTGTGTTATTTCTGAAGCCAGAGTTTAGCTTCATTATCTGAAAGTAACAACGTGACGGCCGAGATCATTTATTAATTTTCAATTTTATTAGTTTATTTATTTATTGCTTCTTTCCTTGTGGACTCCAGCTAGCTGAAAGTAAGGGCAACACAGGATGTTTCACAGTTTGTTGCTAAGATAAGTAACTGATTATATTTTCCCCATTAGTATGTTTGATGTATGTGCAGTCCTTCCTATTCACCATGTGTAACTGCATAACATAACAGCATTTCCTTTGACTCCGATGGTAATAAGGTGTCTTCCATTAGGTCATAATGATTCATGCAGTCAGGCACCTTTGACACGTCCTTCAATATCACACACAAATTCTATTGTCTGCCAAGGGAGTTCAGAACTGGCAATTCTATTCTTCATTATCAATTCAGGTTGTTTTGTAAAAGTGAAAATAAATGATAATGGCCTGCATTTTCTTAATTCACATCTGTTGATTTTCTTAAATTACTTGTTTTCACCGATTATGAAAAAATGCTTTTCTCTATTGTAGCATTCAATAAAGATGTTGAGTCTTTTGGTAGACTTTCCTGCATTCCTTTATAAGAGATGGTGTAACACCACCTAAGCCAGAAAAATGTTTTGACTTTTAGTTGGTTTATTGTGTTTGAAACCTCTGCATCAATGTGATGAATGCAATGGTAGAATTTTTGCCACTGTATTCTCCCCGTCTGTTATATGTGGTCTTATTTTATCTGTTACAGTTACAATATATATGTTGATGATGTTTGCTATTTCAGGAGGCTCTATTTCAGTTTCATTACCTTTCAGTGGGCAGATGCCCTCGTTCCTATTTCTTCTCTCCTCTTTTCTATTTTCGCTGTCAATTTCAGTAAGTAACTTATGTGGTGTAAGACTGGTACTGAATCTTTGGTTGAGGAACCCTGATGGAAGAATCCTCCAGTGGATGTATGCCTGACAACTTATAACTTGACTCATCCTACGTGGTTAAATGTGCTCTCTCATGATGGGGTTTGGGGGAAATAATGTGTGGGGCATCAAACTTAACAGATTTTCAGACAGGGATTGTGTGTAAGTTCTCACTACTTCTACAGCATCACATGCATAATTTGCAGTGCACTATTCATTTCAATATCAAGTACCTTCATTGGTGTTGCATCTTTCACAATGTTTATCTCAAAATCAGCATTTTTTCAACAGTCAGTCTGAGTGATCATCATTCGAACCTAACCTAACAAATTTGTTTTCTTTGTAACCAATTTATGATAGCGCAACTGAACTGTGAAACTGCACGTAACTTAATTAAGAATGTGTACATATTGTAATATTTGTAACATTAGAAATGTATTCGTTCAACATGGTGCTGGACTGTTTCAGTGAGTCATCTTTTATAGTACACCTACTGTCTTGGACCTAGAAGTAATCTGTGCAACTGTTTTTATTCTTTCCTCATTTAATGCCCTCAAGATGATTATTGTCCCATTCTCTCAGAGTTTAATTTTCTATGTTTAGTGTAGACTGCACAGTTCCATGTCACCATGCTGGGAGCTCCACAGTATTGCTGCTCCTGATGACAGCCTGGCCTCAAACTGTGTTTTGTGGAGACATTGTCTAGTTTCTGTTCAGTCCTCCCTGCACAGGGAGCTTGTGAGGATGTACCGGGCATCATTCATGTGCCCCTAAAGGAGTTCTCACTTGTTATTTGAGTGAGTCTCGTTACTGTCACACTGTTCTGGACTGGACCTGATGGAGGAAAACATCAGAATTCCACAGACATGTAGCAACATTATTTCACCTTTGCTTTGAGTTGCTACCTACGTCTGTTCACTGGTTGATGTCAGATCCATTTCTACAACTTTCCCTTTTTTTCAGAACACTGGCAATTTGTATCATTGTTTAGACTTCACAGTGAATCTATGCCCCCAGTCACTACCAGTAAATTGATCCTGTGGCCTTTGATCTCTTACAACAGTGGAGACAGCAAAGAAATCCTTTACTTTTGAGTTTTTCCACAGTGCTAATAGTCTGGGAAATCTAAAATTCAGAGATTTTGTAAGTGTCATAAAAAATGGGCAATTTGGTTAACCAGGAGAACAACATGACTCTGTCCCTAGAAAAGGATGTATTTGGCATTATTTGAAACTGATTTGTATCATTTGCTGTTTATTTTAAATAAATTAGGCTTGCCGATGTGCGCTGAAATCAAATTTTACTCAAAGAAGGAAAGAAGATTATGGTTTAACACCTTGGAGATAATGAAGTCATTAGAGACATAATGCAAACTCTGACTGCACGAGGAGAACTGCCATGTGCTGTGCTTGGGAGTGGTCTCGGTGTTTGCTCCAACTCACTTGAGGAAACTGTGGTAAACCTCAGCCCGCATGATCAGACACTTTTCCTGGTCCAGATGCCTCTGTGTGGCAGTCGTCTGCCAACTCTACAAATTATTCTCATTGTTTATTTGTGTGCATTAAAAACTGTGATACTAATACATGTGAGGAGGTATTTTTTGTACTTAACAGCACTCAGAAATCTGCAAAATTGTCTTTTTTGGGATGGGACAGGGGAGGGGTTGTTGACTGCTTTAGGAGTTTTGTGTTCAGGAACTCAACTCTAGACCCTGTGAGTATGGAGATTACCTGAAAGAACCAGTCAGTAGGGAGTCCTTGTTCAGTTGCTCTCATACTGTACTACAAGGTTGTGTAAGCCTCTTTTGTTGCCATAAATGCTTCATCTTAGTTTATCATTTAAGTTTGCACGAGCAAGTCACCAAGCAGAGTGTACCATAAATGAAGATGCTCTTAATACCTTCACTCTCTAAACACTGTGAATGTGGCACAAGCATGAGACCCAATGTCTCTATGTTAAGATATACATCTTGACATGTCAGATACCTAACAAACCTGTCCACATGATTTACTGTGTTAGAGGTAGTGAAATTGTTGCAGTAACTGTTTCTTAAACAGATGTAGAGGAATGTTTGATGAGTCGCCGCCTTTGACCTGTGACATAAGAAGCATGCGATGAACACCATAAACAATGTGGTGACTATAACATGATGTTATTGGCAATTTTTTCAAAAACTACAATCAGGATTTTTTAGTGTCACAATCACTGTCTTTGCCAATGCACAACCAAATTTTCATCTTCCAACCCAACTGACACATTGGACACAGCTATAGATCAAACTGTCACCACAGCCACATATTCTTATTATCAAATTCATTAACTTCACCTGCTCACAAGCTACAGATCAGTGTGTCACCAATACCAGTTATTTTTCTTTTTTTCCAAATTAGTTGGCTTTGCCAACAAACTGCGAAAGTGTGAATTCATACACCAAAAGGTGGCATGACAGCAGCCATTAACAGTACATCACTGGCCAGAGCTGATGACTCATATCGAACATTCTTCTTGACACTCTTAAACACCCAGTGCTGGCTGTCGAGAGAGCAATGTCTGTTTCTTTCAATGAGTACCATAGCAGTATATTGTCAGGTTATCTTTCACAGAACTAAAAGGAATTCTGGTTGATGTAAATGCTGTTAGTGGCACCAAGACTAGTGTCCAGTACCTAGTGAATGAGGCAGAAACTGAAGCTGAAGGTAGAAAGCAAAAGCTGAAATGTGTAACTCTGTTTTCAAATGTTGCTTTACAACAGAAAACCCAGGAGAGCTGTCCCAATTTAATCCTTGTACCACTCAAAAGATGAATGAAATAAGTATCAGTATCAATGGTATTGAGAAACAGTTGACAGCATTAAAGCTGAACAAAGCTCTAGGGCCTGAAAGTATTTCTGTCAGATTCTATACTGAATTTGGGACTGTGTTAGACCCTCTTCTTACTATAACCTATGATAGACCCCTTGAACAAAAAACAGTGCCCTATTCTTGGAAAAAGACACAGATCACACTCATTTACAACAAGGGTAGAAGAAATGATCCACGAAACTGCCATCCAATATCCTTGACATCAATTTGTTGCAGAATCTTAGCACATATTCTGAGCTCAAACATAATGAATTATCTTGAACAGAATGACCCTCTAAATGCCAACCAGCATGAATTTTGGAAACATCAATCATGTGAAACCCAACTTGCACTTTTCTCACGAAATATTGAAAGCCTGTATTAGTTGATTTCCAAAAAACATTTGACTCAGTACCATGCACATGCTTATTGTCAACAGTATGATCATAAGGGTATCAAGTGAAATTTGTGACTGGGTTGATGACTTTTTGGTAGGGATGACACAACATGTTATCTTTGCTGGAGAGTCATGGTCAGATGTAGCAGTAACTTCAGGTATACCTCAGGGAAGTGTGTTGGGTCCATTGCTGTTCATGTTGTACATTAATGACCTTGCAGACGACATTAATACTGACAGCAGACTTTTTACAGATGATGCACCTATCTATAATGAAGAACTATCTGAAAGAAGCTGCATAAATATTCAGTCAGATCTTGATAAGATTTCAAAGTGGTGCAGAGAATTGCAACTTGCTTTAAATGTTCAGCAATGTAAGACATTGCACTTCAAAAAATTAATATTCTATGACTATGATATCCATGAGTCACTGTTGGAAGCAGCCAACTCCAACAAATACCTGGTTGATTTGGGGGAGTGGACCAAACAGCAAGGCCTTTGGTCCAATAGGATTAGAGGAGGAAGTCGCCTGTGCCCTTTCAAAGGAACCATACCGGCATTTGTCTAAAGTGACTTGGGGAAATGAGGTAAAATCTATAGCAGGATAGCTGTATGCTAATTTGAACCACCATCCTCCCAAATGCGAGTCCAGTGTGCTAATCACTGCGCCACCTCACTCGGTACAAATACACTTTGCAGGGATATTTATTTATTTTTATTTATTTATCTTCTGTCTATATAACAAAAAGTTTTCAGACATTATCAGGGAAATTTAGACTACATTACACATATACAGTAATATATTTACATTCTTTCATAACAAAATATGGATCAGACACATGTCTGTACACATTATTTTTCAATAGGGCACTACAAATAGATTCCTCTATAGTGTAACACAATTTAGCTTATATTTATGATAGTACAGTACACATTATACAGTGTATAATTACATTCTTTCATGCCACTGATAGATCGGAGACATTGTCTATATACACTGTTTTCCAAGATGGCACTACAACTTAAAGTCTTCTATAGAGTAACAACACTTCTCTATTAATAATTGCTTCAGTCTACTCTTTAGCATATTTAGATTATAAAATGGCATGATCACATCAGTTCAGTCATGGGCAAAGCAGGTGGTATACTAGAGTTTATTGGAAGAATACTGGGGAAGTGCAGTCTATCTACAAAGGAGATTGCTTACAAATCACTCATGCAGCCAGTTCCAGAATATGCTCAAGTGTGTGGGACCCATACCACATAGGCCTAACGGGGGTTTATTGACGTATACAGAGAAGGCAGCATGAATGATCACGCATTTGTTTAATCCATGGGTGAGTGTCACAGAGATACTGAAGGAACTGAACTGGAAGACTCTTGAAGATTGAAGTAAACTATTCCAAGTCTATTAACAATGTTTCAATAACTAGTTTTAAATGACTGCTCTAGGAATATCCTATACCCCCTACGTATTGCTCACACAGATGTCATGAAGATAAAGTTAGAATATTTACTGCACGCATAGAGGCATTCTTCCTGTGCTTCAGATGTGAATGGAACTGGAAGAAACCCTTGTAATTGGTATAATGGGACATAACCTCTCACATGAATCTCACAGTGGTTTGCCGAGTATTGATGTAGATAATATTTCACTCTTTGGATGTTATCGATCATCATAAAGAATCTCCACACTGGAAAGTGGTTCCAAAAGGGCATGTGTACTTTGTTTCCTAGGTGTCATGAAACAATCCTACATTGTTCTTCTAGTCTTGGAAAGATAAAATCATAAGTGTGCAAAGTACACTTGATTGTTAATAACGGGCAACACTTGCTACATTGTGTTGTGATGTAGGCTAAAATAATTTTCATGCCTACCTTGTATGTCGTTTGTCACTGGTAGAAATTATGGAGAGATCGGTAGCTACATTGAAGTCGTGCGACTGTAATTTACAAATAATTGATGTATTTTTCCCATGTTGTATAATAAATAACACACTACAGACTTATTACATGAAGTTCAATGAAGAATTTATACTGAATAATGTATACATTAAAAACATAGTTTTGCTAAGGATTTATCTAATTTTCCTGGAATAAAGCATTCTCAGATGTTTTCTTCGCCATCAAAATGCCACATTTTACATTATCCAACATTTTTCTGTAATTCCAAACGATACATTTTCAGACTAAATCTTGCATATCTGTCCATTAATTAGAATTGTACGTTATGGCTGCTTAGGAAATAAACTTGAGACTTTATTAGCAACCAATATTATTTATTTAATACTGAAACCAATTCAACTCTTCACAACTTTCCAGTGTAGGGGCCAATTGGTGAAAGAACATAGCCATTATTACAAAAATTTTATAACACTTCTAGCACGTTTACAATAAACTACCTTTGTCCTGCATATATTGTTTCTGATTTACAGACATGCAAGTTCTCTAACCTCTCTCGTTCATTGTAGATCGTCGTTTCATACACTCTTTAAAAGAATGGAGCAAACCATGTTAACTAGGCAGTCTAACCTTCATGAAAGTATCAGCAGGGCTAAAATTTAAACAATAGAGTTGATGGGTGCCAGAAGCGAAGTACTTTATAAAACAGCCAGAAAAACATTAATGCAGAAATTTAACAGCATTAAGCAAAGAAACTTTGAGGTTTGCCGATGACATTGTAATTCTGTCAGAGACAGCAAAGGACTTGGAAGAGCAGTTGAACGGAATGGACAGTGTCTTGAAAGGAGGATATAAGATGAACATCAACAAAAGCAAAACGAGGATAATGGAATGTAGTCAAATTAAATCGGGTGACGCTGAGGGGATTAGATTAGGAAATGAGACACTTAAAGTAGTAAAGGAGTTTTGCTATTTAGGGAGTAAAATAACTGATGATGGTCGAAGTAGAGAGGATATAAAATGTAGACTGGCAATGGCAAGGAAATCGTTTCTGAAGAAGAGAAATTTGTTAACATCGAGTATAGATTTAAATGTCAGGAAGTCGTTTCTGAAAGTATTTGTATGGAGTGTAGCCATGTATGGAAGTGAAACATGGACAATAACCAGTTTGGACAAGAAGAGAATACAAGCTTTTGAAATGTGGTGCTACAGAAGAATGCTGAAGACAAGATGGGTAGATCACGTAACTAATGAGGAGGTATTGAACAGGATTGGGGAGAAGAGGAGTTTGTGGCACAACTTGACTAGAAGAAGGGATCGGTTGGTAGGACATGTTTTGAGGCATCAAGGGATCACAAATTTAGCATTGGAGGGCAGTGTGGAGGGTAAAAATCGTAGTGGGAGACCAAGGGATGAATACACTAAGCAAATTCAGAAGGATGTAGGTTGCAGTAGGTACTGGGAGATGAAATAGCTTGCACAGGATAGAGTAGCATGGAGAGCTGCATCAAACCAGTCTCAGGACTGAAGACCACAACAACAACAACAAGCAAAGAAAAGCTAAAACAAAACTCTCGGAAAATATTATGTTATTTACATCGTGTGGCCCAAGGATGTGTGTCATAAACAATAATAGTAATAATAAATTGCAAACTAACACCTCCACAGTTTTTCAACAGGTAGGTGAGAGTAGAAGTTTAAATCAAAAGCTTTATTTAGTTGCTAAAAGTAGTGTGGACGACTCCAACTGCGGTCAAAAAACAAATGAGTACTGAACTAGTGACAGTTTCGCATGTCTCTCATTTGACACTACTGTCAGAGGTGGGGTATATTTATCTTCAGATTCAGTGTAAATAACTAACACACATGTTCTTCACAAACATAAACTCAGCTCAGGCATTCAGCCTTAGGCCTAGCCTGAATGGTCAACTGTCTGCAACACAATACAAGGAGTGATCTATAATTGTGGGATGTGTGATCGGCTTGTCGCCAATCCCTGTTGCCATTATTGCCAGTAGTTGAACCCTGATATACTTCTTTCTTTGACTGGTTCATCATTTGACCTCATGAGGGATGACAATATCCCATTCCAGACCTCCCTGTCGCAGAAAAATGTGAGAAAGTCCTTTTCTGCTGAAGGCAGTGATGCTAACCATTTGGCAATACATTTACACATATTCTCTATAAAACATGAGACTGCTGCACTGTAGGTGACAGAGGTAAGAAGCAAAGGTGAGGACAAGAGGAAAGCCTATGCAGACAAGGGAACACGCACACATTTTGCCTCACAATATGAAATATTCCCACTTTTTGTGGACAAAACTAGCACCACATTAACAGTACATCAGTAAGTAACTGCAACAATCACATACAAATTGCTCTTTACTCCCTCACAAAGTAATAGATAAGGCCCTTATTCATTTAATAGAAAGTATAATATGTTCCAACTACTCAATAATTATTAATTTTTAAGCAACAAATTTTTCAGGCTATACCTTTTATTTCATTGCCCCTCACTGCCAATGGATGGTGTTGGGCTGTCAGTGGTACAATCAACTTGCGCCTCAACCAGTTGACAATAAAATTTAAATAAGATGATATAATAATAAACAATAACATGAGATATTTGGAATGAGTTTAAAACTTTTTAAAGGTCAAAATGAAATGGAAGTTCTTGCATATAAGAGATAAACTTCCTTTGGTTTTAGTTAAAAGCTGTTGTAATAAAAGGTGAAAATCAGAAACACATTACAATTAAAACATATTTAAAACAAACCTGACACACAACACTGATGTTAAAAAGAATTAATTAACAGGCACTAAAGCTGGTAGGACCTGCTCTGGGTTTGTTAGCCTTTTGGTGAAGGGGAAAGGTTGGTTGTTGAAGAGGGTAGAATAGAGACAGTGTACGAATAGGGGACTGGTGCAGATGTATTGAGAGGTAGGGGTGGCTGTTGAGATATGCGACAGTTTAAAGTGGAGGAGGTTCTACTGAGGCTAAAATTTGATGAGGTAAAGGGGCTTGGTGAGGATGGGTGGAAGGGGAAAAAAGGGGGTAGGAAAATATGAGGAAGGGAGGAAAGGAGGCCTTGACGAAGTGGAATGGGTAGGGTGGATTTAAAGTTGGTAGGAGGGGTAACTATCTGGACACAGTTAATGATTTGGGAGGGGAAGACAGTTGAAGTTACTTTGGGGAAGTATGTGGAGGAGGGTAGGTTTGGCGGGAGGTGTTGGTGGAGGTGCATCAGCACACTACGGTTGGAAAGTGTATGGGAAACTAAAGGATTATTTGAGTAAAGTTTGCTGATGGTGCAGTTTGTTCAGAGGTGATCTGTGTGAATGAGGAGAGGTGGGAATTTGAAGAGTTGGTAAGGGATCCATGTCAGAGAAGGAAGAAACACACAGAAGCAAGGTGGAGGGCATGGAGTTCGAGGATCTGAAGGAACTTCCAGAACTCAGGGGAAGCAAATAACTGTGTAAGATTTGCTTGGCAAAGGATGTGTTGGATGAGGGTTTTGTATGTGTGAAGGACACTGGAGGGGTGCAATCTCCATGTTTGGCCAATTCGTACTCTTAGTCCGTCGTGCACTTTCTGTTGGATGGTTAGTAGATAAGATTTCCACAGTAAAATAATGGAGCTGACAGACATGATTGATTAATGAAAAAGATAACTGTATAAAAACAAATGTGTGTAACTATATTGACAATCTAATTTTGAACTAGGCAACATTGGGTACTACATATATTGTGAAATTCATGACACTGCAGCTGGGAATGAGAGCTTACCATTGTCGGGTCTATAGGTTATCTGAAAACTTCTATTTGTGTTCTGAGGAATTATGAGCTTAAAGGGGTAATATTGGAATGAAGAAAAGTAATTTTGTTGGTTAACTGATTACTGTGGTGCTAGAATGATGTGAATATCCTGACAGGCCAACTATTTGGTAACATTTTGAGAGGATTTAATTTTCTGGTTGAGTGAGAGTAATACTCAGAGTTGAGTGGAGAAGTAGGGCAATGATTTGGTACAACTTCTATTCCCTTAATGTTGAATTGAATAATAATTAAATTATGTGATGGGGACTATTTTTTTCATAATGTAATGATTAGTAAATCTACACTACAGCATATCTTTAGTTTTAGCTAGAGGTAATGTAAATATTTTGGAGATTAAGGTGATAGGAAACATCCTGGCAGATTAAAACTGTGTGCCGGACCGAGACTCAAACTCGGTCCCGAGTTCGAGTCTCAGTCCGGCACACAGTTTTAATCTGCCAGAAAGTTTCATATCTGTGCACACTCCACTGCAGAGTGAAAATCTCATTCTAGAAACATCCCCCAGGCTGTGGCTAAGCCATGTCTCCACAATATCCTTTCTTTCAGGAGTGCTAGTTCTGCAAGGTTCGCAGGAGAGCTTCTGTAAAGTTTGGAAGGTAGGAGACGAGGTACTGGCAGAAGTAAAACTGTAAGGATGGGGCGTGAGTCGTGCTTGGGTGGCTCAGTGGTAGAGCACTTGCCTGCATAAGGCAAAGGTCCCGAGTTCGAGTCTCGGTCTGGCACACAGTTTTAATCTGCCAGGAAGTTTCATATCAGCACATATTCCACTGCAGAGTGAAAATCTCATCCTGGGAGGTGATAGGAGTTTATAAGTGAAGTGAATTTCAAACGAGGACTTGGCATTTAAGTGAATTTCAAATGGGAAAGAAACCCAAAGTTTTCAAGTTTAACCAATTACAGACAGAGTTATGACCTAGAGTAACATTTTGCAGTGTAATGTGTACCTGATTTTAAAATTTTTACTAGTCCCCACCTTTTGTACTACAGTCCATTTTAGTGCTAATTATTTTGATGGTATGAGAACTATGTAATGTATTTATTTATAAAGTAATGACCATTATTTACCATTAGTGTGAAACAGTTTTTCCTTATACTTAATTAGAAGTAAAAGTGAGCATACTAAAATAGGGTATTTTGTCTTACTTTTTCGTGTACTGTGGCTGAGAAGAACCACCTCCAAGGAAGCTGATAGCAGTGCATTTCCTTAATAACTGCCACTTGGACCTGTAGAAGGTGTGAACGACTTGGTGGGAAAAAAAAAAAAAAAAAAAAAAAAACGCTTTAAAAGAGTGAAAGTGCTTTTGCGAAATACTAAACATTGAACAAGTGAAATTTTCTGTCTAAAAATTAACTGGAATGTGCAGTGCAATTTAACTTTTTGCAACCCATGAGCATTTGTTGTTTGAAGCAAGACTGGATTTGTATAAAGTGATATGTATCTTAGAATGTAATCTTTTTTTATTCAAAAAGGGCATCACTTATGATGAAAATGTGTATGTAGTCTTTATTTAAAATATAACTAATGGATATTTTGTGCCATTGTATAATACACTGTATGTAAATATTTTGTATGGGGTTTTTCATATGGCCAGTTCATATAAGTAGAAATTTGAAAAAAAATTTAGAAGAAGGTTTCTGATGTAATATTCTTTTGTGTGTAGATGGTTAAACCCACTTTTTGAGGCCAGCTGTGGTCATTGAACTGCTCGGTTAGCTTCTTGTAATATCTATCTGGTCAATCTAATGAGGGGGTAATGTGATGAAGCAAGCTGGGATCTCTTTACTTCCTTTGTTGTTCGGCCATCTGCCTCCTTAAATTCATTTTTGGCTAATTATTGTCAACATACATGAGTATAACCTGCATTTTCATAAAAGAGAAAGTTTGGCCCTCACTCTTAAGAAATATAGCACCAAGAATAATTTTGTGCTCAGTTTTATGTGTGTCCAATTTCCTAATTTATTTTGACCATCACTATCCTTTGTTACAGGGTGAAATCAGTAACTGTTCTGTGACTTAGGTTCTACTGTTGACTTATAAACAAATACAAATTCTGTACTCATTATAAGCATTTGGAAGAAGAACCACTACATTCTTAAAGTATTTATTTGGCTCTATTCAAAAACATGTTACCAAAGCCAGCCCTTAATTAATTCTAAAATAATTACCAGGTTTGTCAAAAGTATTGTCTGTATAACTATACCTATTAATTTCATCATTTAAACAAATAATTCAGGCTAACCCTCGTAGTAGCAGAAACTGTTAAAAAGAAGGAATTTTTCTATAAACTCAGTTAATTGAATGAGTTATGTTTTAATTATAATTTCAGTACTTATTATTGTGAGGATATACAGAGGCCCTGTTTTTGGTCCTGAGACAGTCCATGGCCAATTTTCAGATGAAAAAACCTGTATTGATTAGATCTTCAACAATGCGTCAATTTAACTGTGAAATAAGTGTAACACAAATAGATTGTACATTAAATCAATGACAGTGTCTGTTCATTAGTGTCACACATACCTCATTATTCTGCAAGAATTGTGTGGTTAAGTTTTTACTCCTGATAGATGTTCAACAGACATGCTGACATTTGCCTGCAAACTATTAATGAGGCTTACCCAAAGTTTATCACTAGGGAATTGGCCATATAACTGTGTAATATTGTGGGGTTGTGAATAATGAAAGTAAAGAACTGTGAAAACCAACTGTGCAACTGCAGGCTACATCGTTTACAATAATCATTGTTGAACCTCCAACCCTCCATTTCTCAGACATTATAAAAATGCAGTACGTCAACACTGACGACTATCAACGAAGATATAAAGCAGGCAAATGTCACAGGTGGAGTTGGTTCAAGTGTTGATGGATATGTTGGGAGAGGACAGATTCAAAGACCTTGCTAATCATTGAGGTGAGGCTGATGGGGTGGTGGCAGGGAGGTATCAGAAGGGGCTAGTGGAAAAGAAGGAGTTTGGAGGTTCAGGATAGTAACCTGTGGAGAGAATAGTGGTACAAAGGGTTGCAAGGGTAACTAGAAATGATAGGGGACAGTCTTTTTGGCGTCGATACATGATGTGGTCAGCAACAGGGAATGTGGTGCTTTTTCTGCAAAGTACTTTTTCTATGTCATGTGTTATGATAGGTGTGTTTATTCTGTTTGTGGTATATAGTCCAAGTGCTGGGTGCGAAGAGTGGGGCAGCAGTATTAGTATGTCCATGGATAGTAGAAAACAGGGACTAATAAAAACAAGGGTCATCGGGGATGGAGATGATGTCAGATAGATGGGATGAGATGTGGTCTATTTTGCTCCAGCTGTCAGGTAAGGGATGATGGTTGTGGAGGAGCAGGTCATTACCCATGAGTCAATGGAATGCTTTCCAGTACTTGGAAGAGTTTATGGAGAGTGTTGAGTCTGATGCATATCTGGTGCCAGTCCCAGAATCCCAAATTCCTCACGTGTCACTGAATTTGCCGGCGGCATGTTGTGTATCCCTGTCGCAAGTTTGCAGGAAGAAATAGTACATGTGATCGGATTCTCAGAGGAAGAGTGGGGTTTGTGGGGGGAGTGTGGGATGGTGAGGATATATGGACTCTGTAGGAATGTGTGTGAATACAGTGTCTGACGAAGCCTACTGCAGGAAGAATGTGGCATCAGGGATATTGTGAGGTTGCTGGAAGATGAGGGGATGGCTTCCTAACTGGATGTCTGCGGATTCCCAGTACACATTCCAGTTGGTGCTAGAGTAGTCTTGGATAACTCTCGTATGGAGCTGGTGATGGTGTGCACAGGGATGAGGTTGTGCATAGGAGATGGTTAGGAGTACAGGTAGGTGGTTGGGAGGTGCTAGGAAAATGTCTAGAGTGGTGTTGTTTTCAGGCCAGGTGTGCTGTGGGATGGGGACAATGCCACCTTGGAGGAAGTATGTAAACTGACATCACTGTTGGATTTATGCTGGTCATCTATTATGAATTTTTAGGCCAGCAGCAATGATATAGGTGATGGTGTGGATAACATGGGTGAGGAAATTGTAGGGCAGGGGATTATTAGGCCAGACATAGATAGTAGCACAGTTGACAGTCAGGGCTTTGAAGAAGGGGCTAAGCATAAGCAAATGGAGATGTTCTTGTGGTGGCTGATTGCAACTCCACCTCTGGCCAAGAGAAGGGGACTATCTGCACAAAAATGAAATGATCGTATGGCATCGTTGGCCGGGAGGCCCCATGCGGGGACGGTCGGCCGCCGTATTGCAAGTCCTTTTTAGTTGATGATACTTCGGCGACTTGCGAGTCGATGATGATGAAATGATGATGAACACACAACACCCAGTCATCATGAGGCACAGAAAATCTCTGACCCCGTCGGGAATCGAACCCAGGACCCCGTGCGCAGGAAGCGAGAACGCTACCGCAACACCACGAGCTGCGGACTATCTGCGCAGAGAAGGATACAGGGAGAGACATCTCATTATGGAGGAAGGTATCAGCATTGTGTTGGCAGAGGGTATGCATTACAAGGAGTTTGTAGTGGGTAGGGTGCGAATGTTGTGGTATAGGATGCTGTATTGCTGTCACACCATGATGAAAATCTGGGGAGAGGGTTGTGTGGGTGAGGGGGTGGAGAGGTTTAAATGAGGTGTCAAGACAAGTAAAGACAAAGTGGACTTGGTTTTGGGAGTAGGCAGCTTGGGTACTGAGATGGAAGATGGAGTGGGCAGCTGGGGAAATTTGTTTCATGGTATGCAGTCATTGGAAGGAGTGAATATTTTGGAGGGCGACGGAGAGGAATCTGATATTTTTGCCAGTGGGAATTGGTCAGAGTGAGGTATTGGGATGGATTGAATGATCAATGGGTAAAGGTTCCATTTTAGGGCCCTTACATTTTCTTGTGTATATCAATGACCTTTCATCAGTAACATAATCAGATGCCAAGCTTGTTTTGTTTGCTAATGATGCAAAACATTGCAATACATAGCAAATCAAGTGTAGTCTTAGAAAGATCGGCTAATAAAATATTTGTGGACATTAATCACTGGTTCCTAACTACTTAATGTCAATTAACTTTGAAAAAACACACTAAATGCAGTTTGGAACTTGTAAGGGGTGTCCCACGAGTATATGCCTAACATACAATGACAAGCAGATAGAAGAAGTGGACAGTGTTAAATTCTTGGGATTACAGTTTGATAATAAATTCAACTGGGAGGAGCACACCACAGAACTGCTGAAGGGTCTTAACAAATCTCTATTTGCAATGCGAATTGTGTCAGATATAGGCGATATACAAATGAAAAATCTGGCATACTATGTTTACTTTCATTCCATAATGTCATATGGGATTATTTTTTGGGGTAATTCATCAAGCCAAGCTAAAGTTTTCTGGGCACAAAAACGTGCATAAATGTGTGGTGTGAACTCAAGAACATCCTGCAGAAGCCTGCTTAAGGAACTAGGGATACTAACTACTGCTTCCCAATATATTTATTCCTTAATGAAATTTGTCATTAAAAATATATCACTGTTTCAAACCAACAGCTCAATTTCATGGAATCAGTACTAGAAAAAAGAATAACCTTCACAAGGATTTAAAGTCACTTAGTCTTGTACAAAAAGATGTGCATTATTCAGGAACACACATTTTCAATAACTTGCCAGCAGCCATAAAAAGTTTAACAAACAATGAAATTCAGTTTAAGAGAAGCCTAAAGGATTTATTGGTGGCCAACTCCTTCTACTCCATTGATGAATTTCTCAGTAGAACCAACAGATTTGTGTGTGTACACACACACACACATGCACACACACACCATTATTTCAGTGCAGTAATGTGTTCATTGTAAATAAGTATTGTAGTAGTTATATTCAATGCATTAGTGTTTGTAAAATGATTCTTTCATATAGTGTTCATTTAAAAAAAAAATGAGGATCATTCCACTTGGTACCTGTGGAAGGTACAATAGGTTATTTGTTTCAGTTGCAAATATTTGTCATGTATTATTGTTTTTCTGACATGTTCTACATCCTAGAGGACCTCCTCACTATGGAGCAATTGGAATGAAAGTTAATCTAATCTAAACAAGGCAGGTACTATTAAATCTGGTTTGTCGATTGCGGAGTTGGTCTTGCACTTAGAGAAAATAGTTTAGACGTAAATGCAGGTGGGAGGGAAGGTGAGGTTGGAACATTGTTTGAGGAAGTGAGAGACTTTAGAGTGACGGTAGGTGGGAGGATTTTTACGTTCAGGAATGAATTGTCATTGTAAATGCGACATTTTTGGCAGTGGTAGGACTGTGGTAGGGATTTGGAAGGTTCAATTTAATACCGGCCATTGTACATCAGGGATCTCTCCCTGACGAGACCTGCATAAGGAATGTGGAACCTGACAAGGAGCGGTCCACAGTGGTGGGATTCACTTTATGAAACCATCTATAAGGTGATGTAAGTTAAGATGCCAGTTATCACATCCTGCAGCCATTCACCTTGGTAGGTTTTTGTTTGTGAGTTAAGGAGCAAGTCTACACAATACTTCTCTTTCAATGCTGTTGAATATCACATAAAATTCCAGCATATTTTCATCAATTACTTGCAAATGAGGGCTACACCCCCATACAGAAGGTTCAAAAAGTCAATCCCACCAGTGTAGACATCTCTTTGTGAGTCATAACAGCTACATATTTCTAAACGGGACTGGGACTGATTTTGCAGCTACCTCCTCTGTCGTGATCTCGGGGCCAATCATTGTTGTTATGGCAGTGAAAGCAGGGGGACAGTGAGGAGGCTGGAGTTGTTTAGATGTGGTACTGAATGGAGTGAGGGAGGCATGATGCCGAAGGTAGTGCGTGGGATTTTGAAGAGGTGGTTGGAATGGAAGTTGGGGTTTGTGGATTTGATGTGGTCAGAATCTTTGTGGGGGGATGATTTGAGTGATGGAAATGTGAGAGATGTATTTCCTTACTTCTAGAGTGATGGATTCGGCATTTAGGAATTCGTGGTCAGCAAGTGAGAGAATGAAAGTGGAAACAGCTATGACAGAAGGTGAATGGTGGGTGGGGTGGGCTGTGTTTGATAGGGTCAGGAGTTGTTTGTGGTTTTTTGAGTACGGTACTGGAAATGGGGTCTGTTTTAGGGTACTTCTATGGGTTTCTGGTGGTTGTGTGTTGGGGTGGGGGTTAGGGACTTGGAAAAGGTGGGATGTGACGTGGTGCAGGTCCTTGCAGAAGGCTCGAGGAGATTTGGTTACTTGTTGATTGTAATGTGGTTTCAGGCATTGCAACGGTAGCTTTACTAGTTATTAGTTTGGCTGGAGTTGCTGAGGAGGTGCTTGGTTTGGGAAAAGTTGGAAATGGGGGATAGGTAAATGATGTGGTAGACGATGTGGAAGAGGTTGTGGGATGGGATAGGAAGGGCAGGGTAGGCAAAGGAAGTGACTATGGGTGGGGTGAGACTATTAGAAGGGGAATGTGGACATAATGTGGTGGGCCAGAGAAAGTGCTCCACATAGTGGGAGCACAGGAGAGGGTGGTGTGTCCACTGTGGGACAAAAGAAACAGGGGACGGAAGGTAGATGATTAATATCGGCAGCGGAGTATCGCCGGTATGGTGGGGAAGATGGCACTGAGATCTGGTGAGATGTGATGACAGCAGATGAGGGTGGCAGTGACAGGGACAAAGACAGAGATGGCGAGTACAGTGTGACGGTGGCGTTGATGGGGATGGTGACTAAGCGGAGGCGGCAGACGACTACAGCAGAGGTGGAGGCTGTGATGGTGGCAACGAGATGATAATCATGACGATGATGAATACACACACAAAAGACTGTCTCAATGACACAAGCAAACTACATGGATGAACAGATATGGACGCAAAGCATCACAAAGTAGCAACAACAAATGAACTAGTGCTAGAGACTTCTAGTCAGTTGGTGAACATCAGTATCATTTTTCTTTCTCTATTGTCATTTCATACCCCTAGCCCCATATGGGTGGAGCATGTCCTGTCAGTGGATACAAGTCGCCACTCTCCAGCCATATGAGGGTAAAAATTTTGAAACATACTATAAAATTACACTTGGAGGTTGTCAAAAAGACAAAATGAAAGTGAAAAGACTAATGGTTGAAATGGCTCTGACCACTATGGGACTTCACATCTGAGGTCATCAGTCCCCTAGAACTTGGAACTACTTGAACCTAACGAACCAAAGGACATCACACACTTCCATGCCTGAGGCAGGATTCGAACCTGTGACTGTAGCAGTCACGTGGTTCCAGACTGAAGCGCCTAGAACCTCTCTGTCACAGTGGCCGGCACAGAAAGATGGGTAGCTGCATAAGTTAAAATACAAAAGGCTGATTTGTTGATTAATTAAAATATTGTCACAGAGGAAGTGGCAAATGAATGTTTTGCAAAATATAAAAGGCAGACAGAGAGTCGCATAAGTTAAAACGTAAAAGCTGATGTGTCAACAGATTAACATAGAGACATAGATGAGCGAAATGATGAGTGGGTGTAGACTGACAGGGACAATGCAAAAGAGGATGTTTACTTGGTGGCAATATCGTATGAATCAAATGAATATATACCCACAGTCTGCAACACAATCATAAAGAAAAACACATCACACTCTCTACATGTGGGAATGAAATATTACAATTACACACTGCAGTACATACAATAATGAGTTAATGATGGGTCCACCTTTTTGCAAGTATACAAACAGTTGTGTAGATGCAAAAAGGCAAACCAATAATTGATTCCTTATTATTTTTCTGCAAGCAGGGGAACAGAGCTCAGAATTCCAGTATCGTAGTACATACACTTTATCAAATGACAGATATAGTAACAGAAGAGTTCACAGAATTGCTGTTAATTACTTCCTAAATGCTGCATTCCAATTTACAGGACTAAACACTAACTGTACATGTATCTCTATTTCATGGAAATGTAAGAAAACAGTGACACTAGTTTGTGCTGTTGCTGGGACATGTCGCCAGATCATCTTGGATATTTTTTCCTCCGAGTGTTCTCCCACAAAAAAACTCAGATTTTCTTTTCTTTTATTGCCTTTTAGTTCTCTTTCTTTAACGCTATCTACTTAGTTTTTAATCTTTAATTTCTTAGCACCTTTCTATCTGGTTTAATTAGGCTGGATTCAAAAATCTTAGTCAATTGCCTTGAGAGGTATACATATCTCACTAAGGCAAAGGTTCAAAATTATGGGGTACTGTATCTGCTACTGTGTTAGGCCAGTTAAAACAAAATTCAGAGATAGAACCATAATGGGAGGTACAAAGTACAAAACTGGTAACTCATTGATTTAAATTAATGATAGAAGTGCTATCAATATTCTTGCTACATAGATCTGAGGTGAGTCAGTTATAGTTAACTGTATTAACTTGTATAAATTAGCATACAAATTCAGATATACATTTTTATGTATTCATCCTCTGATAGCTGTACATTCAGTACACATTTACAATTGCGGGTATATTGTAAATTTCAGTTTGAGTATACACGTATATGCAGTGATGAAAAAAAACTTTCCTCTATCTCAGTTCTACCCCGATTCATCTGTTTGCATGTATCAATATATTGTATCAGTTATTACATATTGTGTGCATCTGGGAAAAGAAAGAGTTCCTTGTGTAGCCAGTAGTCTCTTGTCACCAGGAGCATTGGCACAGGTGTTAGAAGAGAAATGTTAATGCCACCAGACACCGAATAAACCTATCGGATTGTCGTCTTCGATTGTCGCATCCAAAGAACGGGTGTTTACTTCTTCTGTGCTTCCACATCCACAAAGAGGTGGCTAAGCAGCATCAGTGTGGTCTAGATGTTGTCAGAGACATGTATGATTGAAACTCAGTCACACTACAGTAAGTACAAACTTTCTGCCATATCAGTTTCTCATTTACCAACGCTTCCTTGGTATCACTGATGATTTTCTGATATAATGTCAGATATTTACAAGTTAAAACCGATTTAGGTTTTACAATACACATACAAAGCAGCAGTCTGCACTGAGCATACATACATAAAGAACAAAAAGTGATGAAGCCATTTCCATTACATAACACTTTCTAAAGGCATGAGGACAAGAATGGAAAACTATTATTGTGCAATATTTATGACTGACAATAAGTCAGCTAGAATTCTCTATGTAACAAACATGTCAGCACTTGATGGTGTAGAACTCCCATGTATTGTGAGTGCAGTCACTACATGCTGCAAAAAGTATAAACAAGATTAAGCGGTGATGGGCAAAAAAATAACTTGGAAGGCATTCTACACATAGCCATACCAAAAATCTCAGAGAATTGCAGCAGAGCCAGATGATTATCAAAACTTTTGAAGGATAAATGAGGAATGTTTTAAAGAATTGGTGAATTTTGGAACACCTTGTATACATTGAAAAGATATTGTTCGTATAACCATCGGGTTTCGTTTTCCAGAATGCTTGAACGGTCTATAATTCTGAAAAGAGGAGAATACATTATTGTACAGCAGTGTTCCTCAAACTGCGGCCTGCAAGTGGCATGTGGCCTGAATAAGTATTAATGTGGCCTGTGGTTCTCAGTCGTATTTTATAATAGTATGTGTACAGCAGTTAACAGCCAAATCCTACAATGTCAACTAGTGATAACATCTAATTAACAGTGCAGTTTTCTCTCTGCAACAAATAAAAATACTTAAAGAGAGAGTCTGTATTATTTTAATATGTGCTTAATTTTAATTAATGTTTGTAAATTCGAGCACGGGCTTAGTAAAGTCGGCCTCTTACCTCAGGGGAAGATGAGAGAGGGAGAATGTTTTGTTGCCATCCAGTACTCAAAGCTCAAGGATGTGTGCAGCTCATACCAATGAGTTGCTATGGTATAAATTTCAAATGGAAGAAACATGGATTTGTAAATGTGTACATAATTGTAACTACGAATATGAAAGTAAATGAAGGCTTTTGCAATGCAATGCAATGCAGTGAGAAGAAAGAAAATTAATTCAAATAATTCAGTAAACATGAGTGATCTTCTCTCATATTGCATAATGCATTTAAATATAACAATTACTGTTATTAATCAATTAATTATCCAACACACAATCAATGCAACAATTCTTTGTCAAGCACAATCTGAAACAAAGAACAGTAGATACAAACTTTTCCGATCTGTGCTGACTTTCAACAGTAAGCTGCCAGCCCCCAACTTATCGAGCCTCTGCTGCAGCTAGTCTACTGGGAGCTCATAACCTACTAATTTTTGTAGGGTACCAATTAATAACAAGACTGGTACATATGCAGCCCTGATGATTGCCCCACAGTACCTACACTGGCTCTCGAGCAGTAAAGTTCGATGGCCGCTGTCGTAGAGGATCGGTACCGTAGGCCGTGCTGTCATGTATTTCTGCAGTATACAGGATGGACAATAATAAAACTGACAAACTGCATGGATGGATTCCTGACTGGAACTGGAGGAAAAAAGCTTCTATGAACATGATGTCCTACAATTGACGGTGTGCCTGTAATGACAAGATTTCCTTCTGGAACACAGTACTGAGCTGGACAACATCCACATCACAACAGGTGTTCAAAATGGAATCCACAGGGTGCAGTGGGTGAATTCACATGCCACACTGTATCCTGCCACACACTTTCGCACGTTCTGGGCTCTCTTCAAATCATGTCGCAAGCGTCGTGAACGTGCTGTTGAAGGGTCTGCTCGACAGGGTCTGCTAGTGCAGCATACACAATGATTTTCAGATACCCCCAGGGGTAAAAATCCAGGAGGTTTAAGTCCAGTGATCTAGTAGGCAGCCGGCCGGTGTGGCCGTACGGTTCTAGGCGCTTCAGTCTGGAACCACGTGACCACTACGTTCGCAAGTTCGAATCCTGCCTCGGGCATGGATGTGTGTGATTTCCTTAGGTTAGTTAGGTTTAAGTAGTTCTAAGTTCTATGGGACTGATGACCACAGATGTTAAGTCCCATAGTGCTCAGAGCCATTTGAACCATTTCTAGTAGGCAACACTATGAGGCCTCCGTGTCCCATTCAGTGTCCGGGGAAGATGCTGTGCAGATGTCGGCAAACTGTAATGTGGAAACTACAGAACCTGTCATATAGCTAAAGGCACATTCTCAAGCAGCCCAGCCAGACATTTTTCAGAAAGTCCAGGTACATTCCTCAGTTGAGGCATTGAGAAATAAAAACTGGTCCAAATATGTGGTCACCAAGAATCCCTTCTCCAATGATGATTCTCAATCATTGCTGTTGAACCACTTCAACAATTCACCGAGAATTTTCTGTAGCCCACACATTGTGACTATGTAGATTAATTAATGATGCCACTTCTGGTAAAGGCTGCTACTTCAGTAAAGAGGACTGCTCAAGGAAATCCCATAATTGTGGTGATCTGATGCAACAACCATCAACCAAATCCTTCCCATAGAGGGAAATCCACTGTTGACAATCCTTGCACTCACTGCAGGTGTTAGGGATAATAGCAGTTGTCATGCAGGATACACATAATTGTACTTTGGTTTAAACGGTGTTGGTGGGCCACTTGCCTGGAGCTTGTATTACGGTTTGTCTCAGTATCCCATAGAACCCAGTCATCCCAATCTGCTGTATGAAAATTCACTGCCTCCCTGTATGTTAATCTGTCTGAAAGGACCCATGATCACACAAACTCCCAAAAAGGCCTTGAAATGTTGTGTGATGTGATTGGTGCCCGGGCACTTGATTTGGTATAGTCGTGCTGCCTCTGGACCACCTCAGCTTGTTCTCGACATAAATCAAACTACTGCGCTGAATGCACTTGAGCAGATGATTGCTATCATCTTTCTTCGGTGAAGTATTCATTCACATGGTGATGTTGTATTTTGTTGTCTGCATGTCTGCCCATCACCAAGACCCAGCAGGAGTTGCTGTGTGTTACACAGTACCGCCTTTACATGGAACAATATACTCCGAAGTATACTGAGCAGGAGCTGATGTTAAAGTGTCAAAACCACTCTCAGGTGGTCAATATAAGTATTGAATAATAAAATTGACTGTGTGAGAGCCTTTATCGGTGAAAAATTCAGGCCTACTGAAGGAAAAAAAAAAACTGTTGTCATTTTTGGCATTATTGGGTATTTAGAAAGAAAAGCCTCAATAGATAAGGTAAATAGGCTCTATAGTGTGTGTTTCACAACTCATGTTATATACTTCTAGGTGCTGTGGAGGGGACAAGTAGATAGACTTTTGTCAAAGAACCCATACTGAGAAATGTACCGTTTGGATAGAAAGTAAGTTTTCAGGTCCTAACTTAACTTTCAGTGTGATGTGACTGGTGTTTTATGGAGCTAAATGGTGAGATCATCAGCACCCTTACTTTTTCAGGCCTATGAATAACATATGAAGGCTACATCACTCCACTGTTACAGAGAAACTGATTGTATTTCAGGAATAATCTGGAAACAGACATAAGAATTCCAGTTGTGATGGCTAATTTTGTGTCATCCATACAATGTAGGAAAAATGAAACTATAAACCATTTGTGTTTATTTATTTAGCTGCTTTGGATGTACATATATGGATCAGATCCAAGTACATATTTCATACATGTTTTACACTACAACAATCACATATTCTAGTTAATTATCATGGAAGTGACTTTAAACACTATAGCTTCATACATAATTAGATATTTTTATCTACTGTGCAGTCTATTTACACACATTTTATTTCAATTCAAAATACATAAGAACATATCTTGAATTTACAGCCCATCTCAAATGCACATTTAAGTTTTATCTGGGAAGTCTTCCTGTAAAAAGTTCTTTGGCTGGGATCAAGTACTTAACATGTGTCATCTGCTTCAAAGAGTTGATCTTGCCTGTTGCTGTAGAAAACAAGAATAAACAGAAGTTCTGGTGTTACAAATACTGACAAGTAGATAGTAATGCCCAAATTAATTCATGCCACACACAGTCTTGAGTTTCTGTCTTACTTATTTCCAGGTAAACTGTACAAAGGTTGGCACAATGTGTGCCTTTTAGAATTCATTTACTAAACTGAATGGCTTGGATGCCACATCGATACTTCAAGCAAAATTGGGAGTACAACAGTGATTCCTCAAGGGTCTTATGTACACTTTGCTACCATAACACAACAGTGAAAAGCAGAAAATTAAAGAATTACAATAAATTTTGTACATTAAATAATGCTGAATAAATTGTAAAATAAAATGTCATTACATAACATATTAATTTTGTTGCAGAGTAGTCTCATTCAGAATGAAAATAGATATGTGAATACAACAACCCAGCGCACAGTGGAAGAATGGCCAGTTCGAGCTCACAAGGGAACCTTCATTGACTTCCTTGCTGCAACAGAGGAGGCTATCGATGATATTCAATGTTTGTCAATTTTAATTAAATTGTTTAAGAATACTGATGTATGCCACACAATAATGAAATAAAATAAACACTGTCACTTGAGGTATAAGGAATATGTTCTACAGCTTTACATCATGGTCACATTTTCCAAAGTGTTGCATTACTGATGTTGCCCACATTTGGCAATCCTTAGGATTGTTTTTGACTTGCTATTAGCTGTTCTATTAATTAATGTGACAGAAACTGCTGGTAACACAACTTAAAGAAGCAGTAACGCCTTAGCTGTTATGTTTCATACTACACTGTGTGTCAATTTCCATTTTTTTTTTTTTTTGTATATTGTATGTATTCATTGACAAAATAGAAAGGTATTCTTACAAGCAACAGTTTTATTTTTGCTTACACATCACTCCCAAGCTGGTATGGGAACATGAAATGAACTGTACAGTTTTATTGGCTTCTTTTGAAGCTAAGCCATGTTATGTGAAAGAACCCTTAAATTTATACAGTTTCTGCTAGAATGGTTATGTACAACTTCACTTTTATTGAACTTGTTTTTATGTTCCTCTGGAAACAATAGTATTTTGAATACATAAATATTGCAGAAAGTTAAAATTTTAATATTTTTAACTGTGGCCTAGAGCTGTTTGATCATCTTGCATTAGTCGTTGTTCTAATGGTTACATTTTTCAGTTTGAATATTTCTTTTGCATCACTTGACTGACCTCATATTTCAATTCCATACGTCATGATGGCATCAGGATATGAAAAATACAGCATTCACATAGCACCATCTGTTACTAGCTTTTTAATATTCTCGAGAACAAATATAGCTGAGCTCCATTTGTATTGTGATACTAATTCGGTCTTTCCACAGTGAACTGTTATCCGTGGTGAGGCCTAAGAATTGTGCTTTTTGAAGCATATTTGTACTATTCATACTTGTTACTGAGATTACTCCTGTAGTCTTCTTCTGTTGTTCCCAAACAGTATTGTTTTAGTTTTCTCTCTACTGAGAATAAATCTATTGATTCCAAGCCATTGAGTGAGAGTCAAATATCATTTTGCTTTTTGTTACGGCATCAACTAAATTTGTAGCACTGGTTATGCTAGTGGTAATGCCTGCAGAAAGAATTATGTCACTTTCAGTATTAAAAGCTAAGTATGTTTATCTATGCAAATTTATCTCAGAAACATTGGGTATCCTAATATGCTGCCTTGTGGTACAGAATGACTAATTTGTCAAAATCCAAGTAAATATTGTTATTGTTCTAATTGTGTTTCTACTGTTTTCTATTTTGCAGGTACATCGTAATTGTACTAAGAGCTGCTCTTCTAACCCCATACTAATTGAAATGACACGATCAACTAGGTCAAAAACTTTCGATAAGTCACACATTAGACACAAAATATACCATGAGGATTTTGCCATTGATCTAATCCCTGTGAAAGATATTTACTCATTCAAATATGCTGAAACTATTGATTTTCCTTTCTGCAGTCCAAATCGTCTGTTATTTATGACATCAATCTTTTCCTCTTCAAAATATGGAATAAATATGAAGTACTTTATTTTCTCAGGAACTTTGAGAAAATGAGAAAAATGGTTTGCAGTTGACACAGCACATTGGATCTCCATGGTATGTCTATGGCTATTATCGTTCTATATGGAAAACTGCCTTTTGTGAGAGATGAATAAACTATGTGGCAAATTTCTTTGGCCATTTCAATTGTTGTTAACTTTAAATATTTAAATTAGAGTCCATTTAAGTCAGTGGACGTTTAATTATGTAATTTATTTGTTGCTTTTACTGTGTCATGATCTGTTGTAGGATAGAGATTACGAGTTCACTGAGGAGTGCTTTAGTTCCTGCAGGGGATCAGTTTTGTCGTTTTGTGTAAATCTGTCATACGTTCGTAAAATATTTATTGACAATGCTAGTAACAGCTATGAGACCTTATGATAATCTGTTGATTACTTTTAGCTTTAGTTGTGTGCTATTGGTGTCTGACAAACTTCCCGTTTCTTTGTTAACCCTCACACTGCACACTGGGATCCTCTGGACCCTAGCGTAATTTTTATTGTGTATTACAAAGAGTATGTTGGCAACAGTTTATCAAAACATAGTGTATATTAAGTCTTTAAATATGTCTGCTTGTGTCTGTATATGTGTGGATGGATATGTGTGTGTGTGCGAGTGTATACCCGTCCTTTTTTCCCCCTAAGGTAAGTCTTTCCGCTCCCGGGATTGGAATGACTCCTTACCCTCTCCCTTAAAACCCACATCCTTTCGTCTTTCCCTCTCCTTCCCTCTTTCCCGATGAGGCAACAGTTTGTTGCGAAAGCTTGAATTTTGTGTGTATGTTTGTGTTTGTTTGTGTGTCTGTCGACCTGCCAGCACTTTCATTTGGTAAGTCACATCATCTTTGTTTTTAGATATATTTTTCCTACGTGGAATGTTTCCCTCTATTATAACCATGTGTATTAAGTTGGTAACACTGCCTAAACGTATGCGATGTTAACTCAAACATTTGCATTGTTGTTGCAGTAGTGTAAAGCTGTAAAGATTGTTGAACGTCAGTAGGGTCATGATTACACCAGTGCACATTTTGTGTAGCTCATTTATGCATACTGAAAATAACAACTTGGTAAATATACAATATTGAAATGTATATTGTGCATAACTTATAACCGTTTCCTTTCAATGTTGACCTATATTATTATTTTTTTTTTTCAGTGACAATGAGTAAACGACTCATAACAGATGACGATATACATAATACACTTATGGACGAGCTGGACCAGGAAAACAATCCATTTGGAGGCCTAGATTCTGATGAAGATCCTGATTTTGTTGAAGTACAGGAACTATTAGGTGCAGAAGAGGGTGGAGAAGAAGATGATGATATCTATGGTAGTTCTTCCAATGCAAACATCCTTCCATCCTTCTAGGTAAGAATGGCTTTAAGTTGTCTTCACCTGTACCATCTAAGACAGGAAGAATTAAATCCAGAAATTTAGTTACTCATTTCCCAAGACCAAAGGGTCAAACAAGGTCTATTTCTAGTCCAATTGAAGCATGGTAGTTATTAGTGGTTATAGATGAAATACTGGACAAGTTTGTCACTTACACAAGCATTTTCACCCATTTGGGACATCTGGACTAAATTTATTGACAACTGAAAGTCCCTATAGACCCCTTTCGATTACTGCATAACAGATGAGTAGCCAATGGGCTTCCGTGACAGATATCCATTCAGTATAAACATGTCTTCGAAACCAGACAAATAAGGAATTAAGATTTTGATGTTTAATGATTGCATGTCTTAGTACATACTAAATGCTATTCCCTGCATTGTCAAGGAAGTAACAGAAAAAAAAATGAAGCTGTCCCAGTTATCAGAACCGATTCATAACACCAATAGGAACCTATCTGTTGACAACTGGTTTTTGTCAGTTCCTCTTTATCACACAATGATTGAAAACTTTGGTTTGACAATGTTGGGAACTGTAAGAAAAAATGAACCTGAAATACCACAATCATTCTTATGTTTTCAAAATGTAAGAAATACTCAATTTGCCTCTGATGTGAATAAGACGCTACTGTCATATGTCCCAAAGAAGAATAAAGTTGTACTCTTGCTGTCTACCATGCTCTACTCAAACAACATCGACAAAACAACAGGAAAACCTGAAATGATAATTTCATACAATAAAACAAAAGGTGGTACTGACACTTTTGATCAGCTATGCAAAACTTACACCACTGCACATGCAACAAGAAGATGGCCTATGAGGGTTTTCTGTGACATTCTCAAAGTGGGAGAAATGCCACGATTCTCTTTACCCTTTCCAGCACTGACGTAAAGAAGCCACGAAGGAAATTTCTGCATGAATTGGCATGGAACTTAACTGCTACATTGAATATTTCTAAACAATGAAGGAATGTGAAGAGAACTCTAGAAGAAATACTGACAATAGATACTGTGGCACCAGACAGACCAGAACCTCTGACCAGCAAACTGAGATGTTCAGTACTTTCAAAGAAAAGGGACAGGAGAACAAAAATGTTGCCAGGATTGTAAAAGGGCAACTAACTAAATAAAGTCAGGTAAGTCACTCTGTTGCATTATACAGATTCATATATGAGAAAGTTAACCATAAAGAAATACAAAATATTATTTATCAATAATACTATGAACAATTTATAGACATCTTGTGTTGCTCATTGTTGTAATAATAAAAAAATCACTAAAGGTAACTACATAGTCATTTACAATGTCCCATATACATAAGACAGTCCAATATATATATATATTAATGAGCTTTGAATGCATGGTATACGATATGCAGACTGAGGAATGTCTGAAAATGACAGTTACACTCCCAATCTATAAGAAAGGTGACAGAAAAATGCCAGACAATTATAGACCTATATCAATAGTTCCCATTATATCAAAAGGAATAGGAACCTGCAAACATATCCAAATTTACAATTATTTTGAAAGTAATAAATTATTGAGTAAGAACCAGTTTGGCTTTCGATCTGAACTATAGACAACCAAAGCAGTTGAATGCCTCCTTAGTAATGTATATGAAGGATATGAAAACAAGAAACTCACTTGTGCTACACTGTTAGATTTAACAAAAGTCTTCAACTCAGTCACACATGAAATAATGATAAAAAACTAGAACATTATGGTATTGTAGATAAACCATTACATTGTTTTCAATCATACTTAAGCAACAGGGAACAATTAGTAAAAAGAAATTATCAAAAGTCAACACCCATGAAAGTAAAGAGAGGAATTCCACAAGGCTGAGTGCTTGCCTCTTTCCTGTTCATTGTTTACATTGATGACTTCTCAAATCATATGCCATGCAACAACGTACTGTATGCTAATGACATGACGCTAGTAACAGATGGAGAACATCTGCAAGATGTCATAGAATACAACAAAGTAGTAACTGAAATGAGCAGTGACTGGTGCAGAGTCAACCTTTAATCAATAAACACATTGAAAACTGAAGAAATTTACTTCTCCCTGAAACCAATTGAACAGAATACAAAAAATGTCAAGTTACTAGGTTTACATATAGATCAAAAACTTACATGGGACAGACACACAAATTATCTATGTGGCAAACTTGCTCCAACTCAATTTCTATTACACAAGCTGAGACACGTTATCAGTAAAAATCTGCTAATCTCCACATATTTTGCTCTTTTCCATTCACAGCTGCAACATGGGGTATTCCTTTGGGGTAACTCAGTGGGTTCAAGTACCATCTTCAAGTGGCAGAAGAAAGCAGTTAGGTGCATTTTAGAACTAGCACCAATATAAAGTTCCAAAAATCATTTTAAACAATTAAAGATAATGACACTACCTAGTATAAACATTTATAATTGTTTAATATATGCTAAAGAGAACATAAAGAACTTTAATTTAAGATCTGAAGTGCATGTTGATAATACTCAAAATAATAGTAACATGGACCTACCATACACAAGGCTGACATTAACACAAAAGAACCATAAACATCTTAGCTTGAAATTTTATAACAAACTCTCAAAGGCTGTGAGAGAACTACCGATGAATAACTTTAAGCAAACAATACAAGTGTGGCTCAAATGAACTCCATATTACTCACATGATGAGTTTCTAAACAGTGACACAAAAGAGATATGCTACATGAAACAAAAAACTGCCACATGAATTATACCTATATGTTTGTGACAGTAATGTACCAACTAACACTTTGTACATGGATACGTAAGATGTACCATAAATATATCTTGATACTATTGTATATTTAACTGTTATGATATATTATAATTACTATTGTGAATGCATAATTGTTGTATTATCAATATCACTTTAGAATGTGTATCTGTTTGCCCTGCACAGGCACAATTATGTACAATAATAATTATCATAATTTTTTTAAAAAAGTATTGAACACACTGGCAATGCCAATTGTATGGAAAAAATATTGAAGGGCAAATAAAGATTCTATTCTATTCTAACATTTTACTGGGGTCCAGTGGACCCCAGTGTGAGGTGCAGGGTAATACAAATCAAGTGTGCAGTGTGAGGATTAATTATCTAACACCTACTCCTGACGTTGTTCGATGATAGTAATCTGGTTTCCCACATTTTTTCAGCTTTTAGTTTCTTATTTTATCTTCTTATAACCTTTATAGTATTAAATGGTCAGGCCTGTGTGGATCTGTGCTAATACCATAAAGATGTTTTAGTTTTTTGCAGGACAGTAGTAAACCCTTAATCAACTGTGACTTATGCCTTCTGTTTTTCTTTATTATCTTTGTTTTACTCAGTAGGCTGTCTTCTATAGCTTTTAAGTATGTACCTGGTAAAATATTATATTTATCATTTATATTATCAGACACATACAATTCTGGCCAATTTTCATTCTCTAGTTTTTTCTTCAAAAACTCTCTGATAGAGATGCTACTGTCTGCTGAGACACACATTTGTGAGTATCTACCTTCACAGCATAACTTATAATTAAATTCTATGAATTGTGGTCCGACAGATTCAATCCATTTTTCAGGAACCTCTACCCACCGGAGTCAACCTTTGTAATTATGAAATCAGTGACTGAGTATTTTTGCTTATGCTAGCAAAACCCTTAACAATATTATGTAAACCATGTGTTCTAAGAAGTAACCACAACCCAAGTATCAACAAATGGAGAATAAATGATTGCAGTTTTCAGCCTGAATGAGGTTCTGGCATGGCTCTCCACACTTGTCTGCTCCGTGGAAGCCTCTTCATCACCACAAAACTACTGCAACCTCCATCCATTTGAACCCGCTTACTGCAGTAAAGCCTCAGTCTCTCCCTCTCCCTACAATTTTTACTTCCAACACTTCCTCGAATAACCGAATGTCTTACTGTGTGTCCCATTAACTAATTGTTTCTTTTAGTCAAGTTTTGCCACAAGCTTCTTTCTTTTCCCTAGTTCGATTCAGTATCCCCTCATTAATTGTTCAGTCTGCCCACCAAATCTTCAGTTTTCTTTTATATCACGACATTTAAAATGCTTCTATTCCATCATCCACATTACACGTCTGTAAAAAGGAATGCTCCAGACAATCAGAAAAAACTTCTTAACATTTAATCTTACATACAATGTTAACAAATGCATCATTTTGAAAAATTCTTGCCTTTGCAAATACAGTGATCATTTTATATCTCCTCCACCTTGGTCTGCACAAATAACAGAACTTGTCTAATATTTTTAGTTCCTCAATTTCTAATCACATTCCCTCAGCACCTCCTGATTTAATTCAACTACATGCCAATACACTTGCTTTACTTTTGCTGACATCAGTCTTATAATCTCTTTTGAATATACTATTTGTACTGTACAACTTCTAAGGGCACTGCTAGCTTTTATGTTATGATTTAGTGATATTGTACTCTTTTCTTATAGCTGGCTTCTGGAATTTTTGAGAGGCTGAAAGTGTTTTTTTCTGGAGGTGGTGGTGTTTTGCTGTATAATGTCAAAAATGCTGCACCACTACTGCTCATATACTAAGTTAGAGCGGATGTAAAGTCATTGTTGGACGTCAGCACAGAGCAGCCAAGCACAGTTGTGTTGCTGATAAAATAGTATGCAGAATTTGCTAAAAAGATGATCAAGAGTTGAAAGTGTTACTTCAATTCATAGGACATAAATTTTTGAGTAATTTAGTTAATTCATGTAAAGGTGTGTGGGATTAGTTTTGATATTTATTGTACCGTGTTTTTCAATTGGTAGCTTTTGTGCAGAACAAAAATTAAAAATTTTCCATTTTCAGTAATTGTAAGTTAAAGTGAGGTGCAGAGACTTACAGTGGGTAATTCCAAATGTAGATGAAAAGAGCATAACTGTTTAACACAGGACTGGATGAGTTTAGCTATTGTTACAGAAGCATGTTACATGCTAAAGTAACAAAACAACCATAAAATTTGACTTCTACTGCTTTTATTTCAAAGTAACATTTTCAGTTTTTCAACTGAATAAATCATGTACAAAGCTATATATGTAACTGTCCTTACCAGAATTACTGTTCTCTCAAGAGTTACTGTCCTGGCAAGAGTCACATTCAATTTAGGGGAGTCTTGTTGCAGCTGTACCATCTTGTGCACATGCAACTGACCCCTCCAGATGCACACCTTCTGTGAGTTCAAATTTCCACCCAGAAAATCCTCACCTTCATGCAATGACATTACATTTTCAAAGTTTGCACATAAACCCCAGTCTGAGAACTATAGTGCTTGTAACAACTGCAAATGATAAAGTTATAGATGTAAGTATCTTGTTAAAAGTTTCCACCCAGACTTCATTCGAATTGCTGATTCCACACTAGCCTTCCAAACTGACTTTTTGGGGATATGCATGGAAGTCTCTCTCACTCATTCAAAATGTTATGCACTTACTCTTTGTTGTCTCATCTCTTTCACTTTGCAAAGACATTTGCTGTCTTCAAACTAATGCCATCTACGGCAGCCAATTTTTCACAGAGTGCTGCATTGAGGAGAGGTATAGATGTCGGTCAGTGAGACGTGGCACAAAGTCAGTGTTCCAAAACATCCCAGAGCTGTTGTATAGGATTCAAGTCAGGACTCTGCAGGCCAGTCAATTACAGGGATGTTATTGTCATGTAACCACTCAACCACAGACCATGCATTATGACCAGGTGCTCGACAGTGTTGAAAGATGCAATCGCCATCACCAAACTGCTCTTCGACCGTGGGAAGCAAGAAGGTGCTTAAAACATGAGTGTAGCCCTGTGCTGTGATAGTGTCATGCAAAACAAGGGGTGCAAGCCCCTATATCAAAAACTCGACCACACCACAACACCACCACCTCTGAATTTTACTTTTGGCACTACACATGCTAGCAGATGATGTTCACTGGGCATTCGCCATACCCACTCCCTCCCATCAGATCCCCACATTGTGTACTGTGATACGTCACTCCAAAGAATGTTTTTCCACTGTTCAATTGTCCAATGTTTATGCTCCTTACACCAATCGAGGCATCGTTTGGCATTTACCGGTGTGATGTGTGGCTTACGAGCAGCCGCAAGACCATGAAATCCAATTTATCTCACCTCCTGCCTAACTGTCATAGTACTTGCAGAAAATCCTGATGCAGTCCGAAATTCCTGTGTGATTGTCTGGATAGATGTCTCCCTATTACACATTATGACCCTCTTCAACCATCGGTGGTCTCTGTCAGTCAACAGACAAGGTTGGCCTGTTTGCTTTTATGCTGTACATGCCCCTTCACATTTCCACTTCACTATCGCATCAGAAACTGTGGACCTAGGGATGTTTAGGAGTGTTGACATCTCGGATACAGACGTATGACACAAGTGACACTCAATCACGTTACAACATTCGAAGTCCACAAATTCCTTGGAGCACTCCATCTATTCTCTCACAATGTCTAATGACTACTGAGATCGCTGATATGGAGTACCTGGCAGTAGGTGGCAGTGCGATGCACCTAATGTGAAAAATGTATGTTTTCAGAATACTTTTGATCACACAGTGTAACATGAAATGCAAGCTGCACAGTAACAACAGATTCAGCCCTTGAACACTGTTAAACACAGAAAGTTCTACCTTCACTAGAGGCCACCTTTGCTGCTTGTGCTTTCTTATGGAGCCCACAGCAGATAGTGCACATGTATAGATATGTGTATACAAAAAAAAAACTGTTTGAATTGCTCTTTCATTTATAGTATTACATTTAACTGGATGCTGAATGTAATAAATTTTACAAAGTTTTAAAACCGTGATATTCATTTTGAGACACACTGTTGAAGGTATAGCTGGTTAAACTATATTTCGTCAGTCAAGCACCATCTTGTACCATGAAATGGAAGTAGTTCCTCTACAGTGGAACATGTGATACAAATTAAGTACCTTTAATGTATTAACAATTTTAGCCACCTCGAAAATACAGACTTGCGTTACTTTTCAGTACCTTCTATTTCAAATATTTAGCTTGTAAATGGTCTCCTATAATACAGGCTGACCAAAACAAGAGGCCCTACTTCTTATAAACAACCCACAGACAAGCCACTCATTTATTGTTAAGTACAAAGAAGTAAATTATTATTATGAAAAACAATGTACTGTACATGGAGAATGTCAGCAGTGCACAGAAGGTCCTGAAAATATTCACCATAAACTCAGAGACACAACTAAGCATGTCTCATGTTTCCGGCAACTTTTGTCTATTCATTTGGTATTTGTTTTGTTTTGTTTTAGGGCGCAAAAAACAACTGGGCTCATACAGGCACAAGTCAAATTCATTTGGTGTGATTTCCGATATCGCAATGGAAATGTTTTTCTTCAACTTTCCAATTGCAACAGGTAATTACTGTAGACTTTGCCCTTTCAGTTACCCCACAGATAAAAATCACAGGTACACAGATCAGGCGAAGCGTGAGACCATAAACCAGCATAAACTGTATAGTCTTCTTGAAAGCTTCATGGACGTATGACAGAAAATCATGACTGTTATAAACTTGTACATGTACTATGTTCTAATTTATACGAAGAAGAAATTACCAGAAACAAAAACCAGAGAAAATGTACACAGCCACAATACAAGAAGGAATAGGTGCCTCTATATTCCTTACCACAGATTGTCAAAGTCACTCAACAGCTACGAAATCATGGGGTACAAATTATTTAATAATCTTCCTCAATCTGTTCAAGAATTACCTGAACAATTATTCAAACAAACAATTCATGACTGGCTAGTCCTCCACCCATTCTATGACATAAGAGAAATTATCAACTGTAATATAATACTATAATGTTAACAAGAAACCTGTTGTTTCTTTCAAACTATTAATTGTATTTTAGTATGTATATGACGTTGTCTATTGCTGTAATGGCCGAATGACAATAAAATTATTATTATTATTATAATTATAATTATTATTATTACTGAAAACCGTGATGTACACATCATAGTGCCATCTTGCTGGAAAACCGCATACTCCCGTTCTTCCTCCATCAGCTGCGGCACGAATGGTTGCAACAGTTCTGTTACATAGATTGAGAGTTCACGGTGGTGTTGAAGAAAATAAGATCTAAAACCTGTCGGCCTGAAACTGCACACAACAGCTTACTTTCAGATTGTGCAAAGACATCTCAAAGAGTTCTATGAGATTGTCTGTTGACCAATAGTGTGCGTCTTGAGAGTTCAAAAACCTGCTAAGATGAAACCGTGCTTTGTGTGAGTTGAAGTAATTTTCTTTATCCAGATATCCTTCAGCAACTTGTGTGAGTAACCATCTGCAATAGTGTTGTTGTCCGTAATCCACAGGTTTTAATACTTGCATCACTCTTACTTAGTATGCTCACATATGTAATAGCTTCGACATGTTATGGCCTTATGTTCATGTGATATATAGTAGGGAGAATAGAGGTCTAGTGGACATCCGTGAACTTCTTACTCTCGTCTCGTGAACATATTCAATATTTTCCAGTGAATAAACTTTCTTTACATGGTTATACACTCCTGGAAATTGAAATAAGAACACCGTGAATTCATTGTCCCAGGAAGGGGAAACTTTATTGACACATTCCTGGGGTCAGATACATCACATGATCACACTGACAGAACCACAGGCACATAGAGACAGGCAACAGAGCATGCACAATGTCGGCACTAGTACAGTGTATATCCACCTTTCGCAGCAATGCAGGCTGCTATTCTCCCATGGAGATGATCGTAGAGATGCTGGATGTAGTCCTGTGGAACGGCTTGCCATGCCATTTCCACCTGGCGCCTCAGTTGGACCAGCGTTCGTGCTGGACGTGCAGACCGCGTGAGACGACGCTTCATCCAGTCCCAAACATGCTCAATGGGGGACAGATCCGGAGATCTTGCTGGCCAGGGTAGTTGACTTACACCTTCTAGAGCACGTTGGGTGGCACGGGATACATGCGGACGTGCATTGTCCTGTTGGAACAGCAAGTTCCCTTGCCGGTCTAGGAATGGTAGAACGATGGGTTCGATGACGGTTTGGATGTACCGTGCACTATTCAGTGTCCCCTCGACGATCACCAGTGGTGTACGGCCAGTGTAGGAGATCGCTCCCCACACCATGATGCCGTGTGTTGGCCCTGTGTGCCTCGGTCGTATGCAGTCCTGATTGTGGCGCTCACCTGCACGGCGCCAAACACGCATACGACCATCATTGGCACCAAGGCAGAAGCGACTCTCATCGCTGAAGACGACACGTCTCCATTCGTCCCTCCATTCACGCCTGTCGCGACACCACTGGAGGTGGGCTGCACGATGTTGGGGCGTGAGCGGAAGACGGCCTAACGGTGTGCGGGACCGTAGCCCAGCTTCATGGAGACGGTTGCGAATGGTCCTCGCCGATACCCCAGGAGCAACAGTGTCCCTAATTTGCTGGGAAGTGGCGGTGCGGTCCCCTACGGCACTGCGTAGGATCCTACGGTCTTGGCGTGCATCCGTGCGTCGCTGCGGTCCGGTCCCAGGTCGACGGGCACGTGCACCTTCCGCCGACCACTGGCGACAACATCGATGTACAGTGGAGACCTCACGCCCCACGTGTTGAGCAATTCGGCGGTACGTCCACCCGGCCTCCCGCATGCCCACTATACGCCCTCACTCAAAGTCCGTCAACTGCACATACTGTTCACGTCCACGCTGTCGCGGCATGCTACCAGTGTTAAAGACTGCGATGGAGCTCCGTATGCCACGGCAAACTGGCTGACACTGACGGCGGCGGTGCACAAATGCTGCGCAGCTAGCGCCATTCGACGGCCAACACCGCGGTTCCTGGTGTGTCCGCTGTGCCGTGCGTGTGATCATTGCTTGTACAGCCCTCTCGCAGTGTCCGGAGCAAGTATGGTGGGTCTGACACACCGGTGTCAATGTGTTCTTTTTTCCATTTCCAGGAGTGTATTTGGCATTAGCAGCTGAAACTATTGCTCTAAATTTAGAGATCAATTTCTGCACTACTCTTTTTGTGGAAGCAGCTGTCTCTGTATAGTTTATTGAGAACTTTTTCCCATTTAACATTTTAAATGATTTGCATCCAAACAATACAAACTCTTTGTTCAATTGACAAAGGCATTCTGCAGAACTGTACTCACAACAAGCTTCAAACCGACTGTGTGACAACACAGCACAGATATCTAAACCACTGCTGGACAGCAGGTGACACTGCTCGACCGCTGCTCTAGCATTAAGAAAGATCAAGACTTGTATAGCTTCAGATACCACGTTCATTATAATTATGACTGATTACTGGTGTGTAGTAGAATAATAACGCAGACTATTAACAGAGCATTGATTAGATTTTCTCAAGTGCAACACTTTTAAACTTCAATAGACGATTCGATCCCAAGCGCATGACCTTGTTGTACCTTGGAATACTTTTTCAAATTTGGAAAAATTTTCCAGCGTAATCATATCAGAAAAAGACAGCATCACACAAACAGTGAATGCCATCATTCAAAAAGAGAATAAGAAAATATAATAAATTTTTATTACAAGGCTGGCTAGGCATAAAATTCTAAAAAGTTTTCCAAGGGACAACACTCTCCCTGATTTTTGAACCAGTACTTCTTGAGGACTCTGTGATCCACTTTTTCGTGGTTCTATTCCACTAAAATTCTATGACAATATTGGAGTTATAAATTACAGTAATACTCATAACATTGATCTCGCTATTGCAACAATGTTGTGAGGTAACGGGCAAGTTCCGGCGCCCTGAAAATATTCTAAGTTCGCAGTTGGCGTGGCCACGCAGGGGCCTCTCGGCCGGCCCCGGGTTGCCGCGCGGTGCCGGACATTTGCTGTAGCGACAGGGGCAGCCGGCAGCCCCGGCACGTGGTCCAGGCGGACCGCGTGGCTGGGAATTCCACGTTGACGCAGTGTCGAGGACGGTGCTTTGTGTCGATGAAGGAGATGTGTATGCCAGAAGTGCCAAAGATGGCGGACTTTGTGAAACCATAACGGGAGGCATTCCAAAGCTCGTGGAGAAATTAATAATAGCCAGAGGAATCATGGTACCACAAAGAGAAACATGTACATTACCACTATTTGCACGACGATTCTGATGGTGTGATCAGATTTTCAAAATCGATGTTAGTTTAAATTTTATTATCTGACTGTAAATTACCCAAGTAACACCCAGCAATGAATTTCCAAAATCTAAACGATTTAGAAAGCTATTACTGTAAACCTAAATAGGTATGAATTACAGGCATGTACCTTGAATAGTACACAAGTTATTGGACGTCAAAGTGGCCGATTACTATCGATCACGTCACGCCTTAAGTACTCCACAGTTAACGAAAAAAACGGTAGCACCATGCTTATAAATATATTTGTTTATCAATGTCTTTGTTCATATCCAATATATACTATTCATGAAGAAATTGGTCAAATATTTACTGTTTTAGAAAGCACAGAGACATTAGGCTACTGGCCTAGTTTTGGTTTCTGTTCCTTTGATATATGTTAATTTGATTTGTTTATGTATTGTTGGCTTGGACAAATGGCTGGAGTGCTCTAACCAATCACAGCGCACATTAATGGGGAATCTGTGTGGAAGTGGGGACGGAGCAGGAGTTTGCGAGAGGACACGAGGGGTGCCCGACGGGAAGGCACGACAGAGGGTCGCAGGAAAGACTTGGAGAGTGGAGTAGTTTGCGCGTGGTCATGGCTTCTGCAGTGAAGACATAGTATACATTTAGAAGTGAATATCTTGCGAGCTATGTTGTTGTTCATAACTAATTACTTGAAGCGGGAATCTATTGTTTCCCTGTTATTCAACTTATATTTTATTTAATTGCTGGACCATCGACAACAGTAAGTGTTATGCAGTAATGAACACCATTCTTAAAGTTGCTTCTGCTATCGTACTCATCGTTTAAAGTCGTTAAAAATAGTACCTCCAGGTTTTGTTTAATTGCAATCTTTCGATTATGAATTTCTGTTACATTCAAAATTCACAATTGCCGAGTGATAGGAACCTTCGAGCATTCGATTTATGTGTATATTCATATTGTATACCGTAGACTCGGCAGTATTTGGCTTGTAATGCGTCAACTATGTATTAAAGCCACTAGACAATGAAACCAGCCAAAAGATTTAATATTTCAACTCTGTGTCGGAGGGTACGTAGTTGAGGGCCACCACATCATCATTTTTCCCCCCTTGAAAGCCTGCAATGTTATACTGATTGTGAAGTTTCTTACGTCTCTCTGATGTACTGATGACGAATACAAAATTAATGTTGAAATATTAGTGGGATTTTGTTGTATTTGTTTAAATGTAAGTGCGGGTTATCCGTATGTTAACTGACTGCACCACTGTAGCAAATGATGAAATGTATTATGAAAGACAATGCAATATGACCGTTGTAATTATTTCCACGAGCTGCAGCACATGCAGTGTGGCGTACCGGTTAGTGTCACTGGCTGCAGTGCTGTGGGTTGCTAGTTCAATCCCATTACTAGCAATTATTGTTTATTGGGTACTGATCATTTCTGGGAGGTTCTCAGAAGGCTGTGGTAAAAGACTGACCTATAGCACAGTTGAACTGCAGGCTGGATTGGAATGTAATATTCTGGTTGTGAGTTGGCAAAGGCAACTAACAAATATTTAAAACCAAAATATTGTCTCAGAATGCATAGTACATTTAGCATCCACCTAACAAAAAAAATGTGAAGAACTTGGAAGACATGGTCTGATGTCGATGCAACTTTCTGTGTGTACATGCCATCATTAGGTACACAAAAGAGTACAATTGTAATTATCTGTGACAGACAGAAGAGCCACTAACTGCATTAGTGTTGTTCGTGTTCAGCGTTGTTACCAGGCCTGGAAAGAGATGTCGAGAGAATCACTGTGGAGGACATGGAACTGCCTTGTACTCACATGAGACAACATTACCAGCACCAGTATTTTGACAGTCCTCATACCAACACTTGCATAATACCTGTGGCAGCACACACTAAAGAGCAACACAAGTGCCTGTCAATTCTGACCAGTAATGAGACAATTAACCATCACAGGTCATATTCAAAATGACAATCAGTAGGAGCAATACATGCTTCCAGTATGGTATGGAATGACAGCTGCACACAACCTAGCATTTTGGCAGAGATGTCCAAATGTCATTGCATATCATTCAATGTAGTTGGTATGACCTGGCAGAGAGTGTCTTTCAGCTTTCCCCTCAGAAAAAAAGAATTATAGGCATCAAATCCATTGAATAGGGCAGCCAAGGTGCAGATCCTCTGTGACCAATCCAATGATTTGGAAACAGTTCATGATGACATGCTGTAGTACTTTGTGCACTATGGGCTGGACAGCCATCATGTTGATGCCACAGGTTCCTCTTAATCTGTAGAGGAACTACTTCTAGCATTCACGGAAGGGGATCTCATTAGGAGGCTGCAACACCTGTGCAAGTTGTAAAGCAGCAACCTCCTTTGGCATTACTTTTCCTCAACAGAAGTAGTCGATTCCAGAAATATTTTCGAATTTTGGAAAGGGCAATATTATCTCAGACATGTATCGGAAAAATTTCATATAATTTTATACATAATATGCTATATTTCAAGTTAAAAACTATAAATTGAATTACTTTATTTTCATTGTTGCATGTCCTAGCTCTGTATTACAGGTCCCCTCCCCGAAACGTTTGAAATTACGAAATATTTGGCATACTTAAAATTTCTATTATTAATTTCACATTTTGGTACTGTTTAGTATGTTTAATTCTGGATTCACTTACAAAATAATAGAAATTCATTTGTAAAGAAAATTTTGTTATTACCGCAGAGAGAGGAGGTAGTAGTAAGCACGCCTCTGATGTGATTGCATGTTTTTTTGTATTTTGTAAGAACAATGTAATTTCGGCTTTATTAACGTGGAAATTCAAAAAACAGTGTGGTATAGTAAAATATGAAGCAAATAAATGTAAAAAAAGAAACAAAAATTTTGTGCATGCAATTTTTTCAAATTTATTTATGTCAATTGGAAAAATTTGAGCTTCAAGACTCAGACCCCTGCGACATGAAGAACTGGAGCCAACTAAGTGAGAAAAGAAGATAAGTAAAGAGTTTATTGTATATATTAATGCTCTTGTAATTTTTGAAAAAAAAAAAACTGTACAGTTGACAATAGTAATGACAACAACAAATTTTGTGACAGGGAGATTATAAGTGGCAGTGTCAACTGAGATCAGTTGACTATTAATGAAGTTTTGTCTGTTGCAGAAAAGAAAGTACTTTATTGCATTTACAGTTTATGTATGAATGCATTTCCAAAGACACAAAGAAAGAAGACCGAGGGCTGCCCAACAAAGCAAATCACATCAATAGTGACAATGTACTAACAACAATGACATACCAGATCGAATAAAGCGGACTTTGCAACTACAAAAAGGGACATCGAAAAGGAAAGATAAGTACAAACTATTTGTGAAGTTAATTTGTTTGTGGACTTGTGTGTTTGTTAACAAAATGAAGAGAGGTGAGGGTAGGACTGAGGCAGAAGTGAAAGCTGTAGGATCCAGTCAGGAAATGTCTGAGCCGAGTGAAATCGCAGATAGCAAAGAAACTGTAATAACTGACATTCTACAGTTAATTTTAGCGAAAATTGAGGAAATGAAGACAGATTGTAGTACATTAGACAAAGTACAAGATCGAATGGACCAACCCAGTAATGAAGTTTCACTGCTAAGAAATCAGTTGTCAGAGGGGTTACAAAGTATGAATGAAAAAGGTGACGTTTCAGAAAATAAATTTATCATTTTGGAGAATGAATTGATAGTTGAGTCAGCGAGACAATCAAAGAATGTTGATGTTGGCAAAGTGGAAAGAAGGGTGTAGCGGAAAAGATTGAACAAAACATTGCCAATTTAAACCCAAAAATTTTAAATGTTGAAAACAATATGCAAACTAATGTAACTGTTTTAGATCAAAAAATTTCAACAGTTCAGGAAAGTTATATTATCCAAAATCTGTGTGCAAACAATGGTATGGTATGGTCCAGCAGTCCTATCAAAAGTTTTCCATCAGACTATTAAATCCAGTGGATTTTCTGCATCACTGTAGAGATACTTTTGCATCGGGCATGAATGACAATCAAAAAATTAAATTAGTTAAAAGACGTCTTGATGGCGAAACTCTATCATGGGTAAATTTAAATTTAAGTCAGTGGGGAAAATATCAAAGATTCAAGAAAATTTTTTAAATAAATTTTGGTCAGAAGCTGAACAGGGGAGAACCAAAAGTGAATTTTGAATGGTCCTAATTATAGGAATAGAGACAGTACTTAAAAAGAGTTTTGGAAGAACCAACTAAAAAAATTAACACACCTTGACGAACCCTTTAACAAAATGCACTTAAAAGCAGATTACCAGGGAGGTTGCCTTGGGATTTAGTACATGGAACTGAAGATTATCTTGAACAATTTTTACAATATGTTGACAGGCTGGACAGAGCAGTAGAAAGAAGTATGTACCACAATAATCAGAGTTATAGAAAACACAATGTCAGTAATCACAGATACAGAGATAATGGTAACTTCTATCAGGATTAAAGTGTCAATAGGGAGAGAAATTTTGAGCATCAGCAGAATGCAAATAATGGGGATAATCATAGGGTTTTTAATAGGAAACAATCATAGAAGTGACTACTCAGGAAACAGCAGTTTGCCTCAATGAAGATCCACAATTCTGGAGCGAGCAAACACAAAAAGCAAAGGATCACGAAGTTACACTTGCGATTAGACAATAATAACAGTGTTAATAATATGGCACATGTATCTGAAATTGAACAGAAGGAATATCAGATCTCTCATTTATGTTTTGATCAAAAGTTTTGGAATACTATGTTGAATTATGGTGATCTAGGTACTAATTACAAACCAGAATGTGAGAGTAGTGAGAATTTTGATGTAGTACGTACTAATGATGTTATTGATGTATGTAAATCAGGTGATGACTGTACTGCATCCGAACTAGGTGGTGTTTTTTATGTACATGTGAATGTGAAGTGTGAAGTAACTGAGGTTAAGTCTGATGCTGGTGGCTTACTGCAAATGAATGTAGGTGAGGTACATGACTCTGATGGAGATGAGACTTTTATTGTTAGTGACATTGTTAATGAACCAATTTTGGAGGAATATGATGATGATGATGATGATGAGTATCAGGTATTTGCAGAGTTTAAGAATAATGAAGTTTCTGAGTTATTTGTGAATGATGTTGACAATACAGATAAGGCAAATGATGTATGTGAGTTGTGAGTGAGTGTCATTGAATGCCTTTGAGCCCAGAGAATAAAGGTAAAAATTTTTTGAAGTTAGTTTGGGACCAGACTAATGATAACAGAGATAAATGTGTATTCTGGAATAAGTTAGCTATGGTTAGTCTGAATATGTATCCAAATTGGTGGACTGAAGTGAAAGAAGATCTAAGCAGGAAGTTTAATTTTGACAGTAATGTTTTTTGTGTACTTTGTGTAACAAGAGATGTTAGTTGTGCCATGGAATCTATTCGTTGTGTTCAATATTTAATGATAGTAATAATAATAATAATAACAATAATATTTATTCAACATCGAATAATCAAATACAATCCCTAGAAATAATACAGATGACAATATGAGCAACCAAAGTAATGGTATGATACCTGTTATGTTGATAAAACCTTGTGAAATCAGTGTGACATACCATTTGATAAAATTCAAAATGATCTTTCGCATGAAGTGTCTGACAACAGAGAAGATGATTCAGATTTTGGGTGTCTTTACATTAAAGTTAAGATTGATCAGTGGGAAGGTAACTTTTGGAATGATACAGGTAGTCCGATTTGTGGTATATCCGAACAATTTAAAGACGAGATCAAGTATAGTAAGAATTTTGTGGAAACAACCATTGTAGGTGTAATGGTAAGAGGAGATACAGTTAAGCAAAGCAAACTGGTAAAATCTGAGGTAGTTTTAACTTTTAGTATGTTGTTGTTGTTGTGGTCTTCAGTCCTGAGACTGGTTTGATGCAGCTCTCCATGCTACTCTATCCTCCCAGTACCTACTGCAACCTACATCCCTCTGAATCTGCTTAGTGTATTGATCTCTTGGTCTCCCTCTACGATTTTTACCCTCCACGCTGCCCTCCAATGCTAAATTTGTGATCCCTCGATGCCTCAGAACATGTCCTACCAACCGATCCCTTCTTCTGGTCAAGTTGTGCCACAAACTTCTCTTCTCCCCAATCCTATTCAATACCTCCTCATTAGTTACGTGATCTACCCACCTTATCTTCAGCATTCTTCTGTAGCACCACATTTCGAAAGCCTCTATTCTCTTCTTGTCCAAACTAGTTATCGTCCATGTCTCACTTCCATACATGGCTACACTCCATACAAATACTTTCAGAAACGACTTCCTGACACCTAAATCTATATTCGATGTTAACAAATTTCTCTTCTTGAGAAACGCTTTCCTTGCCATTGCCAGTCTACATTTTATATCCTCTCTACTTCGACCATCATCGGTTATTTTACTCCCTAAATAGCAAAACTCCTTTACTACTTTAAGTGTCTCATTTCCTAATCTAATTCCCTCAGCATCACCCGACTACATTCCATTATCCTCGTTTTGCTTTTGTTGATGTTCATCTTATATCCTCCTTTCAAGACACTGTCCATTCCGTTCAACTGCTCTTCCAAGTCCTTTGCTGTCTCTGACAGAATTACAATGTCATCGGCGAACCTCAAAGTTTTTACTTCTTTTCCATGAATTTTAATACCTACTCCAAATTTTTCTTTTGTTTCCTTTACTGCTTGCTCAATATACAGATTGAATAACATTTGGGAGAGGCTACAACCCTGTCTCACTCCTTTCCCAACCACTGCTTCCCTTTCATGCCCCTCGACTCTTATAACTGCCAGCTGGTTTCTGTACAAATTGTAAATAGCCTTTCGCTCCCTGTATTTTACCCCTGCCACCTTAAGAATTTGAAAGAGAGTATTCCAGTCAACATTGTCAAAAGCTTTCTCTAAGTCTACAAATGCTAGAAATGTAGGTTTGCCTTTTCTTAATCTTTCTTCCAAGATAAGTCGTAAGGTCAGTATTGCCTCACGTGTTCCAACATTTCTACGGAATCCAAACTGATCTTCCCCGAGGTCGGCTTCTACCAGTTTTTCCATTCGTCTGTAAAGAATTCGCGTTAGTATTTTGCAGCTGTGACTTATTAAACTGATAGTTCGGTAATTTTCACATCTGTCAACACCTGCTTTCTTTGGGATTGGAATTATTATATTCTTCTTGAAGTCTGAGGGTATTTCGCCTGTCTCATACATCGTGCTCACCAGATGGTAGAGTTTTGTCATGACTGGCTCTCCCGAGGCCATCAGTAGTTCTAATGGAATGTTGTCTACTCCCGGGGCCTTGTTTTGACTCAGGTCTTTCAGTGCTCTGTCAAACTATTCACCCAGTATCTTATCTCCCATTTCGTCTTCATCTACATCCTCTTCCATTTCCATAATATTGTCCTCCAGTACATCGCCCTTGTATAAACTCTCTATATACTCCTTCCACCTTTCTGCTTTCCCTTCTTTGCTTAGAACTGGGTTGCCATCTGAGCTCTTGATATTCATACAAGTGGTTCTCTTCTCTCCAAAGGTCTCTTTAATTTTCCTGTAGGCAGTATCTATCTTACCCTTAGTGAGACAAGCCTCTACATCCTTACATTTGTCCTCTAGCCATCCCTGCTTAGCCATTTTGCACTTCCTGTCGATTTCATTTTTGAGACATTTGTATTCCTTTTTGCCTGCTTCATTTACTGCATTTTTATATTTTCTCCTTTCATCAATTAAATTCAATATTTCTTCTGTTACTCAAGGATTTCTATCAGCCCTCGTGTTTTTACCTACTTGATCGTCTGCTGCCTTCACCACTTCATCCCTCAGAGCTACCCATTCTTCTTCTACTGTATTTCTTTCCCCTTTCCTGTCAATTGTTCCCTTATGCTCTCCCTCAAACTCTGTACAACCTCTGGTTCTTTCAGTTTGTCTAGGTCCCATCTCCTTAAATTCCCACCTTTTTGCAGTTTCTTCAGTTTCAATCTGCAGTTCATAACCAATAGATTGTGGTCAGAATCCACATCTGCCCCAGGAAATGTCTTACAATTTAAAACCTGGTACCTAAATCTCTGTCTTACCATTATATAATCTATCTGAAACCTGTCAGTATCTCCAGGCTTCTTCCATGTATACAGCCTCCTTTCATGATTCTTGAACCAAGTGTTAGCTATGATTAAGTTATGCTCTGTGCAAAATTCCACAAGGCGGCTTCCTCTTTCATTCCTTCCCCCTAATCCATATTCACCTACTATGTTTCCTTCCCTCCCTTTTCCTACTGACGAATTCCAGTCACCCATGACTATTAAATTTTCGTCTCCCTTCACTACCTGAATAATTTCTTTTATCTCGTCATACATTTCATCAATTTCATCATCATCTGCAGAGCTAGTTGGCATATAAACTTGTACTACTGTAGTAGGCATGGGCTTTGTGTCTATCTTGGCCACAATAATGCGTTCACTATGCTGTTTGTAGTAGTTAACCCGCACTCCTATTTTTTTATTCATTACTAAACCTACTCCTGCATTACCCCTATTTGATTTTGTATTTATAACCCTGTAATCACCTGACCAAAAGTCTTGTTCCTCCTGCCACCGAACTTCACTAATTCCCACTATATCTAACTTTAACCTATCCATCTCCCTTTTTAAATTTTTTAACCTACCTGCCCGATTAAGTGATCTGACATTCCACGCTCCGATCCATAGAACGCCAGTTTTCTTTCTCCTGATAACGACGTCCTCCTGGGTAGTCCCCTCCCGGAGATCCGAATGGGGGACTATTTTACCTCCGGAATATTTTACCCAAGAGAACGCCATCATCATTTAATCATACAGTAAAGCTGCATGTCCTTGGGAAAAATTACGGCTGTAGTTTCCCCTTGCTTTCAGCCGTTCACAGTACCAGCACAGCAAGGCCGTTTTGGTTAATGTTACAAGGCCAGATCAGTCAATAATCCAGACTGTTGCCCCTGCAACTACTGAAAAGGCTGCTGCCCCTCTTCAGGAACCACATGTTTGTCTGGCTTATCTCAACAGATACCCCTCCGTTGTGGTTACACCTACGGTACGGCCATCTGTATCGCTGAGGCACGCAAGCCTCCCCACCAACGGCAAGGTCTATGGTTCATGGGGGGAACTTTTAGTATAGCAGACAAAATCTTTCAACATGGATGCTTAGTGACCCCTAGTCTGGAAAAATATACAATTCTTGGTATGGATTGGATAGTGAAAGTTGAGGCTTTTTTTGGAGGGAATGCTAAAGAATTGTTTATTTTGGAACCTAAAAGTAATACTTATGTGAAAACTAATATCTGTATTTTAAACTGTTGTAAATGTTTTAACTGTTGGCAAAACATTGTGAACCAAGGTGAGTTCAATGTGTTTGATGATGATGACTGATGATTGAAGCTCAGGATTTTGAAAGTGTAGTAGATTTGTAAGTAAGAGAAGCTACAATTCTTAATGATCAACAAAAGGAGTTTAGAAATGTGCTGATGATATACCAGGGAAAGTGAAAGGCTATCGGTGCATGCTTTACCTTAGAGATCATCAACTTTTCTTTTTCAAGCCATATAATGTACTATTTTCAAAAAGGATAGATGTTGAGTTAGAAATTCAGAAAATGGAAACATGGTGGGTAATTGAGAGAAGTAGGAGTGTTTACAATAATCCTTTAGTTGTGATAAGTAACAGAAATGGTAGAGTGAGAATTGTTTTGGATTTTAGACATCTTAATAAGTTTTGTATCAGAGATAATGACCAGCCTGAGAACATGGATGATCTGTCCACAGAAATTTGATTATGTGAAGTACGTGAGTGGTTTGGACATGACCTTGTAACGGAACATATTAAAGGCTTTACTTTACCGAAGTATGCGATTCCCTCCAAATTCAACCAGTTTAATGAGTATTTATGATTATAGAAAAGTTATTGTGTATGTTAACAATGATTGCACAACATGTCTCCATAAACAGTCAACCCATTAAATTATACTGAATAACTGACCCACACAAAAGTTAATATCACTTGATCACTGATATAGCAAATGTCATCATGTAAAAACACTAAGTTTATCTTAAATAATTAATATGAAGTACGAAAATTGGTGGCCAACTTAGGTATTTTGGATCTCCTTAAATAAAAATCACCCAGTGAAACCTATTTGTTCACTAGGAGCGTTTTCACTCGGTATTCACGTAATCAATCCTATTTTAGACGAAAACCAATGTAATTCTTAATAATTCATGTTACTTACTTATTTATGCAAATTAGAGAAGTCAATTGACAAACTTCTAAAAAACGGCCTTTTTGTAACAAAGAATTATTCTGTCAAGTCAACAAATCTGTCTGTCATTTTAATAACATGTTAAATTATGTCACTCGATGCAAATTAATAACTTTTCTGCACAAATTATGATAACAGATGTACATGTGACTTATAAACTATATCTCTTTTTAGTAGCTCTTTGACAATGTTATAAATACAAGCAGCAAGGAGGGTCGGGAGGCAGTTGAAATGTCACTTTGGTAAAGTGTTTTTCTGTGTTATTGTTTGATGTAGATAAACAATGCAAAGAACATGTAAAGGAAGTACTACTTCGTGTTGTGTCATGGCCTTTGGTAGACAGTGGGATTAAGATGGCCACCAGAGAAATAAATATTTTATGTTTACATATTTGTTGGTTTCGCTCGTTCTTTATCAACAAAAGCACATAAAAAACACGGGACCTCATATTTTTAACCCTAGACAACCAGATTTAGAGCCAGCATCAACATCGAGACACAGCAGCGATCCAGCAAGCAGCAGTGATTACTACAATGCATTTTAATGGCGCCAACCTAACATCAAGTGCTAACAAGCTCCGTAAATGGGAGTGAAATAGTGCGATTATAGCAATTAGCAATATCCACGACTAGGCGACCATTACAAAAGTGGGGGCTCAGCCGGGATCTTTAAGTGCATCGATGATAATAGCGCAGCGATAAATTTCGTAAGTGCTTAGAACTCCAAAAAAGTTTATTTGTGCAGTGTGGCAACAGTGAAAATATGTCAAAGTGAAAAACAAAAAAAAATCGTGTGTATTAGAGGTGGGCCAAACGTAGTGATGGGCTAAACTGCGATTTTCCGATATCAGTGATTTCTGTGAATGCTACTTTTCAGTATCTGCTATTCTTAACTGCGATTTGTCGCAGTTAAGAGTCGCAGTTAAGGAACATAGGTCGTGTATCCCACCGCCACTGCTATTTCTGCGATTTCAGCTACTTCCGCGATTTCTGCTACTTCTGCGATTTCTGCTACTTCTGCGATTTCTGTGACTTCTGCTACTTCTGCGATTTCTGTGACTCCTGCTACTTTTGCGATTTCTGCGACTTACTACTGTATGAAAAAGTTACATCTGTCAACACAGAAAATTGCATCGCAACAAACCTGTCATTGGCAAGTATGTTTTACGTTTTTTCTTCCGTTGGCTTTAATTTTGTATTAAAGAAACAACTGTGAAAATATTAATAGTGTAATTAATATGTAAGTAGCCGTACAGTACCGTAATAGTTCGTATTTAGAAAATGAATTCTAACATATTGTTATGTTCACAGGTACCTGAACTACATTTCAGTCACTCAGTAAAGTGATAACTGAAAATATCATTGTCAACAGATCTGAAGAAATTGCCACTGCATCTTTAGACCGTTTTCGTCAGACGATAGGTTAGTTTCTAAGCGTTTCGATGGACTTCATTACTTCAGTGAGATCGTTCTTGCAAATGTGATATTCATTATAGCAAATATTAGCAATCTACTCTGTCAATTATACTTCTAGTAATTAATGACAGCAAAAATTGTTTAATAATCCTTGTGTTTTTGCAGACACAGTTCTGACTCTGATTACTGGTTGCTGTACGTATCTATCCACATCAAGGCTGTTGGGAGGGACTCGTGAAGATTCAAGACAGCTCTTAGAGGATTTGCAGTTTAAAAGTGAAACAATTGTGAAATAAGTGTGTGAATGATTAAGCTGTGTTTTATCGAAGTTGTTGTGCGATTTTAAAGGAATAATAAATGTCAAATACAGTGAGTGAATAATAAAAATCTCATTTTCCACATGTTTAAGCCGTCCTATACCCATAATTTTCCGCCACTTACTTATTGGTAAACACTTGTTGGAGAGCGAAATGCCCCCCCCCCGCCCCCTTTCTCCGCAATCTTGGTGTGACACTGACCTGTAACATATCCCGAAGTCTACAATATGCATTTTGAGGCTGTTGATATGAAAGTGGGAAGTACAGATCTTCCAGTTAAATCAGGAATAGCTTAAGTGCATTACTTGAAAGTAACACAGGAAAAGCTTACTTATGTAGGTGGTAGTAGTGTCAGCAAAAAGTTCTTGTGTGTGAAGTTGCCATGTAGAACACCTGGTGTAAAACTTTTCTCCCGAGTCTTGAACTGTGTCGTAACAAAAGTGAGGCATTCATATGACTGTTTTCATTTCTCTACACTTATACAGATGTGCTGTGTTAACATTGCAAAGTCCTGTAGGCATGTGGAGTATTAACCAAAACTGTCATATTGGAAGCAGAATCAAACACATTTGTTACGTTACTTGATATTTTCAGGAGAAAATGGCAATGTTGCTTCTTATTAATATAATACATTCAGAGTCACAGCAGTATTTGACCAACCATAACTGATGCTGAATGTGCATTTCGTCATATAATATGAAAGGCTTATTTCAATAGTGGTACAAGTCCATTACCTCCTCTTTTCTGTCTATAATGCTTCTGAAATTAGTGATCCAAACAAACATAAATAAAGGTTCATCTCTAGCAAGAAGCCATATGCTTGAATATTTCTGGTATCTCAACTGCAGATTTTTCAGCGCTCATGTAACTTTACTACTCTATATCTCAAAATTAACAAAAATGGACTTGTACCACTATTGAAATAAGCCCTTCATATGCACACACAGCACATCGATCTCGTGAGGCACAAGGCTCTCATAACGAAGTACGTACGTCGGTCAACAGATGACACTAGGAAAAGTATGTTAACTGCGCTTTTTAGTTGCTACTTGCGACTCTTAGTTGCGACTTGTAACGGAAATCGCAGTTAGACTCCATAGCGTACCGCAGAGATGGGCGTAGTACGAACTTTGACCCACAGATGGCACTGTTAACCGCGCTTTTTAGCTGCTACTTGCGACTCTTAGTTGCGACTTGTCACGGAAATCGCAGTTAGACTCCATAGCGTACTGCAGAGATGGACGTAGTACGAACTTCGGCCAACAGATGCCACTGTTAACCGCGCTTTTTAGTTGCTACTTGTGACTCTTAGTTGCGACTTGTCACTGAAATCGCAGAAAGCAGTGCTAAATTCGACCAATAGATGGCTCACGTCTTTGAATGTGAAATACTACTTGCGACTGCTAACTGTGACTGAAATCGCAGTTAGATTTTGTAAAGTTGCTAGTGGTGAGCAGGAAATCGCGTATCTGTTAGAAATCGCAGTGACTGAGAAGTCACAGATATCACAGTAGCAACTTTACAGAATCTAACTGCGATTTCAGTCACAGTTAGCAGTCGCAAGTAGTATTTCACATTCAAAGACGTGAGCCATCTATTGGTCGAATTTAGCACTGCTTTCTGCGATTTCAGTGACAAGTCGCAACTAAGAGTCGCAAGTAGCAACTAAAAAGCGCGGTTAACAGTGGCATCTGTTGGCCGAAGTTCGTACTACGTCCATCTCTGCGGTACGCTATTGAGTCTAACTGCGATTTCCGTTACAAGTCGCAACTAAGAGTCGCAAGTAGCAACTAGAAAGCGCGGTTAACAGTGCCATCTGTGGGTCAAAGTTCGTACTACGCCCATCTCTGCGGTACGCTATGGAGTCTAACTGCGATTTCCGTGACAAGTCGCAACTAAGAGTCACAAGTAGCAACTAAAAAGCGCAGTTAGCACTGCCATCTGTTGAGCAAAGTTCATACTACGCTATTCGCTACCGTGTCAAACTGCGATTTCTGTGACAAATCGCAACTAAGAGTCGCAAGTAGCAACTAAAAAGCGCAGTTAACATACTTTTCCTAGTGTCATCTGTTGACCGACGTACGTACTTCGTTATGAGAGCCTTGTGCCTCACGAGATCGATGTGCTGTGTGTGCATATGAAGGGCTTATTTCAATAGTGGTACAAGTCCATTTTTGTTAATTTTGAGATATAGAGTCGTAAAGTTAAATGAGCGCTGAAAAATCTGCAGTTGAGATACCAGAAATATTCAAGCATATGGCTTCTTGCTAGAGATGAACCTTTATTTATGTTTGTTTGGATCACTAATTTTAGAAGCATTATAGACAGAAAAGTGGAGGTAATGGACTTGTACCACTATTGAAATAAGCCTTTCATATTATATGACGACATGCACATTCAGCATCAGTTATGGTTGGTCAAATACTGCTGTGACTCTGAATGTATTATATTAATAAGAAGCAACATTGCCATTTTCTCCTGAAAATATCAAGTAACGTAACAAATGTGTTTGATTCTGCTTCCAATATGACAGTTTTGGTTAATACTCCACATGCCTACAGGACTTTGCAATGTTAACACAGCAGAACTCAGACATCTGTATAAGTGTAGAGAAATGAAAACAGTCATATGAATGCCTCACTTTTGTTCCGACACAGTTCAAGACTCGGGAGAAAAGTTTTACACCTGGTGTTCTACATGGCAACTTCACACACAAGAACTTTTTGCCGACACTACTACCACCTACATAAGTAAGCTTTTCCTGTGTTACTTTCAAGTAATGCACTTAAGCTATTCCTGATTTAACTGGAAGATCTGTACTTCCCACTTTCATATCAACAGCCTCAAAATGCATATTGTAGACTTCGGGATATGTTACAGGTCAGTGTCACACCAAGATTGGGGAGAAAGGGGGCGGCATGTCGCTCTCCAACAAGTGTTTACCAATAAGTAAGTGGCGGAAAATTATGGGTATAGGACGGCTTAAACATGTGGAAAATGAGATTTTTATTATTCACTCACTGTATTTGACATTTATTATTCCTTTAAAATCGCACAACAACTTCAATAAAACACAGCTTAATCATTCACACACTTATTTCACAATTGTTTCACTTTTAAACTGCAAATCCTCTAAGAGCTGTCTTGAATCTTCACGAGTCTCTCCCAACAGCCTTGATGTGGATAGATACGTACAGCAACCAGTAATCAGAGTCAGAACTGTGTCTGCAAAAACACAAGGATTATTAAACAATTTTTGCTGTCATTAATTACTAGAAATATAATTGACAGAGTAGATTGCTAATATTTGCTATAATGAATATCACATTTGCAAGAACGATCTCACTGAAGTAATGAAGTCCATCGAAACGCTTAGAAACTAACCTCTCGTCTGACGAAAACGGTCTAAAGACGCAGTGGCAATTTCTTCAGATCTGTTGACAATGATATTTTCAGTTATCACTTTACTGAGTGACTGAAATGTAGTTCAGGTACCTGTGAACATAACAATATGTTAGAATTCATTTTCTAAAGACGAACTATTACGGTACTGTACGGCTACTTACATATTAATTACACTATTAATATTTTCACAGTTGTTTCTTTAATACAAAATTAAAGCCAACGGAAGAAAAAACGTAAAACATACTTGCCAATGACAGGTTTGTTGGGATGCAATTTTCCGTGTTGACAGATGTAACTTTTTCATACAGTAGTAAGTCGCAGAAATCGCAGGAGTCACAGAAATCGCAGAAGTAGCAGAAGTCACAGAAATCGCAGAAGTAGCAGAAATCGCAGAAGTCACAGAAGTAGCAGAAATCGCAGAAGTAGCAGAAATCGCGGAAGTAGCAGAAATCGCAGAAATAGCAGTGGCGGTGGGATACACGACCTATGTTCTTTAACTGCGACTTTTAACTGCGACAAATCACAGTTAAGAATAACAGATACTGAAAAGTAGCATTAACAGAAATCACTGATATCGGAAAATCGCAGTTTAGCCCATCACTAAAAGTTGCTACTGTGATATCTGTGACTTCTCAGTCACTGCGATTTCTAACAGATACGCGATTTCCTGCCCACCACTAGCCAAACGGTTATTCTGGAGTAACCGTTATCACAGTTCCAGTTATTCTTTGATAACCGTTATCGTTAACCGTTATTAATAACTGCCAAGTTATTTTTCGCTAGCGAATACCGATAACTCCGACAGTTAAATAACGACATAGTTGGAATCCGTCAGTTTAGTTATCAGTATAACTGCGAGTAGTGTGAAATAGCAGGAATGTCGTATGAATCGTGTCATAACCTTAGCTTATTAACTCCGGGTACATTTTAGTTGATGTTAGAACGATTATTAGTGTTTCATATTATATGTTTGTATGTTATCGGTCGCTATTAGAAATATTATCTTCGCAGCGGCGACAGAAAGTACGCGGAACTTCGCCAAAGCACTGTTTAAGTAAAATGTTAACAACGTCCGTTTTTAAGTATGAAGTAATATGTAACCTGAGTACTGTAGGTTAAATTCGAAGCTTAATTTCTTGTGCTGCTCACATAATAGAATAAAGTGTACAGCCTTGTAATACAACAAAAAATATACGTAATGTGACAGATTCGTTTACTCCTGTGCTGTAAAAGCTAGTCCTATTGGGGAAAGTGTGAGTACGCTAATCCAAGTTTTATGTCAGATTTGCAAACTGCTCGATTTCTCCAGCGACAGCATGTTTATAACATATGAAGACATGCAGATCGAAAAGGTTGACAGTGTTACATTTCTGGGACTACAACTCGGTAATAAATTCAGTTGGGAAGGGCATACCACATTTTTTCATTCTATTATTTCATAAGGGAACATATTCTGTGGTAACTTATCAAACGTAGCAAAGTTTTTCGTATGTAAAAGCGTGTAATAAAAATCGTTTGTGGTATCAATTCAAGAACATCATGTAGGAACCTGTTCAAGGAACTTTGTATTCTAATTGCTGCTTCCTAGTATATTTATTGCTTAATGAAATTTGTTACAAGTATTTCCAACCAATAGCTTAATACATAATATCAGTACTAGAAATGGGAACAGCAATCTACATAAAGGCCTAAAATTACTTACCTTGGTCCAAAAGGGGTCCAATATTCAGGAACATGCATTTTCGATAAACTGCCAGCAAGTCAGCAACCATTAAAATCTTGGTTTCAGATAAGGCACGGTTTACAGTGTGTTTGAAAGACTATTTGATACAGAAGTGTCTGATTCCACCCGTCATCAATATGCCGGAAATGGCTATTTTAAGTGTGTCTATGACGTCACTACATACACATGGCAACAAACACGAAGATACATATAAATAATACAATAACATTTCCCACCAAAAATACAATCAAACCAATGGGACAACTGCGGGAAGTTGGGGGTTTTAGGGTGATGACAAGCTAGTAAAAAAAACACACCATGATCCCAAAACACAAAATGAAGAACAAAAAATCTGCAGGAATCGGACACTTCCCTTGAACAATATAGGTCAACTATAGGTGACCATACCAAAACACCAATACCCACAACTAGAAGTACGAAAATTGGAATCAGACATTTCCCTTGACCTACATAGGTCAACCTCAGATGACGATACTAAAACATCAACACACACACAACTATGAAAGTGGGAATCGGTCATTTCCGGTGACCTATATAGGTCCATCACAGCTACTGATGCCAAAAAACCAACACCTACAACTGCGAAAAATAAAACCACAATCGCAAAAGTCCACAAATCAATCATCCCTACATAAATTAAATCACATTCAATACTTCATAAATACACAAAACATCACAGCTAGAAAAGAAAAAAATTAATTACCACCAGCAAATTCCGGCACTGCAACCTAGATCGACAGACACACACACACACACACACACACACACAAAAAAAACCAACTCATAAACACCGTGCCGTAATGACATTCATGACATTCACACACCACAACACCTTTACGTCGAAGCAGACGGGTGGAATCAGACGCTTCCATTGACCCCTCCTTCTACTCTGTAGATGAATATCGTAACAGAGACTGATAGACCAGCTTAGGTAAAAATTCTGCTATATTTCAGTTTTGACGACACTTGGTTGCAACAGTCAAGATGGCAACCCAGTTCTAAGCAAAGAAGGGAAAGCAGAAAGGTGGAAGGAGTATATAGAGAGTTTATACAAGGGCGATGTACTGGAGGACAATATTATGGAAATGGAAGAGGATGTAGATGAAGACGAAATGGGAGATAAGATACTGGGTGAATAGTTTGACAGAGCACTGAAAGACCTGAGTCAAAACAAGGCCTCGGGAGTAGACAACATTCCATTAGAACTACTGATGGCCTCGGGAGAGCCAGTCATGACAAAACTCTACCATCTGGTGAGCACGATGTATGAGACAGGCGAAATACCCTCAGACTTCAAGAAGAATATAATAATTCCAATCCCAAAGAAAGCAGGTGTTGACAGATGTGAAAATTACCGAACTATCAGTTTAATAAGTCACAGCTGCAAAATACTAACGCGAATTCTTTACAGACGAATGGAAAAACTGGTAGAAGCCGACCTCGGGGAAGATCAGTTTGGATTCCGTAGAAATGTTGGAACACGTGAGGCAATACTGACCTTACGACTTATCTTGGAAGAAAGATTAAGAAAAGGCAAACCTACATTTCTAGCATTTGTAGACTTAGAGAAAGCTTTTGACAATGTTGACTGGAATACTCTCTTTCAAATTCTGAAGGTGGCAGGGGTAAAATACACGGAGCGAAAGGCTATTTACAATTTGTACAGAAACCAGATGGCAGTTATAAGAGTTGAGGGGCATGAAAGGGAAGCAGTGGTTGGGAAAGGAGTGAGACAGGGTTGTAGCCTCTCCCCGATGCTATTCAATCTGTATATTGAGCAAGCAGTAAAGGAAACAAAAGAAAAATTCGGAGTAGGTATTAAAATTCATGGAGAAGAAGTAAAAACTTTGAGTTTCGCCGATGACATTGTAATTCTGTCAGAGACAGCAAAGGACTTGAAAGAGCAGTTGAACGGAATGGACAGTGTCTTGAAAGGAGGATATAAGATGAACATCAACAAAAGCAAAACGAGGATAATGGAATGTTGTCAAATTAAGTCGGGTGATGCTGAGGAAATTAGATTAGGAAATGAGACACTTAAAGTAGTAAAGGAGTTTTGCTATTTAGGGAGTAAAATAACCGATAATGGTCGAAGTAGAGAGGATATAAAATGTAGACTGGCAATGGCGAGGAAAGCGTTTCTGAAGAAGAGAAATTTGTTAACATCGAGTATAGATTTAAGTGTCAGGAAGTCGTTTCTGAAAGTATTTGTATGGAGTGTAGCCATGTATGGAAGTGAAACATGGATGATAACTAGTTTGGACAAGAAGAGAATAGAAGCTTTTGAAATGTGGTGCTACAGAAGAATGCTGAAGATTAGATGGGTAGATCACGTAACTAATGAGGAGGTATTGAATAGAATTGGGGAGAAGATGAGTTTGTGGCACAACTTGACTAGAAGAAGGGATCGGTTGGTAGGACATGTTTTGAGGCATCAAGGGATCACCAATTTAGTATTGGAGGGCAGCGTGGAGGGTAAAAATCGTAGAGGGAGACCAAGAGATGAATACACTAAGCAGATTCAGAAGGATGTAGGTTGCAGTAGGTACTGGGAGATGAAGAAGCTTGCACAGGATAGAGTAGCATGGAGAGCTGCATCAAACCAGTCTCAGGACTGAAGACCACAACAACAACAACAACAACAACAGTGGCATGTGTGTTCACTAGTCATTTATGGCAAAAGAAAGCACTGACTCAAAGCATAATTTGCTTGGTAGACATAATTGGAAATGGCCTTTTTAGTTATAATTTTACGTTTTTAGATCATAGTACTCCCTGAGAGATTATCTTCTGCATTTCTTGGCGCTGACATGATAAGTAATGGATGTTTCACCACCAGGTCAGGCATACAGCATTAAGTGTGCTGCTCTGCTGTCAGCGGCACGGTAGTCAATGTGTTACGCAGGCATTTAGGAACTTTGAGTATGAAGTATATGCATCTGTACAGTCTTGGCTAAAAAGATACAGCTAGAATGCTAAGTACTGTTTCAGGAATTATCCTTTACACAGTTAAATATCTTATGTTAAATATGTATCTGAAACTGAATTCAGGAATAACTTGTAGGCCTAGTTATTTAAAAGTTTGGTTTTGTAAGACATTTAAATAAAAATACTGCAGACCCAAAAATCGTCTGGAAATGGTAAGGAATATCAAATATAAGTAAATATTTTTCCTCAATAAGATTAAAGTGTAAAATTGCTGATACCTGGTTGTTACCATGAGATGCTGTTGGCCCCAGCAGAGCAATCTGCTGTGACCACCGGCACCTTCATGCCAGCCAACGGGTTAATACACAAAACAGGGCAGTGCAAGACTTGGTTCGTAATTCCCATTGGTTGAAGCAACTAAAATTAAATTTCTGAGGTATGCTGGAACTGTGTTGTCGGTATATTCCCCAGCATGATTTAAAATTTTTGCCTTGAAATGTCACTGACAGTGCATAATATATTTTACAACTGAGAATAGATACTTAAAAATTTATGTAGGAATATATTTCAAGAAATCCTTTCAAACCAAACCTGAGAGTTATATTGACACACAAGTAAACCCACCTGAATGACACACTGGGTCACACAAGAGTTAGTTGTAGGTGTAGAATAGCTAATTTACACAGAAAACTTTTCATACAAATTTTATTGTAAAGCACACAAATGTTAAGGGAAAGGTGCAATGCCTAGATGAGATAAACTTGGACACGCAATAACTGGTTTTGCTCAGATATATGGGAAATTAACTGTAGTGTTATATGACATATAACACATCTGAGGTGCAAATTTGTGGAGAGGAGAGATTGCATTGAACCTGTCGTGTATGGTGCACATTTTGTTGCAGTGCTGGGATGATGTCATCCAGATTTCAAAATTAGGGGTCTAGTAATGGAACTCATCAGTTTTAATATTTAAAAATAAACACGCCTGAAAAAGGAAGCTGAATTAGGACTTCCAATTAAATTGCAAAAATTTTCTTGTTTTGCACATTCAATGCGGCTGACACTTAAAAGCACAGGGTTAGTAGCTCTTATTGACCTTTGATTCAGCCACAGTAAACATGTTGAAGATTTTAAAGTGACAAAGTAGTTGTCGATATTCTGGTATTAATGGATGATAGCAGGAAATACAGCAATGAAACAGTGTGAATTACTTAAGCCAGGAATTAAACAAGTCTACATAGCTTTGAACGCAATCATTTCACACTTCTTAGTCACTGCATATTTGTGTGCTATAACGTAATACAGCAATCTTCTACTTTCTCATCTTTGATCTGGGACACCTGTCACATCTTACTTGTTTTCCTAGAGCAACTCTAGGTTTACAAGATCCACATTTCAGGATTCTGGTTATTGCTAGTCCTACCTCATGCTGAAAGTGTGGGTTGATAGCTGTCTCTTCAGATATGATCTCATCAACTGCCATTTGAGAAACAAGCAGAAATGTGATTATCCAATTTTCTGTCAGTGATGAATATATCACTAATGTATATACCACACAGATATTCATGATGGTATAGAACAGTGCAGGGGCATCTTCTGCTGGGTAGACTAAACTGTGCACTTCTCATCCAGTGCATCAATTTCTTCATAGGTAGTTTCATAATACACTACTATCTAAGGCTTGATTGTTGCGATGCCCAATGAAACAGCATGATGCCTTGAAGACACTAAACTAACAGTCTTCTTAAGTTTTTGAATGAAGGATATAAGTAAGTAATATATCCAAAAACAATTAAGTTTTACATTTTGCTGTCAGGAACTCTTTTGGAATCTACTTTTATTATTATTTTGTACATGTGTGGCCTTTTTGTTTCCTCTTCCCAGTTTGACAAGAACATCTGATTTGCTTAATGAGGATATTTATGGTTAAAAAATAGGTGTTGATAATGCAACCTGCAAACCAAGATCATCCTCCGAAACTTTACAAGCCTAGGAAATAAGCACAATGATTTGGACATAATAGCATGTTTTAATAAACCAGATGTTTCAGGTATTACTGAGCACTGGATACCAAAAAAGAATCTTATTATGCACCCATTAACAAAGAATTTCTGCTCATCTTTCAGTAGGGATATCAAACCTTATGGTGATGTTGCAAAAAGTGGCAATAATTGGTGCTCAAAGATGTAATTCCTTACGTGTCGAAGGTGTGACTGAACTTTCTGCGATAAGCTATAGATGGGAAAGGAAACATAATTTTAGATATAGAAAGACCTCCATCTGAAAGTACAGATATTTTTTTAGCTAATCTCTATGAATTGCTTGTAGAGAGAGATAGTAAATACTCTGGGAAAACAGCTGGGTAATTATGCTGATAATTGTTCACAGTTTAATAAAACCTTATCTAACACAAATCAGTTTTCAGTCTTAAGGATGGTGAGTGACACACACAGATCTAACATTGCTGATGTGTAATACAAGGTACCCAGGACTTTGTACTGGGATACTTGCTTTTGTCGATTTATGTAAATGACAAAATACTACTCCCCAAATTCAAGGATAGTTCTGTATGCCAATGCTACATCCATTGCACGCAAGTGTAAATATCACGAGCAACTACAAAAACTATGAAACTGTATTACAAATGAAATAATTCGGTATTTCTATGAAAATCATCTCATTGTCAGCACAAGATAGCAGCAGTAATGGATTTTCACCCCACAAGTCAGATTTTGAAATTCAGTTGTGCACTGGAACTGATATTGTCATCAAAGAAAACAACTGCTTGGTTACAGTTAAACTTTCTATATTTAACATGTTATAATGTGGAAACTAATTACCGTGCAAGAACATAACTTGGTAGCATTAATGTCAAGGACATGGGGAAGAGAAATAATGCAGAATCAATTCAATTGAAACCCTTAATGTGCTGCTACAGTACACCATACCACTACATACCAGTACCATTACTGGTGATGGTGATGGAGGCTGTTATGAAAAGCTTGCAATTTTATTCAAATCTGATGTGGCAAGTCAATAGAACTTTTTATCCATGTGAGTAAAACTATTGTGTAAAATCAATAGTGCAGCTTCTTACAGAAGTCTCTTCAGGGCCCTTCGGAGTCTTTCACTTACATGTCAACATATTTACTCCCTAATAGTATTTGTTGTTCATAATAGGGGTAATTTTACTCCGTTCAGTTAAATTAACTTGCAAAATACTGAAAGTAAAAACAATGTCCATGTAGACTATACATCCATGCCTACGATTCAGAATGGAATTTCACATTTGGATTGAAAGTCTTCAATAGGTTGCTGCTAACCATCAGCAGAAAACTGAAAATCCTAAGATATTAAAAAAAATACAAAATAAAAGAAATATTTTATCAGCCTCTCCTTCTATAATTATAATTAAATGTAATGTTTCGACTCAAGGATGCATATGCTAGTTAACACTACGATTCAAATTAACAGGATTTTAATTTTATCATTTTATGCAGGGCTGACAGTACTCATTGCTTTGTGCGAAGTATGAGAGAAAAACAGAAATTGAATAAAAAAAACAAAACATTTCTAGCTGTCACGGTTATTACTTCTTTCCTCTGTGAAGATGAATATCTTTTGTGACTGGAAATGAGGGGAAGATCACTTACACCACCCATATAGAACACTTATGTGACACATTCATGAGTATTGCTCCAATGTTTGAGATCCAGGTCAGATTTAAGCAACACTCTGAAGCAACTCAGAGGTTGGACGCTAGATAGGTTACCAGTAGTTTCAAACTATGTGCGAGTATTATGAAGATGCTTGACAAACTCATGTGAGAATCCCTGGAGGGGAAACAATGTTCTTTTTGTATAACACTATTGAGAAAATTTAGAGTACATGAGAAAACAGGGCTCGGATAGTAGATAGCCTCTCTTCCCACTCTCTATTTGCGAGTGGAACAGGAAAGAGTATGATTTGTAGTGGTACAAGGTACCCTCCTCCAGGTACTATTTGGTTGCTTGTGTAGTATGTATATACATCAAAATACCGAAGAAAATTGTGACTGCTTACTACATAAAGAAGTAATACTTGAACTAACCTAAAGCTTCGTGATTTACTTCAAATGTTTTCTCCCACTGATACACTCTGACAGTCAGTGACTTGCTTATATAGCAGTCTTACAATTTGGAGATGTCAGTATTGCTTAGATCCATTAATATTCCCTCAGTGAGCTCTTTTTATCTTAAGATCACACAAACTGGATTTTTGAGAAACTACACACAGGAAGATGGCCTATAGCTGTTTACAGAAAAACAACGATCAAAATTTAAGCATATCGGTAACACACACTGGGCAAGAGCACATATCTGGGGGCTAGAGCACTATACTGAATTTCGCTCCCTCCCCCCCCCCCCCCCATTTTCCCTACAAAACCTTGGCTATTTCGCCCCCCCCCCCTTTTCCCTAGAAACCTTGGTTGGAGTTATAAACTTATTTGTAGCATAGTCTGAGGTATAGATTATGGTGAAAAGCGATAATTTCGTTGACAGTTGTGGAACACAGCGAATGAGAAACAAAGGTTGTGGTAACAGACAGACGTGTGGCTTTGCCTAATATTTGTTTGCGGCATATTTAAATGTATTTTCCCACATTTAACGCATTTGTCATAATTAAAAAAAAATAATAAAACTCCTAGGTCATCCACAAAAACATATATTAGAAAATGAACAAGCATCCGACGTGTTTTGATGCATATTACGTACAGATATCGTACACAAACTGGAAAAATGCAATGGGCGTTCAACTACGTATCCTTTGCCATATTTGATTCGTTTTTCCGCATTTGCTACTGCTGGTATGGGTTCAGAGACAAATTCGTGCTGCAAACGTCTCAGTGGTAGTTAGGCTACATTAGTAAGCTGCAGTTAATGTGTTAAAAACAGTTACACACATTGTCCTCAATGCGTAATATGTGTTATGCTATAAATCACTCTGCCTTTCGACCAATAATTTGTAATCAGTTGGCTTCAATCAATCACGTAAGACTCTAATATGTAACTTTGACTACGCTGCGGATTATTATGTCACCATAATCCAGATTATTCGCATTCAAACCTTTATGGGAGCCTTTATATTTTATGAAGTAACAGCTTTTTCATGAGATGAGAAAACATTTTATTTTCCAAGCACAGATCAAAAACTAACAAGAATAAACAACTCGTAACCAAGCCAACTACGGCAAAGATAAATATCTATCAGCTGCAGCTTTCACCCGCTGTTTTTGGCGCAGTGGATAAATGACGTCGCCACATCAGCACCCCTCCTTTTGAAACCGGGTGCACCAGGTATGTGGGGAAACTTGCACTTGATTTTTCTACCAGCTCTCGTGAAAACATCTGGTGCAGGCAATCGTATCATCCTTAAGCCACACGTGGGACGTTGCTTGCAGATCTTTATGTAAAAACACTCTCCGGTCTCCATGTCTGACAGGGTTAGTGGGTTTGATGTTTCTCATTCTAACGCTGAGTTGTCTCGCGAATTGCGTGCATAGCTCAGGGGCGAACGGCTGTGTAGATGCTGGAATGATAAATTCTCCAGGAACCCTCAATTGCTCGCCATAAACCAATTCTGCGGAAGAGCATTGTAAGTCCTCCTTCACGGCCGTTCTCAATCCCAGTAGGACCAGCGGTAGTGCTTCAGACCATGAAGTGGAACTACACATTAATCCAGCTTTGAGTGTGCGGTGTAGTCGTTCCACCATTCCATTACTAGATGGATGTTAGCTTGTGGTGCGTAGGTGGTTGCACCCGCACAGTAGTAAAAGTTCATTGAAAAGTTGGCTTTCAAACTGCCTTCCGCGATCTGTTGTTATGTTTTGCGGAACGCCAAACCTGGAGAACCATGAATGCAACAGTGCTTTTGCAACCGACTCCGCAGAAATGTCTTGTATTACAACTACTTCTGGCCACCTGGTAAAACGATCAATGATTGTGAGCAAATAGCGTTGTTCTGGAGAGCATGATAGCGGGCCCACAATGTCCACATGTATATGTGAAAATCTTGCAGATGGTGTCGGGAAGTCAGCAATAGGTGCAAAGACATGTCTGCTGATTTTATTACGCTCGCATGTTAGGCATGCACGCGCCCATGCACAACAATCTTTTTGTATCCCAGGCCACACTACTTTGGAGGAAACTAACTTGGCTGTAGCTCGTACTCCTGGATGTGATAGGTTATGTAGTGCACTATAAATCTCGCGACGATATTGTTCTGGTATGTAAGGTCGATCCTTTCCTTTTGCTACATCACACCAAATTCCATCTGGAACATTTGGGACAGACACACGTCTGAGCTGCAGCGCAGTTCTCTGTTCCTCTATTAGACGGCGCAAGAAAGGATCTTCTTGTTGTTTAGACGCTAACTCGGTCCAACGAATTGAATTTAAACTGGCACAATTCCTAGACAGGCAATCTGCGACCAGGTTGTCTTTTCCTGAAGTGTGACGCACGTCAGTTGTGAACTGTGCAATGTACTCGACTTGCCTGCACTGACGTGGTGAACTGAGCTCTGTGTCTCGTTGAAATATAGCTACTAACGGCTTGTGATCGGTAAAAATTGCAAAGTGCCTCCCTTCGACAGACGTGCGAAAATGCTTTATGGCTAAGTAAATAGCAAGCAACTCACGGTCAATAGCACTCCATTTTTGCTGCTGTCGAGTCAGGTTTTTAGAGAAAAATGCGAGCGGCTCCCATCTGCCATGAACTTCTTGCTGTAGCGCTGCACCCACCGCTGTTTGGCTCGCATCAACCATGAGCGCTAAAGGAGCACTCAATCTTGGATGTCCCAGTAGTGTTGCCCGAGAAAGACATTTCTTTAAGTCATGGAAAGCTGCTTCAGCATCTGGACTCCATGGAATTTTACGATTTCCTATTGTATTTTTACCTGCAAGTAACGTTGTGAGTGGCTCTTGGGCGGCAGCTAATTTAGGTAAGTGATGTCTGTAATAGTTGAGCATGCCTAAAAATCTGCGAAGTCCTTTGTAAGTTGTGGGAAGGGGCATCTGTTGTACTGCTTCAACCCGCTCAGGCAAAGGTGACAGGTCTGCTGCTGAAACCAAATATCCCAGGAACTTAACCTCGCGTTTTCCAAACGTGCACTTTGTTTCGTTAATAATTATGCCATACTCTGTCAGACGGCGGAAAAGCTGCCGCAGATGTTCGACATGCTGATATACAGAACCAGAGAATACTAAAATATCGTCCATATAACAAAATACGAATGGTAATTCTCGAAGCACCTCATGCATGAATCTTTGCCATGTTTGGGCAGCGTTTCTGAGGCCAAATGGCATAAAATTGTACTCAAACAAACCGAATGGTGTGATAACTGCTGTTTTTTTAATGTCAGATGGAGCCATGGGAATCTGGGAAAATGCTTTGACTCAGTCAATCACACTAAATATTTTGGCATTGCTAATTGTACTGTTAAAATCAGTCACATTGGGTACTGGGTAGCGGTCGGGAATTGTGCGGGCATTGAGCGCCCTGTAGTCTCCACATACTCTCCATGAATTGTCTTTTTTACGGACCATGTGAATTGGAGATGCCCATGAACTATCAGACCTACTTACCTGTTTTTAGAAGTCTGTCGAACTCAGCTCGCGTCGCGAGCAGCTTCTCTGGAGGCAGACGCCGCGGGCGGAAGGCAACGGGTTGACCTTGTGTCGTGCTGATGTGGTGTTGAGTATTGTGTCTGCATTTCCTGGTTGCGTTGACGGGTTCGGTAAGTGCTGGAAAGTCTTGAAGCAGTTTACGAAAAAGTGATTCCTCCGACAGTGCTCTGATATTGCCTACAGTATACGAATCGTTACGACTGTCGGGTGTCTTCTTGCGTGACGCACACGTGTGCGCCCCACTTAGTTGCGGGTACTAAATCGTATCACAATATCCCGACACGGATGACGCGGTAGAGGAGCCGGAAATCTTCGTGCGGAAAGACACGGGCACATCGCACTGCACTTGAACCGACGCGGAAGACGCAGTAGGCAATATCCCTTCTGTGGGAACTGTCACCAAACGACGGTTAACCAGGTCGGGCATTAGTCGGTAGTTCCGTAAAAAGTCCGCTCCAATTATAGGACTCGGCACATCAGCAACCTCAAAAGTCCATTTTGGATGGAAGTTGGAATTCAGATGTAATGCCAACTGTTTCTCACCATAGGTAGATATTCTGGAATTGTTTGCCGCAGTCAGCACATGTTGCGTTGTTGTCGTGAGTATATCACCTCTCTTTCTTGGATAAACACTGACTTCTGAACCTGTGTCGATCAGAAACTTATCACCTGAAGAGAGGTCCAACACGAACAATCGGTGTGATTGGTTGACCGCAGATACCGTGGAGTTTTCACCTCTTTGAATCACACTATGACTCGGGCGCCTATGTTGTTGTTGACGAACGTTAGCGCCCTTTAACGCCCTCCTCTTAAGTTTGGGTAGCTGCAGGGCTGAATACATTGACGGGCAGTGTTACCGAAGCGTCTGTGGTACCAGCACCAATGATCTGTCAAATCCTGTTGAATAGTATTTCTTCGTCTTTTCCAACTGCGACTTCGTAGCTGCTGGTGGTGTGAAGTTATTTGCACGTTGTGCTGCCAGTTGCTGTATGGTGGGTTCGGTCGATGAGCACTGCTGTTGGGAGGTATTATTGCATGTTCCTGGCTCACTGACGTCAGATTCCATCACACTACACGTTCTTGGGCCTCCTGGCTGTAGTTGAATTCGGAACACGCAGAAACTTCGGTTAAGGTGTTTGCGATGGTGTCTGCCTTTTTTGCTAAGACTTGCAATGGTAAGTCTGTTTCTGCTGCAATGACGGCACGGATGTTGGCAGGAAGTTTACGAAGCCATATTAGACGTAAAGACTCTTCAGGTAGGAGTTCCGGGCTGGCTAGTGTACGTAAGGCTTTGAGTACTTGTGACGGAGTCTTGTCGCCCAAATCTTTGTATGCGAAAATTTTTTGTAGTAGCAAATCTGGTGACAACGTATAATGCTGTATGAGATCTTCCTTTAGCGCAAAGTAATTTTGTTGCGACAAGGTTTCTTCTACCTGCTCTATCACTTCTAAATTTAGATGTGAAACCACTATATTAAATTTATCAATGTTGTTAGACACCCCACACTGCCGAAATATGCATTCAGCCTGCGTAAACCAAAGCTGGGGGCGCGTCGGCCAGAACGCGGAAAGCTTAACATTTCCGTGTCGCGCGTAGGTACTCCCACCTTTTGCGTTAACATCTGTCGATCCGTTTTGTGGCGAATCAAAGGGCGTGGACCGCGATCCTTGGTCGAACAGACTGTAGTCTTCAATCTTGATTCCACTGCCCCGTGCTTTTGTCTCTGAATTCATTATTCTCGTCGGTATATATATTTTCTTTATGCTTCTGCTACAATTTTTCGGGGTCACCACTATGGGAGCCTTTATATTTTATGAAGTAACAGCTTTTTCATGAGATGAGAAAACACTTTATTTTCCAAGCACAGATCAAAAACTAACAAGAATAAACAACTCGTAACCAAGCCGACTACGGCAAAGATAAATATCTATCAGCTGCAGCTTTCACCCGCTGTTTTTGGCGCAGTGGATAAATCATGTCGCCACACCTTCTTTCTACATTTAATTCTATTAACGGAAGATTCATTCAAACAATCTGGATTGATTTGACGTTCCAAAACAACAGCTGAAGGCAGGTCTGTATAAACGCTGTTTTGACGTCACTTACGTCAACAGAGTTGTTAACAGGTCTAGTCACCAGGCAGCGCTGTCACGCTTTCAGCCTTTCTGATGACGTCATGAAGCGATTCCTCGGGGCCCGCAAGACGCACGTTGTTCCTAGGTGGCGTTGTGTAAAGACGCTGTGGCAACTTTTCCAGTTTTGCTGTCACTGGCAATTTGAATTATCGATAAATCAAGTGACTTACAATGAATGTAGTTCAGATACTTGTCAAGGGGCAACAACGTGGTTAGAACCCGTATTCAAAATATGAGCTCCTATGGTAATGTGTGGTAATTTGCTGATTCTCAATATCGCACTATCAATACTTTCACACTAGTTCCATTACTTTAAAGCCAAATGAAGAACATAGGTAAACCTGCCTCTTCCTATCGTCCTATCTGTCTCACATCGGTGTTCAGCAAGCTCTTGGAATCCATCCTTTCCCGGCGCATCCATCTCCACCTCCACCAAAACCACCTCCTCCCAAACACCCAATGTGGCTTTCGACCTTCCTTCTCTGCCGATGACCAACTCCTCCGCCTCACTCATCTCCTCTCCCTCCAGCTTAACTCCCGTCAGTCCGCCATTTTTATCTCACTTGACCTCGAAAAGGCCTACGACCGTGTCTGGCATCCCGGTCTCCTGTTTTTAACTCCAAACCTACACCCTTCCTATCAACTACATCCGTCTGATGGCCTCCTTCCTCTCCCACCGCCCCTCCTATGTTACCATCCATAATGCCAATTCCCACACCTTCTACCCCTCTGCAGGTGTGCCCCAGGGCTCTGTCCTCTCCCCTCTCCTCTACCTCCTGTACACGGCCGATATGCCCTAGCCCCCTCCCCCTCCCCTCCAGTACACCTCTTGCAATATGCTGATGACACCGCATTCCTCTCCCTCGCTCCTACCCTCCAATGGTCCCAACGCCTTCTCCAGAATCACCTTGACCTTTTTGCTTCATGGTGTAACCAGTGGCTCCTGAAACTCAATTCTTCCAAGACCCAGGCAATCATCGTAGGTCATACCACTCGCTCCTTCCGGCTCCTGGATTTCTCCCTTAGTCTGCGCACGTCCTGTCCGCCTCACCCCCACCCTCACCTACCTTGGCCTCACCATTGACCGTCACCTCACCTGGATCCCTCATCTCCGCTCCATCCAATCCAAAGCCCACAACTGCCTACGACTCCTCAAACTCCTCTCTGGCCGGACGTGGGAGTTGCACCCCTCTACCATCCTCCACACCTACAAATCCTTAATCCGCTCCATCCTCTGTTATGCCAGTCCTGCCTGGATATCTGTCCCCCCCCAAATTCTACAAGTCCCTCCAAATCCTTGAGCGTCATGCACTCCGCCTCGCCTTCCGTATACGCCTCCCGTCCCCCACGCGGATCCTCTATGATCTCATTCCTCTACACCTCCCGCCGTCTTGAACCCCCTCACCCCCTGGTTGCTCCTCTTCTCTTCCATCCCCGCCCCCTGCCACATCTTCACCGTTGTGTCCCCCCTACCCTCCATCTCTACACCCTACATATCCTTTCCCAAGGTGGCTTCCATCAACTCCCCCTCCCGGATGATGCCCTCTCTCCCTCCTACCAACTCTGATCCTCACTCCCCCTCCTTTCCTCTGTCCTTTTCCCAGGCTCCCTCTCCCCCCCTTCCATCCTCTTTCTTCCCCACCTCCCCTCTCTTTGCCCCATCTCTCCCCCGCGTCCTTTTACATTTCCCTCCTCTCATTCCCTCTCGCGTCTACCCTTCTCCCCCTTTATTAGTCCTCTCCCTCCTTGGTTCCCCCCCCCTTTTCGTTTTTTCCTCTCCTCCCTCCTTGTTTTTCCCCCTACTCCAGGTCCCCCCCCCATCTGCCTTGGGTCAGGAGTGCCATCTTTGTGCCGCCTTTTACAGTGTGTTTTTCCAGTGCGTGCTCCGTGTTGCGTCTTTTGGGAAGTGTAGCGAACAGCCATCATACTGTCGCTGGGTGTGCTTTTTATTACTTGCGAACAGAAACCAGACTGTCGCCATGTTTTTTTTAAATGTGTGTCTACTGTGTTACTTGTCTGATTCCTGTGTCTTTTATCTACATTGCCAATCCCTTTTGCTTTCTGTTTTAACTTTCCGCAATTTTTCACTTTAAATCGCCTGTTTTTCCTTGTTTCTTTCTTCTTCCTTTATTTACAAAAAGTCTATAGGCTGTAGAGCAGCGTAGTAAGCTGCTGCCGGCCCGCCCCATTCGGGGGGAATTGAAAATCAATAAGAAAAACAAATAGGTAAACCAAACTTAACGCTGATTATGTCTTTGAAGCGAAATTTAGTCGGTGAGCTAGCATATATTACGTAACAACTCAGCATCAAGCGTTGAAAATATTAACACTTTAATGATATTGGAATAGAGTTTATTACATTCAGTCAACATCGAAGCATGGAAAATAACAACCATGCCTTTTCAAAAATTGGATCTCGTAACAACTCAGCATCAAGCGTTGAAAATATTAACACTTTAATGATATCGGAATAGAGTTTATTACATTCAGTCAACATCGAAGCATGGAAAATAACAACCATGCCTTTTCAAAAATTGGATCTTGTGTTTTACTTTGCTCTAATCTTACGATTGCAATGATTGAATATGTAGAACATATTGTAAGCGTTGAAAATATTAACACTTTAATGATATCGGAATAGAGTTTATTACATTCAGTCAACATCGAAGCATGGAAAATAAACAACCATGCCTTTTCAAAAATTGGATCTTGTGTTTTACTTTGCTCTAATCTTACGATTGCAATGATTGAATATGTAGAACATATTGTAAGTGTTGAAAATATTAACACTTTAATGATATCGGAATAGAGTTTATTACATTCAGTCAACATCGAAGCATGGAAAATAAACAACCATGCCTCTTCAAAAATAGGTCTTTGTGTTCTACTTTGCTCTAATCTTACGATTGCAATGATTGAATATGTAGAACATTGTACCACAAATATTTCTAGGTATGAAGTATTCTCTTCATAATTAATTGGAATATACGTGCGATTATAGCAGCAGAGTAAAAACAGTTAAAGCGAGGGACTTATTTATTACATCCATCATCTGCCTGCAGAACCTATAATCGCAAACTGAAATGAAATATGAAGAATTTAAATCGTTTGGAGTGAAGCTCCGAACCGCAGTGTTGCTAGATGTTACCGACAGATGGCACCCTAATACGCTGAGTGAGAAAGTGTTACGGGTCTCTCATTCGCTGTGCTAACTCCATTCAGCGATCGGCAGATACCGAATATTTGTAGCCACACCAGTCTTATACATTGCTTGTTTAAAATGGGAGATGTGATGCATTTTGATAAGTTTTATGAACATTTTACACTCGTGTTGTACTACTATTTGCATTTGACACATTTTACTGTAGTATAAAAACAGCTATAAAATGCCGAGAAATTAAAAAAATCGTTTATATTATTCGTATTACATTTCCATATCTGTTATAGCTTTCATGTCTTGTTACAATTCCACGTGTCCTGTAACAATGCAGCGCACGCAAGTAAACAAATAATGAAAGCATATTGCTTGAACTAGATATCTTACTATAGATAGAGACACTCTGTTTTGTTGGTTCAGTAATATTCCTTACATTTTAGTATGATTCCAACAAGTTTTCGCGATCAAATGTGACGATTCATCAACTCTTTAACCTCAAAACACTGTACGCCAATTTTCATCGCATATTAGTTCAAGCTAAATTACTGTATGTGATGTGGCTTCTTTTCTCTGTTCCCCAAATTCCCGTTTTTTGTCCCTCTTTATCAAGATTTGATTCCCCCTCAGAGGGGGAGGCGGGCTGGCAGCAGCGTAATATGCCGCTCTGCAGCCTACAAAATAGTTTAAAAACATAATGAGTGAAGAATAAACGATATAACCAGGAGCTAAAACGGTGACGGGTTAAAACCGTAATAGGGCGTAAAGTTGCGTAACTTAAATTAAAAAACCAAAGGGTCGGCAATGCTGATTAAATAAAATACATAGTAATTAGACAGGCACAATTAAAGAAACATGGCGACAGTTTGGTTTCTGTTCGCAAGAGTTGCAAAAACACACCCAGAGACAGGATGGTGTCTGTTCACAACACGTAAAAACAGGATGCACAATGCTGTCACATAACTGAAACACCGCACTATGAAGTAGACAAGAAAGCAGATGGAGGGGGGGAGGGGGCAGGCGGACAGCAGAGGGGGTAAAGGGGGTGAGGAGAGGAAAAGCAAAAGGGGGGAGCCGATGGAGGAAGAGGACACAGAAAAAAAGTGGGCAGGGCGAAGGCGACAATGAGTGGGGAAGGCAGTGGAGGGAAAAGCAAAAGGATTTGAGGGGCGAGAAAAGGAATCAAAAAGAGGGTAGGTGGGAGAAAACAAACAGGACAGAAGGGGGGAGTTGGAGCTCAGGAGAAGGACAGAGGGAGGGATGGGGAAGTGCGGATCAGAGTTGACAGGGATAAATGGAGGGAGAGAGGGCATCATCTGGGAGGCAGAGTCGACAAGCCACCTTGGGAAAGGCGATGAAGGGTGTAGAGGTGGAGGGTAAGAGAGACACAACAGTGAAGGCAAGGCAGCGAGCGTGCATCAGAAAGGAGAGGAGCAGTGAGGGTGGTGGGGGGGGGGGGGTGGATCAAGTCGGCCGGAGGTTTAGAGGACTCAGATATGCTCAAGGAAAAGGAGCAGATTGGGGATAGGAATCAGGTCATAGAGGATCTACTGGGGCAAAGGAGGAATATACGAAAGGCAAGGTGGACTGCATGGCACTCAAGGATCCGGAGGGACATACTAAATTGGGGGGGGGGGGGGCGCAGATATCAAGGTGGAACTGGCATAACAGAGAATGGGCCAGAACAAGGGTTTGTAGGTGTGTAGAATGGCAGAGAGAGGCAACCCCAACGTCTGGCCAGAGAGGAGTTTAAGAAGATGGAGGCGGTTGTGGGCTCTGGATTGGATAAAGCAGAGATGAGGGATCAAGGTGAGGTGATGGTCAATGGTGAGTCAATGGTAGGTGAGTGTGGGGGAGAGGCAAACAAGATGGGCGCAGATGCTAAGAGAAAAATCAAGGAGCCAGGAGGAGCTAGTGGTACAATCTACAATGATTGCCTGGGTCTTCTAAGAATTGATTCTGAGGACCCACTGGTTACACCATTTGGCAAAAAGGTCAAGGTGATTCTGGAGAAGGCATTCATTCTATTGCAGGGTAGGAGGGAGGGCAAGGAAGGCGGAGTTATCGGCATATGCACGAGGTGGACTGGAGGGGTGGGTTGGGGCATATCTACTGTGTACAGGAGGTAGAGGAGGGGGGTGTTGGGGGAGGGGAACCTAGCCTGCATGGAGGGTGGTGATAAACTAATGCCACTGCTGGGGTTCAGCACGAGCACGGCTGTAGACATTGAGGTCTGCGACAATCACATAGGTGGAGAAGGTGGAGTCATTGTGGGCCAGGATATTATATGGGATGGAGGTATGAGGGCGGATGTAGATGGTGGAAAAATGTGACGGTAATGGTGGGTGAGATGCTCAGCTGGGAAGAGTTTGGGGCCAAACAGGGAAGTGCTTGAGGTGAGGAAGGTTTCATTTTTTTTTGAAGTGATGCACATTGTGTCGATTGAGGGTGTGGAGGAAGAGGAGTTTGTGTGTGGTCAGGGAGCGGATATTATGGCAAACGATACTGTAATGTTGTCACGCCATGGTAGGGGAGATTTAGACGAGGGTAGTCAGAGAGGTGATGGTGAAGTGGGACTGGTTGTGAGAGTAGGTGCCATAGGTGGTGAGGTGGAAGACAGAATGGGCAGTGAGGGTGATTTGGGAAAGGGTGTGGGGGCGCTGGAAGGCATGGATGTTTTGGGAGACAATGGTGACAAAGCGGACGATGTCTTCTGCAGTAGGAGGAGGCCGTAGCGAGTTGTTGGGGTGGATGGGGTCGTCGATGGGGCAGACAGGGATGGTGAGCTCTGAGATGACGGGAGGAGGTTTTGCTTTATATTTAGAGGAGTAAGTAGGATGGGGTTCATTACAGGTGTTACAGGAAGGGAGAGAGGGGAGGTTGGAGTTCTTCAAGTAGTGGGAATCTTTGCAGTGGGGACAGGGAGAGGGGATTTTGCAGGCAGCAGCGACATGGTCATTGTACTTAAGGCAGCGTTAGCAGAGGTAGGATTGGAGAGGGAATGGGAGGGGTCAACTTTGTGACATATATTGTAGATTAGGGTTCCCTCTGTAAGGAGGCGGTCAATAGAGGAGGATTCTGGATTCTGTAAATAGGTGCATAAGGTAAGTCTGACTGGGATCATGAAAGATGTGACAGGCTAAGTGAATTTCAATGTTGGGATGGGAATTTAGTTCGGCCAACACCTCAGCCTCCATGATCACGGGGCTAAGCTTAATGATTATGGTGGTGAAGGACAGCGGATGTTGGGGAGTTTGAGGCTGACGGGAGACAACTGGGTGTGGTAGGGGGTAAGGGTTGCTCATGGGCCAAATTGGATACATGGGATTTTGGAGAGGAGATCGGTGTGGAAGGAAGCATTGGGGGATTTAATAAGAATCGAGTGTTTTCAAGGAATGAGAATGGAGATGGGGGCATTTGGGAAGTATTTACAGATTGCAAGGGTGAGGGTGTGGGTGTCGAGGAATTGAGGATCAAGATTGCAGAGGACGAAGGTGTTGATGGAAAGGTTTGTCAGGGGTGGGGCCAGAGTCGCGTGCATGTTGGTGGGTGGGTTGCAGTGATAAGGGGTTTTCTTTGTGGATAGGGTGGGTACAGGGTCAACATTAGGGCATTTAGTAGGTTTCTTGGACAGGACAGTGTAGGAAGGGGGCTGAGGGATCAGTTGCAGGGTAAGGTGGCGGGGGGCAAGTCCTCACTGAGGGGCAGGTGATGCAGGGGTCGATGGCACAGGCATCGCAGAGACTGCGGCACTGTGGGTGGAAATCCGTGCAGGCTGGGAACCTGTCATAGGTGATGCAGAGAGTGGTGGGAAGTCTGAAGTTGGCGATGGGGCGACAGCTAAAGGTGAGGGAGAGTCGTGGGAAGTGACATCCAAAAATGGCAGAGGAGTGGGGGGAATGGAGGGAAGGGAGGACGGTGATGGAGTCTGTGGATGAGTTCCATGTGATGGTGGTTGGAGCAGCTTAGGGGGAGGTGAAAATGATGGAGTTTGACACATGGTTGTGGTCTGCTAGTGCGGGGTGAAGATGGTGACGGTGTTGACAGCGATGGCAGCAAGGACGAGAAACAGCAGTGGCAGCAAGGACAGTGGTGGTGGCGAAGGACTGCAGCAATTGTGGCGGGAGCAGCGGCGGTGGTGACAAGGGTGACAAGGGGGGGAGGGGCAGTGAGGACTCTAACAGGCAGTGAAGGTGGTCCAGCAAATCCCTCCAGGCAGCGGCTGGGCAACAATGGCAAAAGTGGTAGCCCAGTATCCTCGGCTGGGGCGCAGTGCCGGTGTCAGTGGCAATCACCGGGTGGTGGCGGTTGACGGACGGACAGACGGACGGCGGCGGCAGCTGGAACTGCCAGCACACGGACAGCGGCAGCAGCCAGGGCAGGGGGCTCTTCCAAATGCTTGATTCCCCCACAAGTGTAGCCCTGGCAGCATAATCTTATCACTCGGACTCAAGGGGATCGATCCTCAAGAATTCGTATTTCTGTTGGGCAGACTGTTACTTACAGCATCTATCATTTCGTGAGAGCTCAGGAACATAGTGTCAAAAGCACATCACTTTTGGTTTAGCGAACACGAAATTCACCAAAATACATCAAAGCTCCGATTTTTAAATGAGCAAAGTATAAGACTCGTGTGGCTACAAATATTCTGGGACTACCAATTGCCAAGTGCTGTAAGCAAAGAGAAGGAGAGAGCCACCACAGTTCCTCAGCCAGCATGTCAGGCTGCCATCTGTTGGTTCTGGGGCTTCACACTAAACAATTCGATTTCAGTTAGCAAATAGTTGGAAGTAACAAACGCCTCCTTTGCTCCAACTATTTTTAGTCTGCTGCTATAAACGCATATATCTTCCAATTATTTACAACGATGATACTTCACAGCTAGCAATGTTTGTGGTAGAGTCTTCTATATATAGGGCTACTTATCACATTTCCTTTCAACTCTAAATGGGCCAGATTCGAGGGTTGGATCCCCTCAGGTCCAAGTCTAAGAATTATGTTGCCTGGGCTACACTCAGGGTGTAATCATCACTTTGGAAGAGCCCCCAGCTGTTGCCATCTGTCTGTCTGCCTGCCCTGCCCTGCCATCCTTTTGTCCGTCTGCTCACCGTTGCTGCTGCTCACAGCCCGGTGCTCGCCACTGCTACCCCCACCGCCACCACCACCTGGTTGTCACCAAGATCACCTCCCGGTGCTCACTGCATCCCATTGCTTGCCACCACCCATCGCCGTCACCGCCTGGTGCTCGCTGTCACCACCGCCACCCAGTGTCTGCCATCGCCGCTGCCATCCAGTGCCCTACATTGCCACCACTACCCAGTGCCTGTTGTCACCGATGCTATCCAGTGCTTTCCAGCGCCGTGCCTCCCAGTGCCCGCTGTCACCACCGCCACCTGGTGCTCGCTGCTGCCGCCTGATGCTTGCCACCTGCATCACCGCCCATTGCTCATCGCTGCAGCCACTGCCGCCAATGCTGCCTCCCGGTGTTCGCCACTTCCCAGTGCCCGCCGCTGTCGGCCCCTGCTTTAGTTCCTTTCCCTCTTCGGCAACTCCTGTCACCAGTGGACACCGCATTCAATAATTGACGCCCTGACTACCACCATCATCTACACTTCCACTTCCCTTGCACTTACTGTGCCCTCGTGGAGTGCTTCCTCTGAGCTTAACCCGTCTACTCCACCTCCCCTCATCACAGTCTCCTCCCCTTCCATCTCCTCCTCATCCCTGTATTCCCACCTCTATGTTGCTCCTTCCCCTACTTCTTCCCCTGCTCCTATTCCTGTTCCTGCTCCTGTCCCTTCTCTTGGCCCCCCAACTACAATCGCCCGACAAGATGACTTTTCCCCCCTTCCCACCAGCCCCACTACAACTCTTCTTACTTCACCCACCTGAGGCAATGCCCGCAAGGCCACAGTTGCCAACACAGAGAGCCCCACTTCCATTCCTAGTGCCGCCGCCTCCCAAGAGGGGCCTGCCTCCGACCACCTCCTCATCCACTCAGTCCCTCACCACTCCTCCCAGGCCACACCCACAAAAAAACTCCCAAGCGCCCTAATGGCGACATAATCTCTAAACCTCCTCCAAAAGAACACTGCCTGCCCCACTTCCCTCTGATCCCGCCATGGATACTACCCCTTCACCCATTTCCCCAGCCCCAACCCTGTACACTTTCATCGTTGCCAACCCTAATCCGAAATTCCTAGATGTCCGCACCCTCACTCTTGAAATCCTAAAATACATCCCCAGTGCCCCATTACCCAACTTACCCCTGGCATAGACTCTGTTCTCATCAAGTACTCCTCTCCCTCTTCCCATACTCATCTCCTCTGGCGCCTTCCCCATATCATCTTGGCTCCCCATGTGTCTCTCATCCCTCTCCTTACATCCTCCTCTCCTCGTCAGCTCCAACCCCCTCGTAGTCCGCCAACCCTCACCACCGTGATCACCAAACTCAGTCCTGTGATCGCGGAGGTGTTGGCGGAGCTGAATGCCCATCCTGTCCTGGAAATCCGCTCGGCCCGCCATATTTCCAACTCCTCTGGCCCTTCCTTCCTCATGCATATCTTTACTGAGTCCGCCTCCTCCATCAATCACCTCCTCATACAGGGAGCCCTGATTTTCAACCGCTGCCACCCTGTTGACCAGTCCCATTCCTCTCATCAATCCTACTGCTGCGAGTGCCGTCTCCTGTACAACAACAACCTCACCCAAGACTGCAAGAAGCCTCCCACCTGCCCCCATTGTAAAGCCTCCCACTTCCTTAAACAGTGTCCTAATCTCGCCTCTCTCCCTGTCTGCAACACCTGCAATGAACCCCACCCCACCTACTCCTCCAAATGCAAAGCCAAATCCTCTCCAACCAACCCTGAGCACACTGTCCCCATTCACCCCACTGACCAGCACACCCACCCAAGAATTCCCTCTGTCCTCCCCTTATGGCTGAAGACATCATATGGTTTCTGACCATTGTCCTGCAGAACTTCCACCCCTTCCAACACCCCCACGCCCTCCAGCAGATCTCACTTTCCGTCTGCTCTGTTTTCCATTTAAATACCTGTGCCACCTACTGCCACAACCAGGCCCACTTTACCTTCACCCACCTAGACACCATCGTTTAAGCCCCTGTCTCCTCGTCCCACTTCCTTTCCCACTCCCACCTCCTGGGATGTCAACTGTATCATCTCCTCTACCTAAACATCCACTCCCTCCATGCCTACAAATACCTTTTCATGCATACCATATCCCAGCACCAGGTCGACTCCTTCATCCTTAATGAAACCTTCCTCCAACCTCACCATGTTGTCCACACCTCTCCCTATCTCCTTCATTGCACTGAAAATCCCCTACCCCTCGCCTGAGGCAGGGTCGCTATTGGCCACCTCAAGCATTTCCCTTCCTGGCCACATCCCCTCCGCAATGACCTGACTGAAGACCTTCTCATCATCTTTTTTCCCTCCCTCACAATCACCTGTGCCACTATCTATGTTCATCCCGCAGCTCCTCTCCCCTACGACTTCATTTCCCAGGTTGACCGTACCTTCTCCACCTATGTGATCACTACTGACCTCAACATCCACAGCCATGACCCTGCCACCCTTTAGCAGTGGCATCAGTACCTTGCCATCCTTCCTGGTGATCTCGTTCCTCTCCCACAACACACGCGTCCTGAAAGTAACCCTACCCTGGATGTTATCCTCGCTTCCCCCAACCTCTTTGGTCATATCATGGTGGATGTCCTCGATCCTGTTGGCAGTGACCACCTCCCCGTCCTTCTCACCCTCTCCTCTGCCCATGGACCCCTTCAACCTCCCACCCACCTGCCCCTCCAAAGTCCATCCACCTCTTCCCTGATAAACTCAGTAAAGCTAACCATTTAGCTTCCCACCTATCCAAGGTCTTCTACATTCTTGACGATCCCCATTTTGATTAATCCCTCTGCCCACCATCCTTGACAGCACTCATGCCTCTGTCCTGCCACTTGCCCCTAGTTTCCAGTATTTGGATCAATTACCCCCTCTGACATCAACACTCCCATCACTGCACACACCACCACACTCATCCAGCTCCTTAACCTTACCCATCTACCCAACGTTACTCCCGCCACTTTGCTATCTTTGTTTTCATTGACCTCCAGAACGCTTACGACCGTGTCTGGCATCTTAGGCTCCCCTTCAAACTCCAGACCTATGATCTCCCCATCAATTTCGTCCATTTCATTGCTTCCTTCTCCTCCCGTCATTCCTCTTATGTCACTATCCACAATTACAACTCCCATACTTTCTATCCCTCTGCTGGTGTGCCCCAAGGCTCCATCCTTTCCCCTCTCCTCTGTCTCCTCCTCCTCGCCTTCCATATCCACCTGCCACCCACACACATACTCTATGACCTCACCTTCTCCTTTTTCTTGAACACATCCGCATCCTGTATATTGTTTGCCAACTCGATACCCCCCACCCCCTGGTGTCCCCCTTCCTCTCCATCCCCAGCCTGTTGCTGCACCTTTACTATTGTGCCCCGCCCTCTCTTCATCTTCACACCCTCCATCTCCTACCCCAATGCAACTTCAAGCACCTACCCCTCCCAGATGATGAGCTTTGAACTGACATCTACCCCACCTACCAACTCTAGCCCAACCTTCCTGCCCTATTCCTCAGGGCTCCCTCTCCCCTCCCTTCCCTTTCCCTTGAGCAGTTTTCCACCTCCCCCACCACCTCCCTCTCCCGTGCCCCCCCCCCCCCCCCGTTCTGTGTCTCTGTGCTCCCTCCTGCATTATCTTCCCTCTTCATTAGCCGCACCACCCATCTCCTGCCTCTTGGTGCACCTCCTGCCCACCCTTTTCTTCCTCTTGCTCCTGCCCCCCAGCGCCCCCCCCCCCCCCCGCCACACCTTCCTCCCACGGCAGTCCCTAACAGTTGTTTTTATTCTTCATAAGTGCTCCATCGTTTCCAGTGTTTTTTTTATGTGTTCTACACTAAGTGATTTTAATCATGTGGCCGACTTTTAACTTGTGTTTGCCTCCAGTGTTTTTTAAGTGCACTTTGAATTTCCACCTATGTTCTTTTAAATTTATGTTGACTTTTTAACTGTCTCCCAGTACATGTCCCTGTATTAGTGTATATTTTACCTCCCATTGTCTCCATTTACTGTGTTTTTTATGTCCCCCTTTTTCTCCCCCTTCTTACACAAGAGTCTTCATTTCTGAATTTATTGTAAAGCCATTTGGCAGAAGAGCAGTGGACTGTACCACTGCCAGCCCTCTCCTGCCCATATGGGGCAAGGGACTGAAATTACAATAAAGATAAAATGTTAAAAAACTGCATTTGGCATTCCAGTATTCTCTTTAAACTCCTAACTTACACCAGAGATATGCCCAAGCCAGTCCAACTTGTTCACCTCCTCCAATATGCTGATGACATCACCTTCCTGGCTCTCTATCTTAACCTTTAACGGTCCCAACGCACCCTCCAAGCGCACCTTGACGATTTCACCACTTAGTGCAACCAGTGTTTCCTTCGTATCGACCCCTCCAAAACCCTCGAAATCCGTAAACACATCCCCAGTGCCGCCATCACCCAGCTTATGCCCTGCAGAGACTCTGTACTCATCACATCTCCCTCTCCCTCTGTGACGTGTTGGGGTGAAGAAGAGTTTGTACATCTTTAATTCTGGCGAATTTTGCATCAGAACTGGACACACACTCAACCCCCTCCTTACCTACCACCTAATCGATTATGTGCACACCTGTAAAGACAGGAACTGATAGTGGACCCTGCTAGTTGGTAAAGTTAGAAGTGTACACTCACAATAATTTAATAAAAATCATTATCTACTCAGTAAAGAAAATGGGAATTTTATCATAATGGATGACAGGAAATGGGATTCTACATCTATCTATGAAATGGTATGTGGATTAAATATTACAATGTGATTTATTATAAATCAGAACACAAAGGTACTTGATTGTCAATACAAACTGTACACTAAAGGTTAGGTCATACTGAACTATTATGAGAGTAAGAGTTGGCTCGAGAACAAAGGGCCCCTACTCTCTGTGATGTAATAGATTGACAATTAATCAGATCAGGAACAATTAGGAGTTCCCATCTCGGTGACGAGAAACTGGGTAAGAATCCCCTAACAATGGACATTTACTGTCCAGTGAGACTTACCGGCGTTTGTTGTAAGTTCCTTGAATGAATGGTGAGCAAATGGCTGCATTAGCTCATTTAGTCTTGGGGCCATTTGGTTGATCTCAGGACAGTTTTGGCAGAGGCCATTCCACTGCTGATTTGGTTCCTCTAGAGGTCACTGTCCAGATGGCCTTTGCAGGTCACCAGTATCTCATTGCTGTCTTTTTTGACCTACAGAAGGCTTATAACATGGCATCACCACATCCTTACTACGTTACATGAGTGGTGTCTCCAGGGTCCACTCTCAATTTGTCTCAAGAACTTGTTGTCACGTACATTCTGGGTTCCAGAAGGTGCTTCAGTCAGTATCCCCCCATATCCAAGAAAACAGGGTCATACAGGACTCTGTCCTGAGCTCCCCCTCTTTCTGGTGGCCATCAGTGCTCTAGCTGTGGCTGTGGGATCTTTGGTGTTGCCCACCTCATACGCTGTACATACTGATGATTTTTGTTTTTTATTGTTGCTCCTCTAGTATGGGTATTGCTGAGCATCATTTATAGGTCAACTGCCAAGGCTTGTGTCATGCTCTCTTGCCACTGTCCACCCACACCCAGATCTTTGCCTAACTGAGATGCATTGCTTTTTGGGACTGGTCTTTGATCACTGGCTGATGTGGCTTCCCCACCCAACTTAATTGAAAGTCCTAGCAACACCTGAATACACTTCACTGCCTCAGTAACACTAGCTGGTGATCAGATTGCTCTACCCTTTTGCAGCTCTACAAAGCCCTGATTCTGTCCTGTCTCGCCTGTAGGAGTCTTACAGTCTTGCATATAATTCAGGTTCACCCTCAGCATTGCCGATACTGGATCCCATTCATCACTGTGCAGTCTGACTTGTGACATGAGCCTTCCAAACTAGCCCTGGGGACAGCTTATAAGTTGAGGCTGGAGTTCCTCCATTCCCCATCAGGTGCCAACAACAGCTGCTGAATTACACTATATGTATTTGCAGCTTCCCCGAACATCTCAGCTACTGAGTCCTTTTCCCTGGAAGGAATCTCCATCTCCCACAACAAGGAGAACTGAGTTTACAACTGCTGCATGCCTCCAGTGTCTCTGTTCAAACTGCAACTTCCTCCACTGTCACGTGGGGTCTGGGAGTCACCACATCTGCCCCACGGCTTGGGCCCCAACCTAAGATTTGTCTCAGAATCTACTTTGGTCCAAAAGATTCCGCTGAGCCCATGATTTTTCACCAACTGTTCCTGGCTGTCCTTGAGATGAATCCAGGTTCAGAAGTGGTAGTCACCAATGGCTCAACACCTGATGGGCTTTGCATACACACATGCATGGTGCAGTGAACTCCACTCTCTGCCAAACAGCTGCAGTGTCTTCACTGATGAATTGATGGCCATTAAACTAGTCCTTAGCCATGTTTATTCTTGGACTGGTAAAAGTATCCTAATCTGCAGTGACTCCCTTAGTAACCTTCAGGTAATAGACCAGTGCTACTCTCCTCACCCACTGTTTATGGCCGTCCAGCATCTCATCTCTGACCTCCATCAAGCTGAATGGTCAGTCATTTTTACTTGGACTCCCATTCATGTTAGGATTTCAGGAAAAAGAGAGTCCCAGAACCAGACCTTTGTTCATTTATATGTCATCAATTGTTGGAAGTCTGGAACTCAGAATAGTCTGCCTTGGTCCCCCCAAACAAACTGAGGACACTAAAGAAGTCACGACCATGTGGCAGTCTTCCCCTGCATGCTTCTCGCAGGGAATCCACCATCCTCTGTTGACTTCACATTGGCCACACTGAGCTGACCTGTGGGTACATTCCACTTACTTATTGACTGCCCTAGTTTGGCTGTTTTGAGGTGGCCTCTTAATCTTCCTGACACACTAGCTTTGGTGTTTGCAAATGACACCAAAGCAGCTGACCTGGTGTTATGATTTGCCCCGCGAAGGTGGTTTCTATTCATCCCTGTAAGATGGGGCTTTTTGGCCTCATTGATTGCCTGAGGGATTGGTAGGGTAACTCTCTCCTGCTTCTCCCCCCAAGGTCCCCTGGGAGTTCTTGCTTGGTGGCCCAGGCTGGCCTTTACCCTTCCCACCTTTCTTTTCTCTTTATTATTTCTCATTTCTCGGTTTTAATGCCTTGTATTAACTGATCATTTAATGAATTGTCTGTGCTGTTTTTCTCTGTGCTTTTATCTTTTTATTTTTATGTATTTATTTTTTGAGCTAGTTACACTAAGGCTTCCCAGGATTTGCATTTCACCTTGTTTAACACTTAACTGATGAAAGGACTGATGATCTAGCAATTTAGTCCCTTTCACTCTAAACCACCCAGCCACATCCTGTGATGAAAATTCGTTTTGCACTAACAGGGATGACCACCACTGGTGAGTATGGCGGGACCTAGACAGAACCCATTCCTCCAATGCTTAGGAGAGCCACAGCATTTAGCTGACCCACAGCAGTGTTACACTTCGAATGATATAGTGGGAAGCCATCGGTTCTGACTTCAGGCCGAGGCTAGTAGTGACTGACAGAACTCTGATGGCACAACAGACATCCTGCATCCACATGTGTCATCTCTCATGTAGCAGTATAGTGGTACCATTTATCAACAGGATATGTTCATCCACACATGGCACATGTCTCTGTAACCTGTTTTCTTGATGTTGATGTACTTCTGTGGCCAGCAAAATCCCGAGATCTGTTTGTGAAAGAACATGTATGGGACCAGCTTGGACATCAACTCCACCCCAATGCCAGTATCCGTGATAATGAGTACTGTTTCCACATTTGTGTGTCATGATGCCTCAGGAGAGGATAAAACACCTATATGACACACTTCCCAACTGTATCACTGCAGGCATCCAGGCCTGAGGGAGCGCAAATGATCAATGGAACAAGAACCCAACAAACAAATAATTTGCATATATACACTACTGGCCATTAAAATTGCTACACCAAGAAGAAATGCAGATGATAAACGGTTATTGATTGGACAAATATATTATACTAGAACTGACATGTGATTACATTTTTGCACAATTTGGGTGCATAGATCCTCAGAAATCACTACCCAGAACAACCACCTCTGGCCATAATAATGGCCTTGATACGCCTGGGCATTGACTCAAACAGAGCTCGGATGGCGTGTACAGGTACAGCTGCCCATGCAGCTTCAACACGATACCACAGTTCATCAAGAGAATTGACTGGCGTATTGTGACGAGTCAGTTGCTTGGCCACCATTGACCAGACATTTTCAATTGGTGAGAGATCTGGACAATGTGCTGGTCAGGGCAGCAGTTGAACATTTTCTGAACCCAGAAAGGCGCGAACAGGACCTCCAACAAGCGGTCGTTCATTATCCTGCTGAAATGTAAGGTTTCGCAGGGATCGAATGGAGGGTATAGCCAAGCGTCGTAACACATCGTAAATTTAACGTCCACTCTTCAAAGTGCCGTCAATGCAAACAAAAGGTGACCAAGACATGTAAACAATGGCACCCCATACCATCACACCAGGTGATACACCAGTATGGCAAAGACAAGTACACGCTTTCAATGTGCGTTCACCAAGATGTCGCCAAACACGGATGCGACCATCACGATGCTGTTAACAGAACCTGGATTCATCCAAAAAAATTACGTTTTGCCATTCGTGCACCAAGGTTCATTGTGGAGTACACCATCACAGGCGCTCCTGTCTGTTATGTAGCATCAAGGGTAACCGCAGCCACAGTCTCCGAGCTGATAGTCCGTGCTGCTTCAGATGTCGTCGAACTGTTCGTGCGGATGGTTGTTGTCTTGCAAATGTCCCCATCTGTTGACTCAGGGGTCAAGATGTTGCTGCACGGATAAGATACCTGTCATCTGGACTGCTAGTAATACGAGGCTGTTGGGATCCAGCACAGCATTCCGTATTACCCTCCTGAACCCACCGATTCCATATTCTGCTGACAGTCATCGGATCTCGACCAACACGAGCAGCAATGTCGTGATACAATAAACCAAAATCGCGATAGGCTTCAATCCGACCTTTATCAAAGTCAGAAATGTGATGGTAGGCATTTCTCCTCCTAGCACGAGGCATCACAACAACGTTTCACCAGGCAACGCTGGTCAACTGCTGTTTGTGTTTGAGAAATTGGTTGGCTCTGGCTCTGAGCACTATGGGACTCAACTGCTGTGGTCATAAGTCCCCTAGAACTTAGAACTACTTAAACCTAACTAACCTAAGGACAGCACACAACACCCAGCCATCATGAGGCAGAGAAAATCCCTGACCCCGCCGGGAATCGAACCCGGGAACCCGGGCGTGGGAAGCGAGAACGCTACCGCACGACCACGAGATGCGGGCGAGAAATCGGTTGGAAACTTTCTTCATATCATCACGTTGTAGGTGTTGCCACCAGCCCCAACACTGTGTGAATGCTCTGAAAAGCTAATCATTTGCATATCACAGCATCTTCTTCCTGTCAGTTAAATTTCACACTTGTAGCACGTCATCTTCATGGTGTAGAATTTTTAATGGCCAGTAGTGTATTATAAAATCAACTTAAAATACACATCTGTTTTAGTTATTAGCAAAAATTTCTTGGGAGTACAGGTAGTTTTGGAGGAAATACCTATTTACGATTCCTGATCAACAAATTTCTGCTTGGTATCATTTGGGAGGAGTGGTAAGGGGAGAGTATTTCCTTCTCATCCTGTCTGCTAGGTTTCCCCTGGCCCGGGGTTATTTTCTGAACTGCACCCCTTCCCCTAAACCTCTGCAGTCCTCATCCTTCACCCCTCTTCCTTCCTCTTCAACTCTTCTGCAAGAAGAAGGAGCCACAGGCTCCGAAAGCTTGTAAAAGTTGAACCCTTTTGTGTGTTTTTTCCCCTGTAGCCAGCTGGTGAGTAGACTTTTTTATCTATCCATTTACATTACGTTATCAACAATTGATTATTTTCGTTGTGACACTAAGTAGTTAGGTGCTTATTAATTACATTCGTGACAGAAGTACTTCAAAGTGGTGAAGTGTTATAATTTTTTAAATAATATTCTGTTTTTTTTAGGAAAGAATGTTTTTTAAAGTTGAAATGGTCATTACAACTGTTCACTTGAGAACACTATGATAAACCAAAATTGCAGTTGTTAATAAATGACATTTATAAAGTTAAGAGGTTAATTGCAGCAATCAGTATATTGTTCGGAAACTGTGATAATAATTTAGGTAATCTGGGTAAGTAGTATTTTTGTAAGGAACTGTGATGTTAAACTGTATCGTGGAACAAGTCATACTTGCCATTATCCCTTAGCTGCTGAGATGGCTTCTTGACTAGTGTGCAGAAGTTGGAGACTATTGTTTCCTGTATACACTTCTTCCAAGTCTGGTTTGCCAATACCCATGAAATAGTATGTATTTATATGTTTTGAGAAGATTCCTTTGCAGGCTTGCAGTTTTGTGTTATTTCTGAAGCCAGAGTTTAGCTTCATTATCTGAAAGTAACAACGTGACGGCCGAGATCATTTATTAATTTTCAATTTTATTAGTTTATTTATTTATTGCTTCTTTCCTTGTGGACTCCAGCTAGCTGAAAGTAAGGGCAACACAGGATGTTTCACAGTTTGTTGCTAAGATAAGTAACTGATTATATTTTCCCCATTAGTATGTTTGATGTATGTGCAGTCCTTCCTATTCACCATGTGTAACTGCATAACATAACAGCATTTCCTTTGACTCCGATGGTAATAAGGTGTCTTCCATTAGGTCATAATGATTCATGCAGTCAGGCACCTTTGACACGTCCTTCAATATCACACACAAATTCTATTGTCTGCCAAGGGAGTTCAGAACTGGCAATTCTATTCTTCATTATCAATTCAGGTTGTTTTGTAAAAGTGAAAATAAATGATAATGGCCTGCATTTTCTTAATTCACATCTGTTGATTTTCTTAAATTACTTGTTTTCACCGATTCTGAAAAAATGCTTTTCTCTATTGTAGCATTCAATAAAGATGTTGAGTCTTTTGGTAGACTTTCCTGCATTCCTTTATAAGAGATGGTGTAACACCACCTAAGCCAGAAAAATGTTTTGACTTTTAGTTGGTTTATTGTGTTTGAAACCTCTGCATCAATGTGATGAATGCAATGGTAGAATTTTTGCCACTGTATTCTCCCCGTCTGTTATATGTGGTCTTATTTTATCTGTTACAGTTACAATATATATGTTGATGATGTTTGCTATTTCAGGAGGCTCTATTTCAGTTTCATTACCTTTCAGTGGGCAGATGCCCTCGTTCCTATTTCTTCTCTCCTCTTTTCTATTTTCGCTGTCAATTTCAGTAAGTAACTTATGTGGTGTAAGACTGGTACTGAATCTTTGGTTGAGGAACCCTGGTGGAAGAATCCTCCAGTGGATGTATGCCTGACAACTTATAACTTGACTCATCCTACGTGGTTAAATGTGCTCTCTCATGATGGGGTTTGGGGGAAATAATGTGTGGGGCATCAAACTTAACAGATTTTCAGACAGGGATTGTGTGTAAGTTCTCACTACTTCTACAGCATCACATGCATAATTTGCAGTGCACTATTCATTTCAATATCAAGTACCTTCATTGGTGTTGCATCTTTCACAATGTTTATCTCAAAATCAGCATTTTTTCAACAGTCAGTCTGAGTGATCATCATTCGAACCTAACCTAACAAATTTGTTTTCTTTGTAACCAATTTATGATAGCGCAACTGAACTGTGAAACTGCACGTAACTTAATTAAGAATGTGTACATATTGTAATATTTGTAACATTAGAAATGTATTCGTTCAACATGGTGCTGGACTGTTTCAGTGAGTCATCTTTTATAGTACACCTACTGTCTTGGACCTAGAAGTAATCTGTGCAACTGTTTTTATTCTTTCCTCATTTAATGCCCTCAAGATGATTATTGTCCCATTCTCTCAGAGTTTAATTTTCTATGTTTAGTGTAGACTGCACAGTTCCATGTCACCATGCTGGGAGCTCCACAGTATTGCTGCTCCTGATGACAGCCTGGCCTCAAACTGTGTTTTGTGGAGACATTGTCTAGTTTCTGTTCAGTCCTCCCTGCACAGGGAGCTTGTGAGGATGTACCGGGCATCATTCATGTGCCCCTAAAGGAGTTCTCACTTGTTATTTGAGTGAGTCTCGTTACTGTCACACTGTTCTGGACTGGACCTGATGGAGGAAAACATCAGAATTCCACAGACATGTAGCAACATTATTTCACCTTTGCTTTGAGTTGCTACCTACGTCTGTTCACTGGTTGATGTCAGATCCATTTCTACAACTTTCCCTTTTTTTCAGAACACTGGCAATTTGTATCATTGTTTAGACTTCACAGTGAATCTATGCCCCCAGTCACTACCAGTAAATTGATCCTGTGGCCTTTGATCTCTTACAACAGTGGAGACAGCAAAGAAATCCTTTACTTTTGAGTTTTTCCACAGTGCTAATAGTCTGGGAAATCTAAAATTCAGAGATTTTGTAAGTGTCATAAAAAATGGGCAATTTGGTTAACCAGGAGAACAACATGACTCTGTCCCTAGAAAAGGATGTATTTGGCATTATTTGAAACTGATTTGTATCATTTGCTGTTTATTTTAAATAAATTAGGCTTGCCGATGTGCGCTGAAATCAAATTTTACTCAAAGAAGGAAAGAAGATTATGGTTTAACACCTTGGAGATAATGAAGTCATTAGAGACATAATGCAAACTCTGACTGCACGAGGAGAACTGCCATGTGCTGTGCTTGGGAGTGGTCTCGGTGTTTGCTCCAACTCACTTGAGGAAACTGTGGTAAACCTCAGCCCGCATGATCAGACACTTTTCCTGGTCCAGATGCCTCTGTGTGGCAGTCGTCTGCCAACTCTACAAATTATTCTCATTGTTTATTTGTGTGCATTAAAAACTGTGATACTAATACATGTGAGGAGGTATTTTTTGTACTTAACAGCACTCAGAAATCTGCAAAATTGTCTTTTTTGGGATGGGACAGGGGAGGGGTTGTTGACTGCTTTAGGAGTTTTGTGTTCAGGAACTCAACTCTAGACCCTGTGAGTATGGAGATTACCTGAAAGAACCAGTCAGTAGGGAGTCCTTGTTCAGTTGCTCTCATACTGTACTACAAGGTTGTGTAAGCCTCTTTTGTTGCCATAAATGCTTCATCTTAGTTTATCATTTAAGTTTGCACGAGCAAGTCACCAAGCAGAGTGTACCATAAATGAAGATGCTCTTAATACCTTCACTCTCTAAACACTGTGAATGTGGCACAAGCATGAGACCCAATGTCTCTATGTTAAGATATACATCTTGACATGTCAGATACCTAACAAACCTGTCCACATGATTTACTGTGTTAGAGGTAGTGAAATTGTTGCAGTAACTGTTTCTTAAACAGATGTAGAGGAATGTTTGATGAGTCGCCGCCTTTGACCTGTGACATAAGAAGCATGCGATGAACACCATAAACAATGTGGTGACTATAACATGATGTTATTGGCAATTTTTTCAAAAACTACAATCAGGATTTTTTAGTGTCACAATCACTGTCTTTGCCAATGCACAACCAAATTTTCATCTTCCAACCCAACTGACACATTGGACACAGCTATAGATCAAACTGTCACCACAGCCACATATTCTTATTATCAAATTCATTAACTTCACCTGCTCACAAGCTACAGATCAGTGTGTCACCAATACCAGTTATTTTTCTTTTTTTCCAAATTAGTTGGCTTTGCCAACAAACTGCGAAAGTGTGAATTCATACACCAAAAGGTGGCATGACAGCAGCCATTAACAGTACATCACTGGCCAGAGCTGATGACTCATATCGAACATTCTTCTTGACACTCTTAAACACCCAGTGCTGGCTGTCGAGAGAGCAATGTCTGTTTCTTTCAATGAGTACCATAGCAGTATATTGTCAGGTTATCTTTCACAGAACTAAAAGGAATTCTGGTTGATGTAAATGCTGTTAGTGGCACCAAGACTAGTGTCCAGTACCTAGTGAATGAGGCAGAAACTGAAGCTGAAGGTAGAAAGCAAAAGCTGAAATGTGTAACTCTGTTTTCAAATGTTGCTTTACAACAGAAAACCCAGGAGAGCTGTCCCAATTTAATCCTTGTACCACTCAAAAGATGAATGAAATAAGTATCAGTATCAATGGTATTGAGAAACAGTTGACAGCATTAAAGCTGAACAAAGCTCTAGGGCCTGAAAGTATTTCTGTCAGATTCTATACTGAATTTGGGACTGTGTTAGACCCTCTTCTTACTATAACCTATGATAGACCCCTTGAACAAAAAACAGTGCCCTATTCTTGGAAAAAGACACAGATCACACTCATTTACAACAAGGGTAGAAGAAATGATCCACGAAACTGCCATCCAATATCCTTGACATCAATTTGTTGCAGAATCTTAGCACATATTCTGAGCTCAAACATAATGAATTATCTTGAACAGAATGACCCTCTAAATGCCAACCAGCATGAATTTTGGAAACATCAATCATGTGAAACCCAACTTGCACTTTTCTCACGAAATATTGAAAGCCTGTATTAGTTGATTTCCAAAAAACATTTGACTCAGTACCATGCACATGCTTATTGTCAACAGTATGATCATAAGGGTATCAAGTGAAATTTGTGACTGGGTTGATGACTTTTTGGTAGGGATGACACAACATGTTATCTTTGCTGGAGAGTCATGGTCAGATGTAGCAGTAACTTCAGGTATACCTCAGGGAAGTGTTCATGTTGTACATTAATGACCTTGCAGACGACATTAATACTGACAGCAGACTTTTTACAGATGATGCACCTATCTATAATGAAGAACTATCTGAAAGAAGCTGCATAAATATTCAGTCAGATCTTGATAAGATTTCAAAGTGGTGCAGAGAATTGCAACTTGCTTTAAATGTTCAGCAATGTAAGACATTGCACTTCAAAAAATTAATATTCTATGACTATGATATCCATGAGTCACTGTTGGAAGCAGCCAACTCCAACAAATACCTGGTTGATTTGGGGGAGTGGACCAAACAGCAAGGCCTTTGGTCCAATAGGATTAGAGGAGGAAGTCGCCTGTGCCCTTTCAAAGGAACCATACCGGCATTTGTCTAAAGTGACTTGGGGAAATGAGGTAAAATCTATAGCAGGATAGCTGTATGCTAATTTGAACCACCATCCTCCCAAATGCGAGTCCAGTGTGCTAATCACTGCGCCACCTCACTCGGTACAAATACACTTTGCAGGGATATTTATTTATTTTTATTTATTTATCTTCTGTCTATATAACAAAAAGTTTTCAGACATTATCAGGGAAATTTAGACTACATTACACATATACAGTAATATATTTACATTCTTTCATAACAAAATATGGATCAGACACATGTCTGTACACATTATTTTTCAATAGGGCACTACAAATAGATTCCTCTATAGTGTAACACAATTTAGCTTATATTTATGATAGTACAGTACACATTATACAGTGTGTAATTACATTCTTTCATGCCACTGATAGATCGGAGACATTGTCTATATACACTGTTTTCCAAGATGGCACTACAACTTAAAGTCTTCTATAGAGTAACAACACTTCTCTATTAATAATTGCTTCAGTCTACTCTTTAGCATATTTAGATTATAAAATGGCATGATCACATCAGTTCAGTCATGGGCAAAGCAGGTGGTATACTAGAGTTTATTGGAAGAATACTGGGGAAGTGCAGTCTATCTACAAAGGAGATTGCTTACAAATCACTCATGCAGCCAGTTCCAGAATATGCTCAAGTGTGTGGGACCCATACCACATAGGCCTAACGGGGGTTTATTGACGTATACAGAGAAGGCAGCATGAATGATCACGCATTTGTTTAATCCATGGGTGAGTGTCACAGAGATACTGAAGGAACTGAACTGGAAGACTCTTGAAGATTGAAGTAAACTATTCCAAGTCTATTAACAATGTTTCAATAACTAGTTTTAAATGACTGCTCTAGGAATATCCTATACCCCCTACGTATTGCTCACACAGATGTCATGAAGATAAAGTTAGAATATTTACTGCACACATAGAGGCATTCTTCCTGTGCTTCAGATGTGAATGGAACTGGAAGAAACCCTTGTAATTGGTATAATGGGACATAACCTCTCACATGAATCTCACAGTGGTTTGCCGAGTATTGATGTAGATAATATTTCACTCTTTGGATGTTATCGATCATCATAAAGAATCTCCACACTGGAAAGTGGTTCCAAAAGGGCATGTGTACTTTGTTTCCTAGGTGTCATGAAACAATCCTACATTGTTCTTCTAGTCTTGGAAAGATAAAATCATAAGTGTGCAAAGTACACTTGATTGTTAATAACGGGCAACACTTGCTACATTGTGTTGTGATGTAGGCTAAAATAATTTTCATGCCTACCTTGTATGTCGTTTGTCACTGGTAGAAATTATGGAGAGATCGGTAGCTACATTGAAGTCGTGCGACTGTAATTTACAAATAATTGATGTATTTTTCCCATGTTGTATAATAAATAACACACTACAGACTTATTACATGAAGTTCAATGAAGAATTTATACTGAATAATGTATACATTAAAAACATAGTTTTGCTAAGGATTTATCTAATTTTCCTGGAATAAAGCATTCTCAGATGTTTTCTTCGCCATCAAAATGCCACATTTTACATTATCCAACATTTTTCTGTAATTCCAAACGATACATTTTCAGACTAAATCTTGCATATCTGTCCATTAATTAGAATTGTACGTTATGGCTGCTTAGGAAATAAACTTGAGACTTTATTAGCAACCAATATTATTTATTTAATACTGAAACCAATTCAACTCTTCACAACTTTCCAGTGTAGGGGCCAATTGGTGAAAGAACATAGCCATTATTACAAAAATTTTATAACACTTCTAGCACGTTTACAATAAACTACCTTTGTCCTGCATATATTGTTTCTGATTTACAGACATGCAAGTTCTCTAACCTCTCTCGTTCATTGTAGATCGTCGTTTCATACACTCTTTAAAAGAATGGAGCAAACCATGTTAACTAGGCAGTCTAACCTTCATGAAAGTATCAGCAGGGCTAAAATTTAAACAATAGAGTTGATGGGTGCCAGAAGCGAAGTACTTTATAAAACAGCCAGAAAAACATTAATGCAGAAATTTAACAGCATTAAGCAAAGAAACTTTGAGGTTTGCCGATGACATTGTAATTCTGTCAGAGACAGCAAAGGACTTGGAAGAGCAGTTGAACGGAATGGACAGTGTCTTGAAAGGAGGATATAAGATGAACATCAACAAAAGCAAAACGAGGATAATGGAATGTAGTCAAATTAAATCGGGTGACGCTGAGGGGATTAGATTAGGAAATGAGACACTTAAAGTAGTAAAGGAGTTTTGCTATTTAGGGAGTAAAATAACTGATGATGGTCGAAGTAGAGAGGATATAAAATGTAGACTGGCAATGGCAAGGAAATCGTTTCTGAAGAAGAGAAATTTGTTAACATCGAGTATAGATTTAAATGTCAGGAAGTCGTTTCTGAAAGTATTTGTATGGAGTGTAGCCATGTATGGAAGTGAAACATGGACAATAACCAGTTTGGACAAGAAGAGAATACAAGCTTTTGAAATGTGGTGCTACAGAAGAATGCTGAAGACAAGATGGGTAGATCACGTAACTAATGAGGAGGTATTGAACAGGATTGGGGAGAAGAGGAGTTTGTGGCACAACTTGACTAGAAGAAGGGATCGGTTGGTAGGACATGTTTTGAGGCATCAAGGGATCACAAATTTAGCATTGGAGGGCAGTGTGGAGGGTAAAAATCGTAGTGGGAGACCAAGGGATGAATACACTAAGCAAATTCAGAAGGATGTAGGTTGCAGTAGGTACTGGGAGATGAAATAGCTTGCACAGGATAGAGTAGCATGGAGAGCTGCATCAAACCAGTCTCAGGACTGAAGACCACAACAACAACAACAAGCAAAGAAAAGCTAAAACAAAACTCTCGGAAAATATTATGTTATTTACATCGTGTGGCCCAAGGATGTGTGTCATAAACAATAATAGTAATAATAAATTGCAAACTAACACCTCCACAGTTTTTCAACAGGTAGGTGAGAGTAGAAGTTTAAATCAAAAGCTTTATTTAGTTGCTAAAAGTAGTGTGGACGACTCCAACTGCGGTCAAAAAACAAATGAGTACTGAACTAGTGACAGTTTCGCATGTCTCTCATTTGACACTACTGTCAGAGGTGGGGTATATTTATCTTCAGATTCAGTGTAAATAACTAACACACATGTTCTTCACAAACATAAACTCAGCTCAGGCATTCAGCCTTAGGCCTAGCCTGAATGGTCAACTGTCTGCAACACAATACAAGGAGTGATCTATAATTGTGGGATGTGTGATCGGCTTGTCGCCAATCCCTGTTGCCATTATTGCCAGTAGTTGAACCCTGATATACTTCTTTCTTTGACTGGTTCATCATTTGACCTCATGAGGGATGACAATATCCCATTCCAGACCTCCCTGTCGCAGAAAAATGTGAGAAAGTCCTTTTCTGCTGAAGGCAGTGATGCTAACCGTTTGGCAATACATTTACACATATTCTCTATAAAACATGAGACTGCTGCACTGTAGGTGACAGAGGTAAGAAGCAAAGGTGAGGACAAGAGGAAAGCCTATGCAGACAAGGGAACACGCACACATTTTGCCTCACAATATGAAATATTCCCACTTTTTGTGGACAAAACTAGCACCACATTAACAGTACATCAGTAAGTAACTGCAACAATCACATACAAATTGCTCTTTACTCCCTCACAAAGTAATAGATAAGGCCCTTATTCATTTAATAGAAAGTATAATATGTTCCAACTACTCAATAATTATTAATTTTTAAGCAACAAATTTTTCAGGCTATACCTTTTATTTCATTGCCCCTCACTGCCAATGGATGGTGTTGGGCTGTCAGTGGTACAATCAACTTGCGCCTCAACCAGTTGACAATAAAATTTAAATAAGATGATATAATAATAAACAATAACATGAGATATTTGGAATGAGTTTAAAACTTTTTAAAGGTCAAAATGAAATGGAAGTTCTTGCATATAAGAGATAAACTTCCTTTGGTTTTAGTTAAAAGCTGTTGTAATAAAAGGTGAAAATCAGAAACACATTACAATTAAAACATATTTAAAACAAACCTGACACACAACACTGATGTTAAAAAGAATTAATTAACAGGCACTAAAGCTGGTAGGACCTGCTCTGGGTTTGTTAGCCTTTTGGTGAAGGGGAAAGGTTGGTTGTTAAAGAGGGTAGAATAGAGACAGTGTACGAATAGGGGACTGGTGCAGATGTATTGAGAGGTAGGGGTGGCTGTTGAGATATGCGACAGTTTAAAGTGGAGGAGGTTCTACTGAGGCTAAAATTTGATGAGGTAAAGGGGCTTGGTGAGGATGGGTGGAAGGGGAAAAAAGGGGGTAGGAAAATATGAGGAAGGGAGGAAAGGAGGCCTTGACGAAGTGGAATGGGTAGGGTGGATTTAAAGTTGGTAGGAGGGGTAACTATCTGGACACAGTTAATGATTTGGGAGGGGAAGACAGTTGAAGTTACTTTGGGGAAGTATGTGGAGGAGGGTAGGTTTGGCGGGAGGTGTTGGTGGAGGTGCATCAGCACACTACGGTTGGAAAGTGTATGGGAAACTAAAGGATTATTTGAGTAAAGTTTGCTGATGGTGCAGTTTGTTCAGAGGTGATCTGTGTGAATGAGGAGAGGTGGGAATTTGAAGAGTTGGTAAGGGATCCATGTCAGAGAAGGAAGAAACACACAGAAGCAAGGTGGAGGGCATGGAGTTCGAGGATCTGAAGGAACTTCCAGAACTCAGGGGAAGCAAATAACTGTGTAAGATTTGCTTGGCAAAGGATGTGTTGGATGAGGGTTTTGTATGTGTGAAGGACACTGGAGGGGTGCAATCTCCATGTTTGGCCAATTCGTACTCTTAGTCCGTCGTGCACTTTCTGTTGGATGGTTAGTAGATAAGATTTCCACAGTAAAATAATGGAGCTGACAGACATGATTGATTAATGAAAAAGATAACTGTATAAAAACAAATGTGTGTAACTATATTGACAATCTAATTTTGAACTAGGCAACATTGGGTACTACATATATTGTGAAATTCATGACACTGCAGCTGGGAATGAGAGCTTACCATTGTCGGGTCTATAGGTTATCTGAAAACTTCTATTTGTGTTCTGAGGAATTATGAGCTTAAAGGGGTAATATTGGAATGAAGAAAAGTAATTTTGTTGGTTAACTGATTACTGTGGTGCTAGAATGATGTGAATATCCTGACAGGCCAACTATTTGGTAACATTTTGAGAGGATTTAATTTTCTGGTTGAGTGAGAGTAATACTCAGAGTTGAGTGGAGAAGTAGGGCAATGATTTGGTACAACTTCTATTCCCTTAATGTTGAATTGAATAATAATTAAATTATGTGATGGGGACTATTTTTTTCATAATGTAATGATTAGTAAATCTACACTACAGCATATCTTTAGTTTTAGCTAGAGGTAATGTAAATATTTTGGAGATTAAGGTGATAGGAAACATCCTGGCAGATTAAAACTGTGTGCCGGACCGAGACTCAAACTCGGTCCCGAGTTCGAGTCTCAGTCCGGCACACAGTTTTAATCTGCCAGAAAGTTTCATATCTGTGCACACTCCACTGCAGAGTGAAAATCTCATTCTAGAAACATCCCCCAGGCTGTGGCTAAGCCATGTCTCCACAATATCCTTTCTTTCAGGAGTGCTAGTTCTGCAAGGTTCGCAGGAGAGCTTCTGTAAAGTTTGGAAGGTAGGAGACGAGGTACTGGCAGAAGTAAAACTGTAAGGATGGGGCGTGAGTCGTGCTTGGGTGGCTCAGTGGTAGAGCACTTGCCTGCATAAGGCAAAGGTCCCGAGTTCGAGTCTCGGTCTGGCACACAGTTTTAATCTGCCAGGAAGTTTCATATCAGCACATATTCCACTGCAGAGTGAAAATCTCATCCTGGGAGGTGATAGGAGTTTATAAGTGAAGTGAATTTCAAACGAGGACTTGGCATTTAAGTGAATTTCAAATGGGAAAGAAACCCAAAGTTTTCAAGTTTAACCAATTACAGACAGAGTTATGACCTAGAGTAACATTTTGCAGTGTAATGTGTACCTGATTTTAAAATTTTTACTAGTCCCCACCTTTTGTACTACAGTCCATTTTAGTGCTAATTATTTTGATGGTATGAGAACTATGTAATGTATTTATTTATAAAGTAATGACCATTATTTACCATTAGTGTGAAACAGTTTTTCCTTATACTTAATTAGAAGTAAAAGTGAGCATACTAAAATAGGGTATTTTGTCTTACTTTTTCGTGTACTGTGGCTGAGAAGAACCACCTCCAAGGAAGCTGATAGCAGTGCATTTCCTTAATAACTGCCACTTGGACCTGTAGAAGGTGTGAACGACTTGGTGGGAAAAAAAAAAAAAAAAAAAAAAAAACGCTTTAAAAGAGTGAAAGTGCTTTTGCGAAATACTAAACATTGAACAAGTGAAATTTTCTGTCTAAAAATTAACTGGAATGTGCAGTGCAATTTAACTTTTTGCAACCCATGAGCATTTGTTGTTTGAAGCAAGACTGGATTTGTATAAAGTGATATGTATCTTAGAATGTAATCTTTTTTTATTCAAAAAGGGCATCACTTATGATGAAAATGTGTATGTAGTCTTTATTTAAAATATAACTAATGGATATTTTGTGCCATTGTATAATACACTGTATGTAAATATTTTGTATGGGGTTTTTCATATGGCCAGTTCATATAAGTAGAAATTTGAAAAAAAATTTAGAAGAAGGTTTCTGATGTAATATTCTTTTGTGTGTAGATGGTTAAACCCACTTTTTGAGGCCAGCTGTGGTCATTGAACTGCTCGGTTAGCTTCTTGTAATATCTATCTGGTCAATCTAATGAGGGGGTAATGTGATGAAGCAAGCTGGGATCTCTTTACTTCCTTTGTTGTTCGGCCATCTGCCTCCTTAAATTCATTTTTGGCTAATTATTGTCAACATACATGAGTATAACCTGCATTTTCATAAAAGAGAAAGTTTGGCCCTCACTCTTAAGAAATATAGCACCAAGAATAATTTTGTGCTCAGTTTTATGTGTGTCCAATTTCCTAATTTATTTTGACCATCACTATCCTTTGTTACAGGGTGAAATCAGTAACTGTTCTGTGACTTAGGTTCTACTGTTGACTTATAAACAAATACAAATTCTGTACTCATTATAAGCATTTGGAAGAAGAACCACTACATTCTTAAAGTATTTATTTGGCTCTATTCAAAAACATGTTACCAAAGCCAGCCCTTAATTAATTCTAAAATAATTACCAGGTTTGTCAAAAGTATTGTCTGTATAACTATACCTATTAATTTCATCATTTAAACAAATAATTCAGGCTAACCCTCGTAGTAGCAGAAACTGTTAAAAAGAAGGAATTTTTCTATAAACTCAGTTAATTGAATGAGTTATGTTTTAATTATAATTTCAGTACTTATTATTGTGAGGATATACAGAGGCCCTGTTTTTGGTCCTGAGACAGTCCATGGCCAATTTTCAGATGAAAAAACCTGTATTGATTAGATCTTCAACAATGCGTCAATTTAACTGTGAAATAAGTGTAACACAAATAGATTGTACATTAAATCAATGACAGTGTCTGTTCATTAGTGTCACACATACCTCATTATTCTGCAAGAATTGTGTGGTTAAGTTTTTACTCCTGATAGATGTTCAACAGACATGCTGACATTTGCCTGCAAACTATTAATGAGGCTTACCCAAAGTTTATCACTAGGGAATTGGCCATATAACTGTGTAATATTGTGGGGTTGTGAATAATGAAAGTAAAGAACTGTGAAAACCAACTGTGCAACTGCAGGCTACATCGTTTACAATAATCATTGTTGAACCTCCAACCCTCCATTTCTCAGACATTATAAAAATGCAGTACGTCAACACTGACGACTATCAACGAAGATATAAAGCAGGCAAATGTCACAGGTGGAGTTGGTTCAAGTGTTGATGGATATGTTGGGAGAGGACAGATTCAAAGACCTTGCTAATCATTGAGGTGAGGCTGATGGGGTGGTGGCAGGGAGGTATCAGAAGGGGCTAGTGGAAAAGAAGGAGTTTGGAGGTTCAGGATAGTAACCTGTGGAGAGAATAGTGGTACAAAGGGTTGCAAGGGTAACTAGAAATGATAGGGGACAGTCTTTTTGGTGTCGATACATGATGTGGTCAGCAACAGGGAATGTGGTGCTTTTTCTGCAAAGTACTTTTTCTATGTCATGTGTTATGATAGGTGTGTTTATTCTGTTTGTGGTATATAGTCCAAGTGCTGGGTGCGAAGAGTGGGGCAGCAGTATTAGTATGTCCATGGATAGTAGAAAACAGGGACTAATAAAAACAAGGGTCATCGGGGATGGAGATGATGTCAGATAGATGGGATGAGATGTGGTCTATTTTGCTCCAGCTGTCAGGTAAGGGATGATGGTTGTGGAGGAGCAGGTCATTACCCATGAGTCAATGGAATGCTTTCCAGTACTTGGAAGAGTTTATGGAGAGTGTTGAGTCTGATGCATATCTGGTGCCAGTCCCAGAATCCCAAATTCCTCACGTGTCACTGAATTTGCCGGCGGCATGTTGTGTATCCCTGTCGCAAGTTTGCAGGAAGAAATAGTACATGTGATCGGATTCTCAGAGGAAGAGTGGGGTTTGTGGGGGGAGTGTGGGATGGTGAGGATATATGGACTCTGTAGGAATGTGTGTGAATACAGTGTCTGACGAAGCCTACTGCAGGAAGAATGTGGCATCAGGGATATTGTGAGGTTGCTGGAAGATGAGGGGATGGCTTCCTAACTGGATGTCTGCGGATTCCCAGTACACATTCCAGTTGGTGCTAGAGTAGTCTTGGATAACTCTCGTATGGAGCTGGTGATGGTGTGCACAGGGATGAGGTTGTGCATAGGAGATGGTTAGGAGTACAGGTAGGTGGTTGGGAGGTGCTAGGAAAATGTCTAGAGTGGTGTTGTTTTCAGGCCAGGTGTGCTGTGGGATGGGGACAATGCCACCTTGGAGGAAGTATGTAAACTGACATCACTGTTGGATTTATGCTGGTCATCTATTATGAATTTTTAGGCCAGCAGCAATGATATAGGTGATGGTGTGGATAACATGGGTGAGGAAATTGTAGGGCAGGGGATTATTAGGCCAGACATAGATAGTAGCACAGTTGACAGTCAGGGCTTTGAAGAAGGGGCTAAGCATAAGCAAATGGAGATGTTCTTGTGGTGGCTGATTGCAACTCCACCTCTGGCCAAGAGAAGGGGACTATCTGCACAAAAATGAAATGATCGTATGGCATCGTTGGCCGGGAGGCCCCATGCGGGGACGGTCGGCCGCCGTATTGCAAGTCCTTTTTAGTTGATGATACTTCGGCGACTTGCGAGTCGATGATGATGAAATGATGATGAACACACAACACCCAGTCATCATGAGGCACAGAAAATCTCTGACCCCGTCGGGAATCGAACCCAGGACCCCGTGCGCAGGAAGCGAGAACGCTACCGCAACACCACGAGCTGCGGACTATCTGCGCAGAGAAGGATACAGGGAGAGACATCTCATTATGGAGGAAGGTATCAGCATTGTGTTGGCAGAGGGTATGCATTACAAGGAGTTTGTAGTGGGTAGGGTGCGAATGTTGTGGTATAGGATGCTGTATTGCTGTCACACCATGATGAAAATCTGGGGAGAGGGTTGTGTGGGTGAGGGGGTGGAGAGGTTTAAATGAGGTGTCAAGACAAGTAAAGACAAAGTGGACTTGGTTTTGGGAGTAGGCAGCTTGGGTACTGAGATGGAAGATGGAGTGGGCAGCTGGGGAAATTTGTTTCATGGTATGCAGTCATTGGAAGGAGTGAATATTTTGGAGGGCGACGGAGAGGAATCTGATATTTTTGCCAGTGGGAATTGGTCAGAGTGAGGTATTGGGATGGATTGAATGATCAATGGGTAAAGGTTCCATTTTAGGGCCCTTACATTTTCTTGTGTATATCAATGACCTTTCATCAGTAACATAATCAGATGCCAAGCTTGTTTTGTTTGCTAATGATGCAAAACATTGCAATACATAGCAAATCAAGTGTAGTCTTAGAAAGATCGGCTAATAAAATATTTGTGGACATTAATCACTGGTTCCTAACTACTTAATGTCAATTAACTTTGAAAAAACACACTAAATGCAGTTTGGAACTTGTAAGGGGTGTCCCACGAGTATATGCCTAACATACAATGACAAGCAGATAGAAGAAGTGGACAGTGTTAAATTCTTGGGATTACAGTTTGATAATAAATTCAACTGGGAGGAGCACACCACAGAACTGCTGAAGGGTCTTAACAAATCTCTATTTGCAATGCGAATTGTGTCAGATATAGGCGATATACAAATGAAAAATCTGGCATACTATGTTTACTTTCATTCCATAATGTCATATGGGATTATTTTTTGGGGTAATTCATCAAGCCAAGCTAAAGTTTTCTGGGCACAAAAACGTGCATAAATGTGTGGTGTGAACTCAAGAACATCCTGCAGAAGCCTGCTTAAGGAACTAGGGATACTAACTACTGCTTCCCAATATATTTATTCCTTAATGAAATTTGTCATTAAAAATATATCACTGTTTCAAACCAACAGCTCAATTTCATGGAATCAGTACTAGAAAAAAGAATAACCTTCACAAGGATTTAAAGTCACTTAGTCTTGTACAAAAAGATGTGCATTATTCAGGAACACACATTTTCAATAACTTGCCAGCAGCCATAAAAAGTTTAACAAACAATGAAATTCAGTTTAAGAGAAGCCTAAAGGATTTATTGGTGGCCAACTCCTTCTACTCCATTGATGAATTTCTCAGTAGAACCAACAGATTTGTGTGTGTACACACACACACACATGCACACACACACCATTATTTCAGTGCAGTAATGTGTTCATTGTAAATAAGTATTGTAGTAGTTATATTCAATGCATTAGTGTTTGTAAAATGATTCTTTCATATAGTGTTCATTTAAAAAAAAAATGAGGATCATTCCACTTGGTACCTGTGGAAGGTACAATAGGTTATTTGTTTCAGTTGCAAATATTTGTCATGTATTATTGTTTTTCTGACATGTTCTACATCCTAGAGGACCTCCTCACTATGGAGCAATTGGAATGAAAGTTAATCTAATCTAAACAAGGCAGGTACTATTAAATCTGGTTTGTCGATTGCGGAGTTGGTCTTGCACTTAGAGAAAATAGTTTAGACGTAAATGCAGGTGGGAGGGAAGGTGAGGTTGGAACATTGTTTGAGGAAGTGAGAGACTTTAGAGTGACGGTAGGTGGGAGGATTTTTACGTTCAGGAATGAATTGTCATTGTAAATGCGACATTTTTGGCAGTGGTAGGACTGTGGTAGGGATTTGGAAGGTTCAATTTAATACCGGCCATTGTACATCAGGGATCTCTCCCTGACGAGACCTGCATAAGGAATGTGGAACCTGACAAGGAGCGGTCCACAGTGGTGGGATTCACTTTATGAAACCATCTATAAGGTGATGTAAGTTAAGATGCCAGTTATCACATCCTGCAGCCATTCACCTTGGTAGGTTTTTGTTTGTGAGTTAAGGAGCAAGTCTACACAATACTTCTCTTTCAATGCTGTTGAATATCACATAAAATTCCAGCATATTTTCATCAATTACTTGCAAATGAGGGCTACACCCCCATACAGAAGGTTCAAAAAGTCAATCCCACCAGTGTAGACATCTCTTTGTGAGTCATAACAGCTACATATTTCTAAACGGGACTGGGACTGATTTTGCAGCTACCTCCTCTGTCGTGATCTCGGGGCCAATCATTGTTGTTATGGCAGTGAAAGCAGGGGGACAGTGAGGAGGCTGGAGTTGTTTAGATGTGGTACTGAATGGAGTGAGGGAGGCATGATGCCGAAGGTAGTGCGTGGGATTTTGAAGAGGTGGTTGGAATGGAAGTTGGGGTTTGTGGATTTGATGTGGTCAGAATCTTTGTGGGGGGATGATTTGAGTGATGGAAATGTGAGAGATGTATTTCCTTACTTCTAGAGTGATGGATTCGGCATTTAGGAATTCGTGGTCAGCAAGTGAGAGAATGAAAGTGGAAACAGCTATGACAGAAGGTGAATGGTGGGTGGGGTGGGCTGTGTTTGATAGGGTCAGGAGTTGTTTGTGGTTTTTTGAGTACGGTACTGGAAATGGGGTCTGTTTTAGGGTACTTCTATGGGTTTCTGGTGGTTGTGTGTTGGGGTGGGGGTTAGGGACTTGGAAAAGGTGGGATGTGACGTGGTGCAGGTCCTTGCAGAAGGCTCGAGGAGATTTGGTTACTTGTTGATTGTAATGTGGTTTCAGGCATTGCAACGGTAGCTTTACTAGTTATTAGTTTGGCTGGAGTTGCTGAGGAGGTGCTTGGTTTGGGAAAAGTTGGAAATGGGGGATAGGTAAATGATGTGGTAGACGATGTGGAAGAGGTTGTGGGATGGGATAGGAAGGGCAGGGTAGGCAAAGGAAGTGACTATGGGTGGGGTGAGACTATTAGAAGGGGAATGTGGACATAATGTGGTGGGCCAGAGAAAGTGCTCCACATAGTGGGAGCACAGGAGAGGGTGGTGTGTCCACTGTGGGACAAAAGAAACAGGGGACGGAAGGTAGATGATTAATATCGGCAGCGGAGTATCGCCGGTATGGTGGGGAAGATGGCACTGAGATCTGGTGAGATGTGATGACAGCAGATGAGGGTGGCAGTGACAGGGACAAAGGCAGAGATGGCGAGTACAGTGTGACGGTGGCGTTGATGGGGATGGTGACTAAGCGGAGGCGGCAGACGACTACAGCAGAGGTGGAGGCTGTGATGGTGGCAACGAGATGATAATCATGATGATGATGAATACACACACAAAAGACTGTCTCAATGACACAAGCAAACTACATGGATGAACAGATATGGACGCAAAGCATCACACAGTAGCAACAACAAATGAACTAGTGCTAGAGACTTCTAGTCAGTTGGTGAACATCAGTACCATTTTTCTTTCTCTATTGTCATTTCATACCCCTAGCCCCATATGGGTGGAGCATGTCCTGTCAGTGGATACAAGTCGCCACTCTCCAGCCATATGAGGGTAAAAATTTTGAAACATACTATAAAATTACACTTGGAGGTTGTCAAAAAGACTAATGGTTGAAATGGCTCTGACCACTATGGGACTTCACATCTGAGTTCATCAGTCCCCTAGAACTTGGAACTACTTGAACCTAACGAACCAAAGGACATCACACACTTCCATGCCTGAGGCAGGATTCGAACCTGTGACTGTAGCAGTCACGTGGTTCCAGACTGAAGCGCCTAGAACCTCTCTGTCACAATGGCCGGCACAGAAAGACGGGTAGCTGCATAAGTTAAAATACAAAAGGCTGATTTGTTGATTAATTAAAATATTGTCACAGAGGAAGTGGCAAATGAATGTTTTGCAAAATATAAAAGGCAGACAGAGAGTCGCATAAGTTAAAACGTAAAAGCTGATGTGTCAACAGATTAACATAGAGACATAGATGAGCGAAATGATGAGTGGGTGTAGACTGACAGGGACAATGCAAAAGAGGATGTTTACTTGGTGGCAATATCGTACGAATCAAATGAATATATACCCACAGTCTGCAACACAATCATAAAGAAAAACACATCACACTCTATACATGTGGGAATGAAATATTACAATTACACACTGCAGTACATACAATAATGAGTTAATGATGGGTCCACCTTTTTGCAAGTATACAAACAGTTGTGTAGATGCAAAAAGGCAAACCAATAATTGATTCCTTATTATTTTTCTGCAAGCAGGGGAACAGAGCTCAGAATTCCAGTATCGTAGTACATACACTTTATCAAATGACAGATATAGTAACAGAAGAGTTCACAGAATTGCTGTTAATTACTTCCTAAATGCTGCATTCCAATTTACAGGACTAAACATTAGCTGTACATGTATCTCTATTTCATGGAAATGTAAGAAAACAGTGACACTAGTTTGTGCTGTTGCTGGGACATGTCGCCAGATCATCTTGGATATTTTTTCCTCCGAGGGTTCTCCCACAAAAAAGCTCAGATTTTCTTTTCTTTTATTGCCTTTTAGTTCTCTTTCTTTAACGCTATCTACTTAGTTTTTAATCTTTAATTTCTTAGCACCTTTCTATCTGGTTTAATTAGGCTGGATTCAAAAATCTTAGTCAATTGCCTTGAGAGGTATACATATCTCACTAAGGCAAAGGTTCAAAATTATGGGGTACTGTATCTGATACTGTGTTAGGCCAGTTAAAACAAAATTCAGAGATAGAACCATAATGGGAGGTACAAAGTACAAAACTGGTAACTCATTGATTTAAATTAATGATAGAAGTGCTATCAATATTCTTGCTACATAGATCTGAGGTGAGTCAGTTATAGTTAACTGTATTAACTTGTATAAATTAGCATACAAATTCAGATATACATTTTTATGTATTCATCCTCTGATAGCTGTACATTCAGTACACATTTACAATTGCGGGTATATTGTAAATTTCAGTTTGAGTATACACGTATATGCAATGATGAAAAAAAACTTTCCTCTATCTCAGTTCTACCCCGATTCATCTGTTTGCATGTATCAATATATTGTATCAGTTATTACATATTGTGTGCATCTGGGAAAAGAAAGAGTTCCTTGTGTAGCCAGTAGTCTCTTGTCACCAGGAGCATTGGCACAGGTGTTAGAAGAGAAATGTTAATGCCACCAGACACTGAATAAACCTATCGGATTGTCGTCTTCGATTGTCGCATCCAAAGAACGGGTGTTTACTTTTTCTGTGCTTCCACATCCACAAAGAGGTGGCTAAGCAGCATCAGTGTGGTCTATATGTTGTCAGAAACATGTATGATTGAAACTCAGCCACACTACAGTAAGTACAAACTTTCTGCCATATCAGTTTCTCATTTACCAAGGCTTCCTTGGTATCACTGATGATTTTCTGGTATAATGTCAGATATTTACAAGTGAAAACTGATTTAGGTTTTACAATACACATACAAAGCAGCAGTCTGCACTGAGCATACATACATAAAGAACAAAAAGTGATGAAGCCATTTCCATTACATAACACTTTCTAAAGGCATGAGGACAAGAATGGAAAACTATTATTGTGCAATATTTATGACTGACAATAAGTCAGCTAGAATTCTCTATGTAACAAACATGTCAGCACTTGGTGGTGTAGAACTCCCATGTATTGTGAGTGCAGTCACTACATGCTGCAAAAAGTATAAACAAGATTAAGCGGTGATGGGCAAAAAAATAACTTGGAAGGCATTCTACACATAGCCATACCAAAAATCTCAGAGAATTGCAGCAGAGCCAGATGATTATCAAAACTTTTGAAGGATAAATGAGGAATGTTTTAAAGAATTGGTGAATTTTGGAACACCTTGTATACATTGAAAAGATATTGTTCGTATAACCATCGGGTTTCGTTTTCCAGAATGCTTGAACGGTCTATAATATAATTCTGAAAAGAGGAGAATACATTATTGTACAGCAGTGTTCCTCAAACTGCGGCCTGCAAGCGGCATGTGGCCTGAATAAGTATTAATGTGGCCTGTGGTTCTCAGTCGTATTTTATAATAGTATGTGTACAGCAGTTAACAGCCAAATCCTACAACGTCAACTAGTGATAACATCTAATTAACAGTGCAGTTTTCTCTCTGCAACAAATAAAAATACTTAAAGAGAGAGTGTGTATTATTTTAATATGTGCTTAATTTTAATTAATGTTTGTAAATTCGAGCACGGGCTTAGTAAAGTCAGCCTCTTACCTCAGGGGAAGATGAGAGAGGGAGAATGTTTTGTTGCCATCCAGTACTCAAAGCTCAAGGATGTGTGCAGCTCATACCAATGAGTTGCTATGGTATAAATTTCAAATGGAAGAAACATGGATTTGTAAATGTGTACATAATTGTAACTACGAATATGAAAGTAAATGAAGGCTTTTGCAATGCAATGCAATGCAGTGAGAAGAAAGAAAATTAATTCAAATAATTCAGTAAACATGAGTGATCTTCTCTCATATTGCATAATGCATTTAAATATAACAATTACTGTTATTAATCAATTAATTATCCAACACACAATCAATGCAACAATTCTTTGTCAAGCACAATCTGAAACAAAGAACAGTAGATGCAAACTTTTCCGAACGGTGCTGACTTTCAACAGTAAGCTGCCAGCCCCCAACTTATCGAGCCTCTGCTGCAGCTAGTCTACTGGGAGCTCATAACGTACTAATTTTTGTAGGATACCAATTAATAACAAGACTGGTACATATGCAGCCCTGATGATTGCCCCACAGTACCTACACTGGCTCTCGAGCAGTAAAGTTCGATGGCCGCTGTCGTAGAGGATCGGTACCGTAGGCCGTGCTGTCATGTATTTCTGCAGTATACAGGATGGACAATAATAAAACTGACAAACTGCGTGGATGGATTCCTGACTGGAACTGGAGGAAAAAAGCTTCTATGAACGTGATGTCCTACAATTGACGGTGTGCCTGTAATGACAAGATTTCCTTCTGGAACACAGTACTGAGCTGGACAACATCCACATCACAACAGGTGTTCAAAATGGCATCCACAGGGTGCAGTGGGTGAATTCACATGCCACACTGTATCCTGCCACACTCTTTCGCACGTTCTGGGCTCTCTTCAAATCATGTCGCAAGCGTCGTGAACGTGCTGTTGAAGGGTCTGCTCGACAGGGTCTGCTAGTGCAGCATACACAATGATTTTCAGATACCCCCAGGGGTAAAAATCCAGGAGGTTTAAGTCCAGTGATCTAGTAGGCAGCCGGCCGGTGTGGCCGTACGGTTCTAGGCGCTTCAGTCTGGAACCACGTGACCACTACGTTCGCAAATTCGAATCCTGCCTCGGGCATGGATGTGTGTGATTTCCTTAGGTTAGTTAGGTTTAAGTAGTTCTAAGTTCTATGGGACTGATGACCACAGATGTTAAGTCCCATAGTGCTCAGAGCCATCTGAACCATTTCTAGTAGGCAACACTATGAGGCCTCCGTGTCCCATTCAGTGTCTGGGGAAGATGCTGTGCAGATGTCGGCAAACTGTAATGTGGAAACTACAGAACCTGTCATATAGCTAAAGGCACATTCTCGAGCAGCCCAGCCAGACATTTTTCAGAAAGTCCAGGTACATTCCTCAGTTGAGGCATTGAGAAATAAAAACTGGTCCAAGTATGTGGTCACCAAGAATCCCTTCTCCAATGATGATTCTCAATCATTGCTGTTGAACCACTTCAACAATTCACCGAGAATTTTCTGTAGCCCACACATTGTGACTATGTAGATTAATTAATGATGCCACTTATGGTAAAGGCTGCTACTTCAGTAAAGAGGACTGCTCAAGGAAATCCCATAATTGTGGTGATCTGATGCAACAACCATCAACCAAATCCTTCCCATAGAGGGAAATCCACTGTTGACAATCCTTGCACTCACTGCAGGTGTTAGGGATAATAGCAATTGTCATGCAGGATACACATAATTGTACTTTGGTTTAAACGGTGTTGGTGGGCCACTTGCCTGGAGCTTGTATTACGGTTTGTCTCAGTATCCCGTAGAACCCAGTCATCCCAATCTGCTGTACGCACATTCCACTGCCTCCCTGTATGTTAATCTGTCTGAAAGGACCCATGATCACACAAACTCCCAAAAAGGCCTCGAAATGTTGTGTGATGTGGTTGGTGCCCGGACACTTGATTTGGTATAGTCGTGCTGCCTCTGGACCGCCTCAGCTTGTTCTCGACATAAATCAAACTACTGCGCTGAATGCACTTGAGCAGATGATTGCTATCATCTTTCTTCGGTGAAGTATTCATTCACATGGTGATGTTGTATTTTGTTGTCTGCATGTCTGCCCATCACCAAGACCCAGCAGGAGTTGCTGTGTGTTACACAGTACCGCCTTTACATGGAACAATATACTCCGAAGTATACTGAGCAGGAGCTGATGTTAAAGTGTCAAAACCACTCTCAGGTGGTCAATATAAGTATTGAATAATAAAATTGACTGTGTGAGAGCCTTTATCGGTGAAAAATTCAGGCCTACTGAAGGAAAAAAACTGTTGTCATTTTTGGCATTATTGGGTATTTAGAAAGAAAAGCCTCAATAGATAAGGTAAATAGGCTCTATAGTGTGTGTTTCACAACTCATGTTATATACTTCTAGGTGCTGTGGAGGGGACAAGTAGATAGACTTTTGTCAAAGAACCCATACTGAGAAATGTACCGTTTGGATAGAAAGTAAATTTTCAGGTCCTAACTTAACTTCCAGTGTCATGTGACTGGTGTTTTATGGAGCTAAATGGTGAGATCATCAGCACCCTTACTGTTTCAGGCCTATGAATAACATATGAAGGCTACATCACTCCACTGTTACAGAGAAACTGATTGTATTTCAGGAATAATCTGGAAACAGGCATAAGAATTCCAGTTGTGATGGTTAATATTTGTGTCATCCATACAATGTAGGAAAAATGAAACTATAAACCATTTGTGTTTATTTATTTAGCTGCTTTGGATGTACATATATGGATCAGATCCAAGTACATATTTCATACGTCAGTTTTACACTACAACAATCACATATTCTAGTTAATTATCATGGAAGTGACTTTAAACACTATAGCTTCATACATAATTAGATATTTTTATCTACTGTGCAGTCTATTTACACACATTTTATTTCAATTCAAAATACATAAGAACGTATCTTGAATTTACAGCCCATCTCAAATGCACATTTAAGTTTTATCTGGGAAGTCTTCCTGTAAAAAGTTCTTTGGCTGGGATCAAGTACTTAACATGTGTCATCTGCTTCAAAGAGTTGATCTTGCCTGTTGCTGTAGAAAACAAGAATAAACAGAAGTTCTGGTGTTACAAATACTGACAAGTAGATAGTAATGCCCAAATTAATTCATGCCACACACAGTCTTGAGTTTCTGTCTTACTTATTTCCAGGTAAACTGTACAAAGGTTGGCACAATGTGTGCCTTTTAGAATTCATTTACTAAACTGAATGGCTTGGATGCCACATCGATAATTCAAGCAAAATTGGGAGTACAACAGTGATTTCTCAAGGGTCTTATGTACACTTTGCTACAATAACACAACAGTGAAAAGCAGAAAATTAAAGAATTACAATAAATTTTGTACATTAAATAATGCTGAATAAATTGTAAAATAAAATGTCATTACATAACATATTAATTTTGTTGCAGAGTAGTCTCATTCAGAATGAAAATAGATATGTGAATACAACAACCCAGCGCACAGTGGAAGAATGGCCAGTTCGAGCTCACAAGGGAACCTTCATTGACTTCCTTGCTGCAACAGAGGAGGCTATCGATGATATTCAATGTTTGTCAATTTTAATTAAATTGTTGAAGAATACTGATGTATGCCACACAATAAAGAAATAAAATAAACACTGTCACTTGAGGTATAAGGAATATGTTCTACAGCTTTACATCATGGTCACATTTTCCAAAGTGTAGCATTACTGATGTTAAACTTCCTGGCAGATTAAAACTGTGTGCCCGACCGAGACTCGAACTCGGGACCTTTGCCTTTCGCGGGCAAGTGCTCTACCACTGAGCTACCGAAGCACGACTCACGACCGGTACTCACAGCTTTACTTCTGCCAGTACCTCGTCTCCCACCTTCCAAACTTTACAGAAGCTCTCCTGCGAACCTTGCAGAACTAGCACTCCTGAAAGAAAGGATATTGCGGAGACATGGCTTAGCCACAGCCTGGGGGATGTTTCCAGAATGAGATTTTCACTCTGCAGCGGAGTGTGCGCTGATATGAAACTTCCTGGCAGATTAAAACTGTGTGCCCGACCGAGACTCGAACTCGGGACCTTTGCCTTTCGCGGGCAAGTGCTCTACCACTGAGCTACCGAAGCACGACTCACGACCGGTACTCACAGCTTTACTTCTGCCAGTACCTCGTCTCCCACCTTCCAAACTTTACAGAAGCTCTCCTGCGAACCTTGCAGAACTAGCACTCCTGAAAGAAAGGATATTGCGGAGACATGGCTTAGCCACAGCCTGGGGGATGTTTCCAGAATGAGATTTTCACTCTGCAGCGGAGTGTGCGCTGATATGAAACTTCCTGGCAGATTAAAACTGTGTGCCCGACCGAGACTCGAACTCGGGACCTTTGCCTTTCGCGGGCAAGTGCTCTACCACTGAGCTACCGAAGCACGACTCACGACCGGTACTCACAGCTTTACTTCTGCCAGTACCTCGTCTCCCACCTTCCAAGTCTCGGTCGGGCACACAGTTTTAATCTGCCAGGAAGTTTCATATCAGCGCACACTCCGCTGCAGAGTGAAAATCTCATTCTGGAAACATCCCCCAGGCTGTGGCTAAGCCATGTCTCCGCAATATCCTTTCTTTCAGGAGTGCTAGTTCTGCAAGGTTCGCAGGAGAGCTTCTGTAAAGTTTGGAAGGTGGGAGACGAGGTACTGGCAGAAGTAAAGCTGTGAGTACCGGTCGTGAGTCGTGCTTCAGTAGCTCAGTGGTAGAGCACTTGCCCGCGAAAGGCAAAGGTCCCGAGTTCGAGTCTCGGTCGGGCACACAGTTTTAATCTGCCAGGAAGTTTCATATCAGCGCACACTCCGCTGCAGAGTGAAAATCTCATTCTGGAAACATCCCCCAGGCTGTGGCTAAGCCGTGTCTCCGCAATATCCTTTCTTTCAGGAGTGCTAGTTCTGCAAGGTTCGCAGGAGAGCTTCTGTAAAGTTTGGAAGGTGGGAGACGAGGTACTGGCAGAAGTAAAGCTGTGAGTACCGGTCGTGAGTCGTGCTTCGGTAGCTCAGTGGTAGAGCACTTGCCCGCGAAAGGCAAAGGTCCCGAGTTCGAGTCTCGGTCGGGCACACAGTTTTAATCTGCCAGGAAGTTTCATATCAGCGCACACTCCACTGCAGAGTGAAAATCTCATTCTGGAAACATCCCCCAGGCTGTGGCTAAGCCATGTCTCCGCAATATCCTTTCTTTCAGGAGTGCTAGTTCTGCAAGGTTCGCAGGAGAGCTTCTGTAAAGTTTGGAAGGTGGGAGACGAGGTACTGGCAGAAGTAAAGCTGTGAGTACCGGTCGTGAGTCGTGCTTCGGTAGCTCAGTGGTAGAGCACTTGCCCGCGAAAGGCAAAGGTCCCGAGTTCGAGTCTCGGTCGGGCACACAGTTTTAATCTGCCAGGAAGTTTCATATCAGCGCACACTCCACTGCAGAGTGAAAATCTCATTCTGGAAACATCCCCCAGGCTGTGGCTAAGCCATGTCTCCGCAATATCCTTTCTTTCAGGAGTGCTAGTTCTGCAAGGTTCGCAGGAGAGCTTCTGTAAAGTTTGGAAGGTGGGAGACGAGGTACTGGCAGAAGTAAAGCTGTGAGTGCCGGTCGTGAGTCGTGCTTCGGTAGCTCAGTGGTAGAGCACTTGCCCGCGAAAGGCAAAGGTCCCGAGTTCGAGTCTCGGTCGGGCACACAGTTTTAATCTGCCAGGAAGTTTCATATCAGCGCACACTCCGCTGCAGAGTGAAAATCTCATTCTGATTACTGATGTTGCCCACATTTGGCGATCCTTAGGATTGTTTTTGACTTGCTATTAGCTGTTCTATTAATTAATGTGACAGAAACTGCTGGTAACACAACTTAAAGAAGCAGTAACGCCTTAGCTGTTATGTTATTTTTATTGTGTATTGACACTGTGTGTCAATTTCCAATTATTTTTTTTTTTTTTTGCATATTGTATGTATTCATTGACAAAATAGAAAGGTATTCTTACAAGCAACAGTTTTATTTTTGCTTACACATCACTCCCAAGCTGGTATGGGAACATGAAATGAACTGTACAGTTTTATTGGCTTCTTTTGAAGCTAAGCCATGTTATGTGAAAGAACCCTTAAATTTATACAGTTTCTGCTAGAATGGTTATGTACAACTTCACTTTTATTGAACTTGTTTTTATGTTCCTCTGGAAACAATAGTATTTTGAATACATAAATATTGCAGAAAGTTAAAATTTTAATATTTTTAACTGTGGCCTAGAGCTGTTTGATCATCTTGCATTAGTCGTTGTTCTAATGGTTACATTTTTCAGTTTGAATATTTCTTTTGCATCACTTGACTGACCTCATATTTCAATTCCATACGTCATGATGGCATCAGGATATGAAAAATACAGCATTCACATAGCACCATCTGTTACTAGCTTTTTAATATTCTCGAGAACAAATATAGCTGAGCTCCATTTGTGTTGTGATACCAATTCGGTCTTTCCACAGTGAACTGTTATCCGTGGTGAGGCCTAAGAATTGTGCTTTTTGAAGCATATTTGTACTATTCATACTTGTTACTGAGATTACTCCTGTAGTCTTCTTCTGTTGTTCCCAAACAGTATTGTTTTAGTTTTCTCTCTACTGAGAATAAATCTATTGATTCCAAGCCATTGAGTGAGAGTCAAATATCATTTTGCTTTTTGTTACGGCATCAACTAAATTTGTAGCACTGGTTATGCTAGTGGTAATGCCTGCAGAAAGAATTATGTCACTTTCAGTATTAAAAGCTAAGTATGTTTATCTCTGCAAATTTATCTCAGAAACATTGGGTATCCTAATATGCTGCCTTGTGGTACAGAATGACTAATTTGTCAAAATCCAAGTAAATTTTGTTATTGTTCTAATTGTGTTTCTACTGTTTTCTATTTTGCAGGTACATTGTAATTGTACTAAGAGCTGCTCTTCTAACCCCATACTAATTGAAATGACATGATCAACTAGGTCAAAAACTTTTGATAAGTCACACATTAGACACAAAATATACCATGAGGATTTTGCCATTGATCTAATCCCTGTGAAAGATATTTACTCATTCAAATATGCTGAAACTATTGATTTTCCTTTCTGCAGTCCAAATCGTCTGTTATTTATGACATCAATCTTTTCCTCTTCAAAATATGGAATAAATATGAAGTACTTTATTTTCTCAGGAACTTTGAGAATATGAGAAAAATGGTTTGCAGTTGACACAGCACATTGGATCTCCATGGTATGTCTATGGCTATTATCGTTCTATCTGGAAAACTGCCTTTTGTGAGAGATGAATAAACTATGTGGCAAATTTCTTTGGCCATTTCAATTGTTGTTAACTTTAAATTTTTAAATTAGAGTCCATTTAAGTCAGTGGACGTTTAATTATGTAATTTCTTTGTTGCTTTTACTGTGTCTTGATCTGTTGTAGGATAGAGATCATGAGTTCACTGAGGAGTGCTTTAGTTCCTGCAGGGGATCAGTTTTGTCGTTTTGTGTAAATCTGTCATACGTTCGTAAAATATTTATTGACAATGCTAGTAACAGCTATGAGACCTTATGATAATCTGTTGATTACTTTTAGCTTTAGTTGTGTGCTATTGGTGTCTGACAAACTTCCCGTTTCTTTGTTAACCCTCACACTGCACACTGGGATCCTCTGGACCCTAGCGTAATTTTTATTGTGTATTACAAAGAGTATGTTGGCAACAGTTTATCAAAACATAGTGTATATTAAGTCTTTAAATATGTCTGCTTGTGTCTGTATATGTGTGGATGGATATGTGTGTGTGTGCGAGTGTATACCCGTCCTTTTTTCCCCCTAAGGTAAGTCTTTCCGCTCCCGGGATTGGAATGACTCCTTACCCTCTCCCTTAAAACCCACATCCTTTCGTCTTTCCCTCTCCTTCCCTCTTTCCCGATGAGGCAACAGTTTGTTGCGAAAGCTTGAATTTTGTGTGTATGTTTGTGTTTGTTTGTGTGTCTGTCGACCTGCCAGCACTTTCATTTGGTAAGTCACATCATCTTTGTTTTTAGATATATTTTTCCTACGTGGAATGTTTCCCTCTATTATAACCATGTATATTAAGTTGGTAACACTGCCTAAACGTATGCGATGTTAACTCAAACATTTGCATTGTTGTTGCAGTAGTGTAAAGCTGTAAAGATTGTTGAACGTCAGTAGGGTCATGATTACCCCAGTGCACATTTTGTGTAGCTCATTTATGCATACTGAAAATAACAACTTGGTAAATATACAATATTGAAATGTATATTGTGCATAACTTATAACCGTTTCCTTTCAATGTTGACCTATATTATTATTTTTTTTTCAGTGACAATGAGTAAACGACTCATAACAGATGACGATATACATAATACACTTATGGACGAGCTGGACCAGGAAAACAATCCATTTTGAGGCCTAGATTCTGATGAAGATCCTGATTTTGTTGAAATACAGGAACTATTAGGTGCAGAAGAGGGTGGAGAAGAAGATGATGATATCTATGGTAGTTCTTCCAATGCAAACATCCTTCCATCCTTCTAGGTAAGAATGGCTTTAAGTGGTCTTCACCTGTACCATCTAAGACAGGAAGAATTAAATCCAGAAATTTAGTTACTCATTTCCCAAGACCAAAGGGTCAAACAAGGTCTATTTCTAGTCCAATTGAAGCATGGTAGTTATTAGTGGTTATAGATGAAATACTGGACAAGTTTGTCACTTACACAAGCATTTTCACCCATTTGGGACATCTGGACTAAATTTATTGACAACTGAAAGTCCCTATAGACCCCTTTCGATTACTGCATAACAGATGAGTAGCCAATGGGCTTCCGTGACAGATATCCATTCAGTATAAACATGTCTTCGAAACCAGACAAATAAGGAATTAAGATTTTGATGTTTAATGATTGCATGTCTCAGTACATACTAAATGCTATTCCCTGCATTGTCAAGGAAGTAACAGAAAAAAAAATGAAGCTGTCCCAGTTATCAGAACCGATTCATAACACCAATAGAAACCTATCTGTTGACAACTGGTTTTTGTCAGTTCCTCTTTATCACACAATGATTGAAAACTTTGGTTTGACAATGTTGGGAACTGTAAGAAAAAATGAACCTGAAATACCACAATCATTCTTATGTTTTCAAAATGTAAGAAATACTCAATTTGCCTCTGATGTGAATAAGATGCTACTGTCATATGTCCCAAAGAAGAATAAAGTTGTACTCTTGCTGTCTACCATGCTCTACTCAAACAACATCGACAAAACAACAGGAAAACCTGAAATGATAATTTCATACAATAAAACAAAAGGTGGTACTGACACTTTTGATCAGCTATGCAAAACTTACACCACTGCACATGCAACAAGAAGATGGCCTATGAGGGTTTTCTGTGACATTCTCAAAGTGGGAGAAATGCCACGATTCTCTTTACCCTTTCCAGCACTGACGTAATGAAGCCACGAAGGAAATTTCTGCATGAATTGGCATGGAACTTAACTGCTACATTGAATATTTCTAAACAATGAAGGAATGTGAAGAGAACTCTAGAAGAAATACTGACAATAGATACTGTGGCACCAGATAGACCAGAACCTCTGACCAGCAAACTGAGATGTTCAGTACTTTCAAAGAAAAGGGACAGGAGAACAAAAATGTTGCCAGCATTGTAAAAGGGCAACTAACTAAATAAAGTCAGGTAAGTCACTCTGTTGCATTATACAGATTCATATATGAGAAAGTTAACCATAAAGAAATACAAAATATTATTTATCAATAATACTATGAACAATTTATAGACATCTTGTGTTGCTCATTGTTGTAATAATAAAAAAAATCACTAAAGGTAACTACATAGTCATTTACAATGTCCCATATACATAAGACAGCCCAAATATATATATATTAATGAGCTTTGAATGCATGGTATACGATATGCAGACTGACGAATGTCTGAAAATGACAGTTACACTCCCAATCTATAAGAAAGGTGACAGAAAAACGCCAGACAATTATAGACCTATATCAATAGTTCCCATTATATCAAAAGGAATAGGAACCTGCAAACATATCCAAATTTACAATTATTTTGAAAGTAATAAATTATTGAGTAAGAACCAGTTTGGCTTTCGATCTGAACTATAGACAACCAAAGCAGTTGAATGCCTCCTTAGTAATGTATATGAAGGATATGAAAACAAGAAACTTACTTGTGCTACACTGTTAGATTTAACAAAAGTCTTCAACTCAGTCACACATGAAATAATGATAAAAAACTAGAACATTATGGTATTGTAGATAAACCATTACATTGTTTTTCAATCATACTTAAGCAACAGGGTACAATTAGTAAAAAGAAATTATCAAAAGTCAACACCCATGAAAGTAAAGAGAGGAATTCCACAATGCTGAGTGCTTGCCTCTTTCATGTTCATTGTTTACATCAATGACTTCTCAAATCATGTGCCATGCAACAATGTACTGTATGCTAATGACATGATACTAGTAACAGATGGAGAACATCTGCAAGATGTCATAGAATACAACAAAGTAGTAACTGAAATGAGCAGTGACTGGTGCAGAGTCAACCTTTAATCAATAAACACATTGAAAACTGAAGAAATTTACTTCTCCCTGAAACCAATTGAACAGAATACAAAAAATGTCAAGTTACTAGGTTTACATATAGATCAAAAACTTACATGGGACAGACACACAAATTATCTATGTGGCAAACTTGCTCCAACTCAATTTCTATTACACAAGCTGAGACACGTTATCAGTAAAAATCTGCTAATCTCCACATACTTTGCTGCAATATGGGGTATTCCTTTGGGGTAACTCAGTGGGTTCAAGTACCATCTTCAAGTGGCAGAAGAAAGCAGTTAGGTGCATTTTAGAACTAGCACCAATACAATGTTCCAAAAATCATTTTAAAGAATTAAAGATAATTACACTACCTAGTATATACATTTATAATTGTTTAATATATGCTGAAGAGAACATAAAGAACTTTAATTTAAGATCTGAAGTGCATGTTGATAATACTCAAAATAATAGTAACATGGACCTACCATACACAAGGCTGACATTAACACAAAAGAACCATAAACACCTTAGCTTGAAATTTTATAACAAACTCTCAAAGGCTGTGAGAGAACTACCGATGAATAACTTTAAGCAAACAATACAAGTGTGGCTCAAATGAACTCCATATTACTCACATGATGAGTTTCTAAACAGTGACACAAAAGAGATATGCTACATGAAACAAAAAACTGCCACATGAATTATACCTATATGTTTGTGACAGTAATGTACCAACTAACACTTTTTACATGGATACGTAAGATGTACCATAAATATATCTTGATACTATTGTATATTTAACTGTTATGATATATTATAATTACTATTGTGAATGCATAATTGTTGTATTATCAATATCACTTTAGAATGTGTATCTGTTTGCCCTGCACAGGCACAATTATGTACAATAATAATTATCATAATTTTTAAAAAAAAGTATTGAACACACTGGCAATGCCAATTGTATGGAAAAAATATTGAAAGGCAAATAAAGATTCTATTCTATTCTAACATTTTACTGGGGTCCAGTGGACCCCAGTGTGAGGTGCAGGGTAATACAAATCAAGTGTGCAGTGCGAGGATTAATTATCTTTCACCTACTCCTGACGTTGTTCGATGATAGTAATCTGGTTTCCCACATTTTTGCAGCTTTTAGTTTCTTATTTTATCTTCTTATAACCTTTATAGTATTAAATCGTCAGGCCTGTGTGGATCTGTGCAAATACCATAAAGATGTTTTAGTTTTTTGCAGGACAGTAGTAAACCCTTAATCAACTGTGACTTATGCCTTCCGTTTTTCTTTATTATCTTTGTTTTACTCAGTAGGCTGTCTTCTATAGCTTTTAAGTATGTACCTGGTAAAATATTATATTTATCATTTATATTATCAGACACATACAATTCTGGCCAATTTTCATTCTCCAGTTTTTTCTTCAAAAACTCTCTGATAGAGATGCTACTGTCTGCTGAGACACACATTTGTGAGTATCTACCTTCACAGCATAACTTATAATTAAATTCTATGAATTGTGGTCCGACAGATTCAATCCATTTTTCAGGAACCTCTACCCACCGGAGTCAACCTTTGTAATTATGAAATCAGTGACTGAGTATTTTTGCTTATGCTAGCAAAACCCTTAACAATATTATGTAAACCATGTGTTCTAAGAAGTAACCACAACACAAGTATCAACAAATGGAGAATAAATGATTGTAGTTTTCAGCCTGAATGAGGTTCTGGCATGGCTCTCCACACTTGTCTGCTCCGTGGAAGCCTCTTCATCACCACAAAACTACTGCAACCTCCATCCATTTGAACCCGCTTACTGCAGTAAAGCCTCAGTCTCTCCCTCTCCCTACAATTTTTACTTCCAACACTTACTCGAATAACCGAATGTCTTACTGTGTGTCCCATTAACTAATTGTTTCTTTTAGTCAAGTTTTGCCACAAGCTTCTTTCTTTTCCCTAGTTCGATTCAGTATCCCCTCATTAATTGTTCAGTCTGCCCACCAAATTTTCAGTTTTCTTTTATATCACGATATTTAAAATGCTTCTATTCCATCATCCACATTACACGTCTGTAAAAAGGAACGCTCCAGACAATCAGAAAAAACTTCTTAACATTTAATCTTACATACAATGTTAACAAATGCATCATTTTGAAAAATTCTTGCCTTTGCAAATACAGTGATCATTTTATATCTCCTCCACCTTGGTCTGCACAAATAACAGAACTTGTCTAATATTTTTAGTTCCTCAATTTCTAATCACATTCCCTCAGCACCTCCTGATTTAATTCAACTACATGCCAATACACTTGCTTTACTTTTGCTGACATCAGTCTTATAATCTCTTTTGAATATACTATTTGTACTGTACAACTTCTAAGGGCACTGCTAGCTTTTATGTTATGATTTAGTGATATTGTACTCTTTTCTTATAGCTGGCTTCTGGAATTTTTGAGAGGCTGAAAGTGTCTTTTTTTCTGGAGGTGGTGGTGTTTTGCTGCATAATGTCAAAAATGCTGCACCACTACTGCTCATATACTAAGTTAGAGCAGATGTAAAGTCATTGTTGGACTTCAGCACAGAGCAGCCAAGCACAGTTGTGTTGCTGATAAAATAGTATGCAGAATTTGCTAAAAACGATGATCAAGAGTTGAAAGTGTTACTTCAATTCATAGGACATAAATTTTTGAGTAATTTAGTTAATTCATGTAAAGGTGTGTGGGATTAGTTTTGATATTTATTGTACCGTGTTTTTCAATTGGTAGCTTCTGTGCAGAACAAAAATTTAAAATTTTCCATTTTCAGTAATTGTAAGTTAAAGTGAGGTGCAGAGACTTACAATGGGTAATTCCAAATGTAGATGAAATGAGCATAACTGTTTAACACAGGACTGGATGAGTTTAGCATGTTACAAGCTAAAGTAACAATACAACAATAAAATTTGACTTCTACTGCTTTTATTTCAAAGTAACATTTTCAGTTTTTCAACTGAATACATCATGTACAAAGCTATATATGTAACTGTCCTTACCAGAATTACTGTTCTCTCAAGAGTTACTGTCCTGGCAAGAGTCACATTCAATTTAGGGGAGTCTTGTTGCAGCTGTACCATCTTGTGCACATGCAACTGACCCCCCAGATGCACACCTTCTGTGAGTTCAAATTTCCACCCAGAAAATCCTCACCTTCATGCAATGACATTTCATTTGCAAAGTTTGCACATAAACCCCAGTCTGAGAACTATAGAGCTTGTAACAACTGCAAATGATAAAGCTATAGATGTAAGTATCTTGTTAAAAGTTTCCACCCAGACTTCATTCGAATTGCTGATTCCACACTAGCCTTCCAAACTGACTTTTTGGGGATATGCATGGAAGTCTCTCTCACTCATTCAAAATGTTATGCACTTACTCTTTGTTGTCTCATCTCTTTCACTTTGCAAAGACATTTGCTGTCTTCAAACTAATGCCATCTACGGCAGCCAATTTTTCACAGAGTGCTGCATTGAGGAGAGGTATAGATGTCGGTCAGTGAGACGTGGCACAAAGTCAGTGTTCCAAAACATCCCAGAGCTGTTGTATAGGATTCAAGTCAGGACTCTGCAGGCCAGTCAATTACAGGGATGTTATTGTCATGTAACCACTCAACCACAGACCATGCATTATGACCAGGTGCTCGACAGTGTTGAAAGATGCAATCGCCATCACCAAACTGCTCTTCGACCGTGGGAAGCAAGAAGGTGCTTAAAACATGAGTGTAGCCCTGTGCTGTGATAGTGTCATGCAAAACAAGGGGTGCAAGCCCCTATATCAAAAACTCGACCACACCACAACACCACCACCTCTGAATTTTACTTTTGGCACTACACATGCTAGCAGATGATGTTCACTGGGCATTCGCCATACCCACTCCCTCCCATCAGATCCCCACATTGTGTACTGTGATACGTCACTCCAAAGAATGTTTTTCCACTGTTCAATTGTCCAATGTTTATGCTCCTTACACCAATCGAGGCATCGTTTGGCATTTACCGGTGTGATGTGTGGCTTACGAGCAGCCGCAAGACCATGAAATCCAATTTATCTCACCTCCTGCCTAACTGTCATAGTACTTGCAGAAAATCCTGATGCAGTCCGAAATTCCTGTGTGATTGTCTGGATAGATGTCTCCCTATTACACATTATGACCCTCTTCAACCATCGGTGGTCTCTGTCAGTCAACAGACAAGGTTGGCCTGTTTGCTTTTATGCTGTACATGCCCCTTCACATTTCCACTTCACTATCGCATCAGAAACTGTGGACCTAGGGATGTTTAGGAGTGTTGACATCTCGGATACAGACGTATGACACAAGTGACACTCAATCACGTTACAACATTCGAAGTCCACAAATTCCTTGGAGCACTCCATCTATTCTCTCACAATGTCTAATGACTACTGAGATCGCTGATATGGAGTACCTGGCAGTAGGTGGCAGTGCGATGCACCTAATGTGAAAAATGTATGTTTTCAGAATACTTTTGATCACACAGTGTAACATGAAATGCAAGCTGCACAGTAACAACAGATTCAGCCCTTGAACACTGTTAAACACAGAAAGTTCTACCTTCACTAGAGGCCACCTTTGCTGCTTGTGCTTTCTTATGGAGCCCACAGCAGATAGTGCACATGTATAGATATGTGTATACAAAAAAAAAACTGTTTGAATTGCTCTTTCATTTATAGTATTACATTTAACTGGATGCTGAATGTAATAAATTTTACAAAGTTTTAAAACCGTGATATTCATTTTGAGACACACTGTTGAAGGTATAGCTGGTTAAACTATATTTCGTCAGTCAAGCACCATCTTGTACCATGAAATGGAAGTAGTTCCTCTACAGTGGAACATGTGATACAAATTAAGTACCTTTAATGTATTAACAATTTTAGCCACCTCGAAAATACAGACTTGCGTTACTTTTCAGTACCTTCTATTTCAAATATTTAGCTTGTAAATGGTCTCCTATAATACAGGCTGACCAAAACAAGAGGCCCTACTTCTTATAAACAACCCACAGACAAGCCACTCATTTATTGTTAAGTACAAAGAAGTAAATTATTATTATGAAAAACAATGTACTGTACATGGAGAATGTCAGCAGTGCACAGAAGGTCCTGAAAATATTCACCATAAACTCAGAGACACAACTAAGCATGTCTCATGTTTCCGGCAACTTTTGTCTATTCATTTGGTATTTGTTTTGTTTTGTTTTAGGGCGCAAAAAACAACTGGGCTCATACAGGCACAAGTCAAATTCATTTGGTGTGATTTCCGATATCGCAATGGAAATGTTTTTCTTCAACTTTCCAATTGCAACAGGTAATTACTGTAGACTTTGCCCTTTCAGTTACCCCACAGATAAAAATCACAGGTACACAGATCAGGCGAAGCGTGAGACCATAAACCAGCATAAACTGTATAGTCTTCTTGAAAGCTTCATGGACGTATGACAGAAAATCATGACTGTTATAAACTTGTACATGTACTATGTTCTAATTTATACGAAGAAGAAATTACCAGAAACAAAAACCAGAGAAAATGTACACAGCCACAATACAAGAAGGAATAGGTGCCTCTATATTCCTTACCACAGATTGTCAAAGTCACTCAACAGCTACGAAATCATGGGGTACAAATTATTTAATAATCTTCCTCAATCTGTTCAAGAATTACCTGAACAATTATTCAAACAAACAATTCATGACTGGCTAGTCCTCCACCCATTCTATGACATAAGAGAAATTATCAACTGTAATATAATACTATAATGTTAACAAGAAACCTGTTGTTTCTTTCAAACTATTAATTGTATTTTAGTATGTATATGACGTTGTCTATTGCTGTAATGGCCGAATGACAATAAAATTATTATTATTATTATAATTATAATTATTATTATTACTGAAAACCGTGATGTACACATCATAGTGCCATCTTGCTGGAAAACCGCATACTCCCGTTCTTCCTCCATCAGCTGCGGCACGAATGGTTGCAACAGTTCTGTTACATAGATTGAGAGTTCACGGTGGTGTTGAAGAAAATAAGATCTAAAACCTGTCGGCCTGAAACTGCACACAACAGCTTACTTTCAGATTGTGCAAAGACATCTCAAAGAGTTCTATGAGATTGTCTGTTGACCAATAGTGTGCGTCTTGAGAGTTCAAAAACCTGCTAAGATGAAACCGTGCTTTGTGTGAGTTGAAGTAATTTTCTTTATCCAGATATCCTTCAGCAACTTGTGTGAGTAACCATCTGCAATAGTGTTGTTGTCCGTAATCCACAGGTTTTAATACTTGCATCACTCTTACTTAGTATGCTCACATATGTAATAGCTTCGACATGTTATGGCCTTATGTTCATGTGATATATAGTAGGGAGAATAGAGGTCTAGTGGACATCCGTGAACTTCTTACTCTCGTCTCGTGAACATATTCAATATTTTCCAGTGAATAAACTTTCTTTACATGGTTATACACTCCTGGAAATTGAAATAAGAACACCGTGAATTCATTGTCCCAGGAAGGGGAAACTTTATTGACACATTCCTGGGGTCAGATACATCACATGATCACACTGACAGAACCACAGGCACATAGAGACAGGCAACAGAGCATGCACAATGTCGGCACTAGTACAGTGTATATCCACCTTTCGCAGCAATGCAGGCTGCTATTCTCCCATGGAGATGATCGTAGAGATGCTGGATGTAGTCCTGTGGAACGGCTTGCCATGCCATTTCCACCTGGCGCCTCAGTTGGACCAGCGTTCGTGCTGGACGTGCAGACCGCGTGAGACGACGCTTCATCCAGTCCCAAACATGCTCAATGGGGGACAGATCCGGAGATCTTGCTGGCCAGGGTAGTTGACTTACACCTTCTAGAGCACGTTGGGTGGCACGGGATACATGCGGACGTGCATTGTCCTGTTGGAACAGCAAGTTCCCTTGCCGGTCTAGGAATGGTAGAACGATGGGTTCGATGACGGTTTGGATGTACCGTGCACTATTCAGTGTCCCCTCGACGATCACCAGTGGTGTACGGCCAGTGTAGGAGATCGCTCCCCACACCATGATGCCGTGTGTTGGCCCTGTGTGCCTCGGTCGTATGCAGTCCTGATTGTGGCGCTCACCTGCACGGCGCCAAACACGCATACGACCATCATTGGCACCAAGGCAGAAGCGACTCTCATCGCTGAAGACGACACGTCTCCATTCGTCCCTCCATTCACGCCTGTCGCGACACCACTGGAGGTGGGCTGCACGATGTTGGGGCGTGAGCGGAAGACGGCCTAACGGTGTGCGGGACCGTAGCCCAGCTTCATGGAGACGGTTGCGAATGGTCCTCGCCGATACCCCAGGAGCAACAGTGTCCCTAATTTGCTGGGAAGTGGCGGTGCGGTCCCCTACGGCACTGCGTAGGATCCTACGGTCTTGGCGTGCATCCGTGCGTCGCTGCGGTCCGGTCCCAGGTCGACGGGCACGTGCACCTTCCGCCGACCACTGGCGACAACATCGATGTACTGTGGAGACCTCACGCCCCACGTGTTGAGCAATTCGGCGGTACGTCCACCCGGCCTCCCGCATGCCCACTATACGCCCTCACTCAAAGTCCGTCAACTGCACATACTGTTCACGTCCACGCTGTCGCGGCATGCTACCAGTGTTAAAGACTGCGATGGAGCTCCGTATGCCACGGCAAACTGGCTGACACTGACGGCGGCGGTGCACAAATGCTGCGCAGCTAGCGCCATTCGACGGCCAACACCGCGGTTCCTGGTGTGTCCGCTGTGCCGTGCGTGTGATCATTGCTTGTACAGCCCTCTCGCAGTGTCCGGAGCAAGTATGGTGGGTCTGACACACCGGTGTCAATGTGTTCTTTTTTCCATTTCCAGGAGTGTATTTGGCATTAGCAGCTGAAACTATTGCTCTAAATTTAGAGATCAATTTCTGCACTACTCTTTTTGTGGAAGCAGCTGTCTCTGTATAGTTTATTGAGAACTTTTTCCCATTTAACATTTTAAATGATTTGCATCCAAACAATACAAACTCTTTGTTCAATTGACAAAGGCATTCTGCAGAACTGTACTCACAACAAGCTTCAAACCGACTGTGTGACAACACAGCACAGATATCTAAACCACTGCTGGACAGCAGGTGACACTGCTCGACCGCTGCTCTAGCATTAAGAAAGATCAAGACTTGTATAGCTTCAGATACCACGTTCATTATAATTATGACTGATTACTGGTGTGTAGTAGAATAATAACGCAGACTATTAACAGAGCATTGATTAGATTTTCTCAAGTGCAACACTTTTAAACTTCAATAGACGATTCGATCCCAAGCGCATGACCTCGTTGTACCTTGGAATACTTTTTCAAATTTGGAAAAATTTTCCAGCGTAATCATATCAGAAAAAGACAGCATCACACAAACAGTGAATGCCATCATTCAAAAAGAGAATAAGAAAATATAATAAATTTTTATTACAAGGCTGGCTAGGCATAAAATTCTAAAAAGTTTTCCAAGGGACAACACTCTCCCTGATTTTTGAACCAGTACTTCTTGAGGACTCTGTGATCCACTTTTTCGTGGTTCTATTCCACTAAAATTCTATGACAATATTGGAGTTATAAATTACAGTAATACTCATAACATTGATCTCGCTATTGCAACAATGTTGTGAGGTAACGGGCAAGTTCCGGCGCCCTGAAAATATTCTAAGTTCGCAGTTGGCGTGGCCACGCAGGGGCCTCTCGGCCGGCCCCGGGTTGCCGCGCGGTGCCGGACATTTGCTGTAGCGACAGGGGCAGCCGGCAGCCCCGGCACGTGGTCCAGGCGGACCGCGTGGCTGGGAATTCCACGTTGACGCAGTGTCGAGGACGGTGCTTTGTGTCGATGAAGGAGATGTGTATGCCAGAAGTGCCAAAGATGGCGGACTTTGTGAAACCATAACGGGAGGCATTCCAAAGCTCGTGGAGAAATTAATAATAGCCAGAGGAATCATGGTACCACAAAGAGAAACATGTACATTACCACTATTTGCACGACGATTCTGATGGTGTGATCAGATTTTCAAAATCGATGTTAGTTTAAATTTTATTATCTGACTGTAAATTACCCAAGTAACACCCAGCAATGAATTTCCAAAATCTAAACGATTTAGAAAGCTATTACTGTAAACCTAAATAGGTATGAATTACAGGCATGTACCTTGAATAGTACACAAGTTATTGGACGTCAAAGTGGCCGATTACTATCGATCACGTCACGCCTTAAGTACTCCACAGTTAACGAAAAAAACGGTAGCACCATGCTTATAAATATATTTGTTTATCAATGTCTTTGTTCATATCCAATATATACTATTCATGAAGAAATTGGTCAAATATTTACTGTTTTAGAAAGCACAGAGACATTAGGCTACTGGCCTAGTTTTGGTTTCTGTTCCTTTGATATATGTTAATTTGATTTGTTTATGTATTGTTGGCTTGGACAAATGGCTGGAGTGCTCTAGCCAATCACAGCGCACATTAATGGGGAATCTGTGTGGAAGTGGGGACGGAGCAGGAGTTTGCGAGAGGACACGAGGGGTGCCCGACGGGAAGGCACGACAGAGGGTCGCAGGAAAGACTTGGAGAGTGGAGTAGTTTGCGCGTGGTCATGGCTTCTGCAGTGAAGACATAGTATACATTTAGAAGTGAATATCTTGCGAGCTATGTTGTTGTTCATAACTAATTACTTGAAGCGGGAATCTATTGTTTCCCTGTTATTCAACTTATATTTTATTTAATTGCTGGACCATCGACAACAGTAAGTGTTATGCAGTAATGAACACCATTCTTAAAGTTGCTTCTGCTATCGTACTCATCGTTTAAAGTCGTTAAAAATAGTACCTCCAGGTTTTGTTTAATTGCAATCTTTCGATTATGAATTTCTGTTACATTCAAAATTCACAATTGCCGAGTGATAGGAACCTTCGAGCATTCGATTTATGTGTATATTCATATTGTATACCGTAGACTCGGCAGTATTTGGCTTGTAATGCGTCAACTATGTATTAAAGCCACTAGACAATGAAACCAGCCAAAAGATTTAATATTTCAACTCTGTGTCGGAGGGTACGTAGTTGAGGGCCACCACATCATCATTTTTCCCCCCTTGAAAGCCTGCAATGTTATACTGATTGTGAAGTTTCTTACGTCTCTCTGATGTACTGATGACGAATACAAAATTAATGTTGAAATATTAGTGGGATTTTGTTGTATTTGTTTAAATGTAAGTGCGGGTTATCCGTATGTTAACTGACTGCACCACTGTAGCAAATGATGAAATGTATTATGAAAGACAATGCAATATGACCGTTGTAATTATTTCCACGAGCTGCAGCACATGCAGTGTGGCGTACCGGTTAGTGTCACTGGCTGCAGTGCTGTGGGTTGCTAGTTCAATCCCATTACTAGCAATTATTGTTTATTGGGTACTGATCATTTCTGGGAGGTTCTCAGAAGGCTGTGGTAAAAGACTGACCTATAGCACAGTTGAACTGCAGGCTGGATTGGAATGTAATATTCTGGTTGTGAGTTGGCAAAGGCAACTAACAAATATTTAAAACCAAAATATTGTCTCAGAATGCATAGTACATTTAGCATCCACCTAACAAAAAAAATGTGAAGAACTTGGAAGACATGGTCTGATGTCGATGCAACTTTCTGTGTGTACATGCCATCATTAGGTACACAAAAGAGTACAATTGTAATTATCTGTGACAGACAGAAGAGCCACTAACTGCATTAGTGTTGTTCGTGTTCAGCGTTGTTACCAGGCCTGGAAAGAGATGTCGAGAGAATCACTGTGGAGGACATGGAACTGCCTTGTACTCACATGAGACAACATTACCAGCACCAGTATTTTGACAGTCCTCATACCAACACTTGCATAATACCTGTGGCAGCACACACTAAAGAGCAACACAAGTGCCTGTCAATTCTGACCAGTAATGAGACAATTAACCATCACAGGTCATATTCAAAATGACAATCAGTAGGAGCAATACATGCTTCCAGTATGGTATGGAATGACAGCTGCACACAACCTAGCATTTTGGCAGAGATGTCCAAATGTCATTGCATATCATTCAATGTAGTTGGTATGACCTGGCAGAGAGTGTCTTTCAGCTTTCCCCTCAGAAAAAAAGAATTATAGGCATCAAATCCATTGAATAGGGCAGCCAAGGTGCAGATCCTCTGTGACCAATCCAATGATTTGGAAACAGTTCATGATGACATGCTGTAGTACTTTGTGCACTATGGGCTGGACAGCCATCATGTTGATGCCACAGGTTCCTCTTAATCTGTAGAGGAACTACTTCTAGCATTCACGGAAGGGGATCTCATTAGGAGGCTGCAACACCTGTGCAAGTTGTAAAGCAGCAACCTCCTTTGGCATTACTTTTCCTCAACAGAAGTAGTCGATTCCAGAAATATTTTCGAATTTTGGAAAGGGCAATATTATCTCAGACATGTATCGGAAAAATTTCATATAATTTTATACATAATATGCTATATTTCAAGTTAAAAACTATAAATTGAATTACTTTATTTTCATTGTTGCATGTCCTAGCTCTGTATTACAGGTCCCCTCCCCGAAACGTTTGAAATTACGAAATATTTGGCATACTTAAAATTTCTATTATTAATTTCACATTTTGGTACTGTTTAGTATGTTTAATTCTGGATTCACTTACAAAATAATAGAAATTCATTTGTAAAGAAAATTTTGTTATTACCGCAGAGAGAGGAGGTAGTAGTAAGCACGCCTCTGATGTGATTGCATGTTTTTTTGTATTTTGTAAGAACAATGTAATTTCGGCTTTATTAACGTGGAAATTCAAAAAACAGTGTGGTATAGTAAAATATGAAGCAAATAAATGTAAAAAAAAGAAACAAAAATTTTGTGCATGCAATTTTTTCAAATTTATTTATGTCAATTGCAAAAATTTGAGCTTCAAGACTCAGACCCCTGCGACATGAAGAACTGGAGCCAACTAAGTGAGAAAAGAAGATAAGTAAAGAGTTTATTGTATATATTAATGCTCTTGTAATTTTTGAAAAAAAAAAAAAAACTGTACAGTTGACAATAGTAATGACAACAACAAATTTTGTGACAGGGAGATTATAAGTGGCAGTGTCAACTGAGATCAGTTGACTATTAATGAAGTTTTGTCTGTTGCAGAAAAGAAAGTACTTTATTGCATTTACAGTTTATGTATGAATGCATTTCCAAAGACACAAAGAAAGAAGACCGAGGGCTGCCCAACAAAGCAAATCACATCAATAGTGACAATGTACTAACAACAATGACATACCAGATCGAATAAAGCGGACTTTGCAACTACAAAAAGGGACATCGAAAAGGAAAGATAAGTACAAACTATTTGTGAAGTTAATTTGTTTGTGGACTTGTGTGTTTGTTAACAAAATGAAGAGAGGTGAGGGTAGGACTGAGGCAGAAGTGAAAGCTGTAGGATCCAGTCAGGAAATGTCTGAGCCGAGTGAAATCGCAGATAGCAAAGAAACTGTAATAACTGACATTCTACAGTTAATTTTAGCGAAAATTGAGGAAATGAAGACAGATTGTAGTACATTAGACAAAGTACAAGATCGAATGGACCAACCCAGTAATGAAGTTTCACTGCTAAGAAATCAGTTGTCAGAGGGGTTACAAAGTATGAATGAAAAAGGTGACGTTTCAGAAAATAAATTTATCATTTTGGAGAATGAATTGATAGTTGAGTCAGCGAGACAATCAAAGAATGTTGATGTTGGCAAAGTGGAAAGAAGGGTGTAGCGGAAAAGATTGAACAAAACATTGCCAATTTAAACCCAAAAATTTTAAATGTTGAAAACAATATGCAAACTAATGTAACTGTTTTAGATCAAAAAATTTCAACAGTTCAGGAAAGTTATATTATCCAAAATCTGTGTGCAAACAATGGTATGGTATGGTCCAGCAGTCCTATCAAAAGTTTTCCATCAGACTATTAAATCCAGTGGATTTTCTGCATCACTGTAGAGATACTTTTGCATCGGGCATGAATGACAATCAAAAAATTAAATTAGTTAAAAGACGTCTTGATGGCGAAACTCTATCATGGGTAAATTTAAATTTAAGTCAGTGGGGAAAATATCAAAGATTCAAGAAAATTTTTTAAATAAATTTTGGTCAGAAGCTGAACAGGGGAGAACCAAAAGTGAATTTTGAATGGTCCTAATTATAGGAATAGAGACAGTACTTAAAAAGAGTTTTGGAAGAACCAACTAAAAAAATTAACACACCTTGACGAACCCTTTAACAAAATGCACTTAAAAGCAGATTACCAGGGAGGTTGCCTTGGGATTTAGTACATGGAACTGAAGATTATCTTGAACAATTTTTACAATATGTTGACAGGCTGGACAGAGCAGTAGAAAGAAGTATGTACCACAATAATCAGAGTTATAGAAAACACAATGTCAGTAATCACAGATACAGAGATAATGGTAACTTCTATCAGGATTAAAGTGTCAATAGGGAGAGAAATTTTGAGCATCAGCAGAATGCAAATAATGGGGATAATCATAGGGTTTTTAATAGGAAACAATCATAGAAGTGACTACTCAGGAAACAGCAGTTTGCCTCAATGAAGATCCACAATTCTGGAGCGAGCAAACACAAAAAGCAAAGGATCACGAAGTTACACTTGCGATTAGACAATAATAACAGTGTTAATAATATGGCACATGTATCTGAAATTGAACAGAAGGAATATCAGATCTCTCATTTATGTTTTGATCAAAAGTTTTGGAATACTATGTTGAATTATGGTGATCTAGGTACTAATTACAAACCAGAATGTGAGAGTAGTGAGAATTTTGATGTAGTACGTACTAATGATGTTATTGATGTATGTAAATCAGGTGATGACTGTACTGCATCCGAACTAGGTGGTGTTTTTTATGTACATGTGAATGTGAAGTGTGAAGTAACTGAGGTTAAGTCTGATGCTGGTGGCTTACTGCAAATGAATGTAGGTGAGGTACATGACTCTGATGGAGATGAGACTTTTATTGTTAGTGACATTGTTAATGAACCAATTTTGGAGGAATATGATGATGATGATGATGATGAGTATCAGGTATTTGCAGAGTTTAAGAATAATGAAGTTTCTGAGTTATTTGTGAATGATGTTGACAATACAGATAAGGCAAATGATGTATGTGAGTTGTGAGTGAGTGTCATTGAATGCCTTTGAGCCCAGAGAATAAAGGTAAACATTTTTTGAAGTTAGTTTGGGACCAGACTGATGATAACAGAGATAAATGTGTATTCTGGAATAAGTTAGCTATGGTTAGTCTGAATATGTATCCAAATTGGTGGACTGAAGTGAAAGAAGATCTAAGCAGGAAGTTTAATTTTGACAGTAATGTTTTTTGTGTACTTTGTGTAACAAGAGATGTTAGTTGTGCCATGGAATCTATTCGTTGTGTTCAATATTTAATGATAGTAATAATAATAATAATAACAATAATATTTATTCAACATCGAATAATCAAATACAATCCCTAGAAATAATACAGATGACAATATGAGCAACCAAAGTAATGGTATGATACCTGTTATGTTGATAAAACCTTGTGAAATCAGTGTGACATACCATTTGATAAAATTCAAAATGATCTTTCGCATGAAGTGTCTGACAACAGAGAAGATGATTCAGATTTTGGGTGTCTTTACATTAAAGTTAAGATTGATCAGTGGGAAGGTAACTTTTGGAATGATACAGGTAGTCCGATTTGTGGTATATCCGAACAATTTAAAGACGAGATCAAGTATAGTAAGAATTTTGTGGAAACAACCATTGTAGGTGTAATGGTAAGAGGAGATACAGTTAAGCAAAGCAAACTGGTAAAATCTGAGGTAGTTTTAACTTTTAGTATGTTGTTGTTGTTGTGGTCTTCAGTCCTGAGACTGGTTTGATGCAGCTCTCCATGCTACTCTATCCTCCCAGTACCTACTGCAACCTACATCCCTCTGAATCTGCTTAGTGTATTGATCTCTTGGTCTCCCTCTACGATTTTTACCCTCCACGCTGCCCTCCAATGCTAAATTTGTGATCCCTCGATGCCTCAGAACATGTCCTACCAACCGATCCCTTCTTCTGGTCAAGTTGTGCCACAAACTTCTCTTCTCACCAATCCTATTCAATACCTCCTCATTAGTTACGTGATCTACCCACCTTATCTTCAGCATTCTTCTGTAGCACCACATTTCGAAAGCCTCTATTCTCTTCTTGTCCAAACTAGTTATCGTCCATGTCTCACTTCCATACATGGCTACACTCCATACAAATACTTTCAGAAACGACTTCCTGACACCTAAATCTATATTCGATGTTAACAAATTTCTCTTCTTGAGAAACGCTTTCCTTGCCATTGCCAGTCTACATTTTATATCCTCTCTACTTCGACCATCATCGGTTATTTTACTCCCTAAATAGCAAAACTCCTTTACTACTTTAAGTGTCTCATTTCCTAATCTAATTCCCTCAGCATCACCCGACTACATTCCATTATCCTCGTTTTGCTTTTGTTGATGTTCATCTTATATCCTCCTTTCAAGACACTGTCCATTCCGTTCAACTGCTCTTCCAAGTCCTTTGCTGTCTCTGACAGAATTACAATGTCATCGGCGAACCTCAAAGTTTTTACTTCTTTTCCATGAATTTTAATACCTACTCCAAATTTTTCTTTTGTTTCCTTTACTGCTTGCTCAATATACAGATTGAATAACATCTGGGAGAGGCTACAACCCTGTCTCACTCCTTTCCCAACCACTGCTTCCCTTTCATGCCCCTCGACTCTTATAACTGCCAGCTGGTTTCTGTACAAATTGTAAATAGCCTTTCGCTCCCTGTATTTTACCCCTGCCACCTTAAGAATTTGAAAGAGAGTATTCCAGTCAACATTGTCAAAAGCTTTCTCTAAGTCTACAAATGCTAGAAATGTAGGTTTGCCTTTTCTTAATCTTTCTTCCAAGATAAGTCGTAAGGTCAGTATTGCCTCACGTGTTCCAACATTTCTACGGAATCCAAACTGATCTTCCCCGAGGTCGGCTTCTACCAGTTTTTCCATTCGTCTGTAAAGAATTCGCGTTAGTATTTTGCAGCTGTGACTTATTAAACTGATAGTTCGGTAATTTTCACATCTGTCAACACCTGCTTTCTTTGGGATTGGAATTATTATATTCTTCTTGAAGTCTGAGGGTATTTCGCCTGTCTCATACATCGTGCTCACCAGATGGTAGAGTTTTGTCATGACTGGCTCTCCCGAGGCCATCAGTAGTTCTAATGGAATGTTGTCTACTCCCGGGGCCTTGTTTTGACTCAGGTCTTTCAGTGCTCTGTCAAACTATTCACCCAGTATCTTATCTCCCATTTCGTCTTCATCTACATCCTCTTCCATTTCCATAATATTGTCCTCCAGTACATCGCCCTTGTATAAACTCTCTATATACTCCTTCCACCTTTCTGCTTTCCCTTCTTTGCTTAGAACTGGGTTGCCATCTGAGCTCTTGATATTCATACAAGTGGTTCTCTTCTCTCCAAAGGTCTCTTTAATTTTCCTGTAGGCAGTATCTATCTTACCCTTAGTGAGACAAGCCTCTACATCCTTACATTTGTCCTCTAGCCATCCCTGCTTAGCCATTTTGCACTTCCTGTCGATTTCATTTTTGAGACATTTGTATTCCTTTTTGCCTGCTTCATTTACTGCATTTTTATATTTTCTCCTTTCATCAATTAAATTCAATATTTCTTCTGTTACTCAAGGATTTCTATCAGCCCTCGTGTTTTTACCTACTTGATCGTCTGCTGCCTTCACCACTTCATCCCTCAGAGCTACCCATTCTTCTTCTACTGTATTTCTTTCCCCTTTCCTGTCAATTGTTCCCTTATGCTCTCCCTCAAACTCTGTACAACCTCTGGTTCTTTCAGTTTGTCTAGGTCCCATCTCCTTAAATTCCCACCTTTTTGCAGTTTCTTCAGTTTCAATCTGCAGTTCATAACCAATAGATTGTGGTCAGAATCCACATCTGCCCCAGGAAATGTCTTACAATTTAAAACCTGGTACCTAAATCTCTGTCTTACCATTATATAATCTATCTGAAACCTGTCAGTATCTCCAGGCTTCTTCCATGTATACAGCCTCCTTTCATGATTCTTGAACCAAGTGTTAGCTATGATTAAGTTATGCTCTGTGCAAAATTCCACAAGGCGGCTTCCTCTTTCATTCCTTCCCCCTAATCCATATTCACCTACTATGTTTCCTTCCCTCCCTTTTCCTACTGACGAATTCCAGTCACCCATGACTATTAAATTTTCGTCTCCCTTCACTACCTGAATAATTTCTTTTATCTCGTCATACATTTCATCAATTTCATCATCATCTGCAGAGCTAGTTGGCATATAAACTTGTACTACTGTAGTAGGCATGGGCTTTGTGTCTATCTTGGCCACAATAATGCGTTCACTATGCTGTTTGTAGTAGTTAACCCGCACTCCTATTTTTTTATTCATTACTAAACCTACTCCTGCATTACCCCTATTTGATTTTGTATTTATAACCCTGTAATCACCTGACCAAAAGTCTTGTTCCTCCTGCCACCGAACTTCACTAATTCCCACTATATCTAACTTTAACCTATCCATCTCCCTTTTTAAATTTTTTAACCTACCTGCCCGATTAAGTGATCTGACATTCCACGCTCCGATCCATAGAACGCCAGTTTTCTTTCTCCTGATAACGACGTCCTCCTGGGTAGTCCCCTCCCGGAGATCCGAATGGGGGACTATTTTACCTCCGGAATATTTTACCCAAGAGAACGCCATCATCATTTAATCATACAGTAAAGCTGCATGTCCTTGGGAAAAATTACGGCTGTAGTTTCCCCTTGCTTTCAGCCGTTCACAGTACCAGCACAGCAAGGCCGTTTTGGTTAATGTTACAAGGCCAGATCAGTCAATAATCCAGACTGTTGCCCCTGCAACTACTGAAAAGGCTGCTGCCCCTCTTCAGGAACCACATGTTTGTCTGGCTTATCTCAACAGATACCCCTCCGTTGTGGTTACACCTACGGTACGGCCATCTGTATCGCTGAGGCACGCAAGCCTCCCCACCAACGGCAAGGTCTATGGTTCATGGGGGGAACTTTTAGTATAGCAGACAAAATCTTTCAACATGGATGCTTAGTGACCCCTAGTCTGGAAAAATATATAATTCTTGGTATGGATTGGATAGTGAAAGTTGAGGCTTTTTTTGGAGGGAATGCTAAAGAATTGTTTATTTTGGAACCTAAAAGTAATACTTATGTGAAAACTAATATCTGTATTTTAAACTGTTGTAAATGTTTTAACTGTTGGCAAAACATTGTGAACCAAGGTGAGTTCAATGTGTTTGATGATGATGACTGATGATTGAAGCTCAGGATTTTGAAAGTGTAGTAGATTCGTAAGTAAGAGAAGCTACAATTCTTAATGATCAACAAAAGGAGTTTAGAAATGTGCTGATGATATACCAGGGAAAGTGAAAGGCTATCGGTGCATGCTTTACCTTAGAGATCATCAACTTTTCTTTTTCAAGCCATATAATGTACTATTTTCAAAAAGGATAGATGTTGAGTTAGAAATTCAGAAAATGGAAACATGGTGGGTAATTGAGAGAAGTAGGAGTGTTTACAATAATCCTTTAGTTGTGATAAGTAACAGAAATGGTAGAGTGAGAATTGTTTTGGATTTTAGACATCTTAATAAGTTTTGTATCAGAGATAATGACCAGCCTGAGAACATGGATGATCTGTCCACAGAAATTTGATTATGTGAAGTACGTGAGTGGTTTGGACATGACCTTGTAACGGAACATATTAAAGGCTTTACTTTACCGAAGTATGCGATTCCCTCCAAATTCAACCAGTTTAATGAGTATTTATGATTATAGAAAAGTTATTGTGTATGTTAACAATGATTGCACAACATGTCTCCATAAACAGTCAACCCATTAAATTATACTGAATAACTGACCCACACAAAAGTTAATATCACTTGATCACTGATATAGCAAATGTCATCATGTAAAAACACTAAGTTTATCTTAAATAATTAATATGAAGTACGAAAATTGGTGGCCAACTTAGGTATTTTGGATCTCCTTAAATAAAAATCACCCAGTGAAACCTATTTGTTCACTAGGAGCGTTTTCACTCGGTATTCACGTAATCAATCCTATTTTAGACGAAAACCAATGTAATTCTTAATAATTCATGTTACTTACTTATTTATGCAAATTAGAGAAGTCAATTGACAAACTTCTAAAAAACGGCCTTTTTGTAACAAAGAATTATTCTGTCAAGTCAACAAATCTGTCTGTCATTTTAATAACATGTTAAATTATGTCACTCGATGCAAATTAATAACTTTTCTGCACAAATTATGATAACAGATGTACATGTGACTTATAAACTATATCTCTTTTTAGTAGCTCTTTGACAATGTTATAAATACAAGCAGCAAGGAGGGTCGGGAGGCAGTTGAAATGTCACTTTGGTAAAGTGTTTTTCTGTGTTATTGTTTGATGTAGATAAACAATGCAAAGAACATGTAAAGGAAGTACTACTTCGTGTTGTGTCATGGCCTTTGGTAGACAGTGGGATTAAGATGGCCACCAGAGAAATAAATATTTTATGTTTACATATTTGTTGGTTTCGCTCGTTCTTTATCAACAAAAGCACATAAAAAACACGGGACCTCATATTTTTAACCCTAGACAACCAGATTTAGAGCCAGCATCAACATCGAGACACAGCAGCGATCCAGCAAGCAGCAGTGATTACTACAATGCATTTTAATGGCGCCAACCTAACATCAAGTGCTAACAAGCTCCGTAAATGGGAGTGAAATAGTGCGATTATAGCAATTAGCAATATCCACGACTAGGCGACCATTACAAAAGTGGGGGCTCAGCCGGGATCTTTAAGTGCATCGATGATAATAGCGCAGCGATAAATTTCGTAAGTGCTTAGAACTCCAAAAAAGTTTATTTGTGCAGTGTGGCAACAGTGAAAATATGTCAAAGTGAAAAACAAAAAAAAATCGTGTGTATTAGAGGTGGGCCAAACGTAGTGATGGGCTAAACTGCGATTTTCCGATATCAGTGATTTCTGTGAATGCTACTTTTCAGTATCTGCTATTCTTAACTGCGATTTGTCGCAGTTAAGAGTCGCAGTTAAGGAACATAGGTCGTGTATCCCACCGCCACTGCTATTTCTGCGATTTCTGCTACTTCCGCGATTTCTGCTACTTCTGCGATTTCTGCTACTTCTGCGATTTCTGTGACTTCTGCTACTTCTGCGATTTCTGTGACTCCTGCTACTTTTGCGATTTCTGCGACTTACTACTGTATGAAAAAGTTACATCTGTCAACACGGAAAATTGCATCGCAACAAACCTGTCATTGGCAAGTATGTTTTACGTTTTTTCTTCCGTTGGCTTTAATTTTGTATTAAAGAAACAACTGTGAAAATATTAATAGTGTAATTAATATGTAAGTAGCCGTACAGTACCGTAATAGTTCGTATTTAGAAAATGAATTCTAACATATTGTTATGTTCACAGGTACCTGAACTACATTTCAGTCACTCAGTAAAGTGATAACTGAAAATATCATTGTCAACAGATCTGAAGAAATTGCCACTGCATCTTTAGACCGTTTTCGTCAGACGATAGGTTAGTTTCTAAGCGTTTCGATGGACTTCATTACTTCAGTGAGATCGTTCTTGCAAATGTGATATTCATTATAGCAAATATTAGCAATCTACTCTGTCAATTATACTTCTAGTAATTAATGACAGCAAAAATTGTTTAATAATCCTTGTGTTTTTGCAGACACAGTTCTGACTCTGATTACTGGTTGCTGTACGTATCTATCCACATCAAGGCTGTTGGGAGGGACTCGTGAAGATTCAAGACAGCTCTTAGAGGATTTGCAGTTTAAAAGTGAAACAATTGTGAAATAAGTGTGTGAATGATTAAGCTGTGTTTTATCGAAGTTGTTGTGCGATTTTAAAGGAATAATAAATGTCAAATACAGTGAGTGAATAATAAAAATCTCATTTTCCACATGTTTAAGCCGTCCTATACCCATAATTTTCCGCCACTTACTTATTGGTAAACACTTGTTGGAGAGCGACATGCCCCCCCCCCCCCGCCCCCTTTCTCCGCAATCTTGGTGTGACACTGACCTGTAACATATCCCGAAGTCTACAATATGCATTTTGAGGCTGTTGATATGAAAGTGGGAAGTACAGATCTTCCAGTTAAATCAGGAATAGCTTAAGTGCATTACTTGAAAGTAACACAGGAAAAGCTTACTTATGTAGGTGGTAGTAGTGTCAGCAAAAAGTTCTTGTGTGTGAAGTTGCCATGTAGAACACCTGGTGTAAAACTTTTCTCCCGAGTCTTGAACTGTGTCGTAACAAAAGTGAGGCATTCATATGACTGTTTTCATTTCTCTACACTTATACAGATGTGCTGTGTTAACATTGCAAAGTCCTGTAGGCATGTGGAGTATTAACCAAAACTGTCATATTGGAAGCAGAATCAAACACATTTGTTACGTTACTTGATATTTTCAGGAGAAAATGGCAATGTTGCTTCTTATTAATATAATACATTCAGAGTCACAGCAGTATTTGACCAACCATAACTGATGCTGAATGTGCATTTCGTCATATAATATGAAAGGCTTATTTCAATAGTGGTACAAGTCCATTACCTCCTCTTTTCTGTCTATAATGCTTCTGAAATTAGTGATCCAAACAAACATAAATAAAGGTTCATCTCTAGCAAGAAGCCATATGCTTGAATATTTCTGGTATCTCAACTGCAGATTTTTCAGCGCTCATGTAACTTTACTACTCTATATCTCAAAATTAACAAAAATGGACTTGTACCACTATTGAAATAAGCCCTTCATATGCACACACAGCACATCGATCTCGTGAGGCACAAGGCTCTCATAACGAAGTACGTACGTCGGTCAACAGATGACACTAGGAAAAGTATGTTAACTGCGCTTTTTAGTTGCTACTTGCGACTCTTAGTTGCGACTTGTAACGGAAATCGCAGTTAGACTCCATAGCGTACCGCAGAGATGGGCGTAGTACGAACTTTGACCCACAGATGGCACTGTTAACCGCGCTTTTTAGCTGCTACTTGCGACTCTTAGTTGCGACTTGTCACGGAAATCGCAGTTAGACTCCATAGCGTACTGCAGAGATGGACGTAGTACGAACTTCGGCCAACAGATGCCACTGTTAACCGCGCTTTTTAGTTGCTACTTGTGACTCTTAGTTGCGACTTGTCACTGAAATCGCAGAAAGCAGTGCTAAATTCGACCAATAGATGGCTCACGTCTTTGAATGTGAAATACTACTTGCGACTGCTAACTGTGACTGAAATCGCAGTTAGATTTTGTAAAGTTGCTAGTGGTGAGCAGGAAATCGCGTATCTGTTAGAAATCGCAGTGACTGAGAAGTCACAGATATCACAGTAGCAACTTTACAGAATCTAACTGCGATTTCAGTCACAGTTAGCAGTCGCAAGTAGTATTTCACATTCAAAGACGTGAGCCATCTATTGGTCGAATTTAGCACTGCTTTCTGCGATTTCAGTGACAAGTCGCAACTAAGAGTCGCAAGTAGCAACTAAAAAGCGCGGTTAACAGTGGCATCTGTTGGCCGAAGTTCGTACTACGTCCATCTCTGCGGTACGCTATTGAGTCTAACTGCGATTTCCGTTACAAGTCGCAACTAAGAGTCGCAAGTAGCAACTAGAAAGCGCGGTTAACAGTGCCATCTGTGGGTCAAAGTTCGTACTACGCCCATCTCTGCGGTACGCTATGGAGTCTAACTGCGATTTCCGTGACAAGTCGCAACTAAGAGTCACAAGTAGCAACTAAAAAGCGCAGTTAGCACTGCCATCTGTTGAGCAAAGTTCATACTACGCTATTCGCTACCGTGTCAAACTGCGATTTCTGTGACAAATCGCAACTAAGAGTCGCAAGTAGCAACTAAAAAGCGCAGTTAACATACTTTTCCTAGTGTCATCTGTTGACCGACGTACGTACTTCGTTATGAGAGCCTTGTGCCTCACGAGATCGATGTGCTGTGTGTGCATATGAAGGGCTTATTTCAATAGTGGTACAAGTCCATTTTTGTTAATTTTGAGATATAGAGTCGTAAAGTTAAATGAGCGCTGAAAAATCTGCAGTTGAGATACCAGAAATATTCAAGCATATGGCTTCTTGCTAGAGATGAACCTTTATTTATGTTTGTTTGGATCACTAATTTTAGAAGCATTATAGACAGAAAAGTGGAGGTAATGGACTTGTACCACTATTGAAATAAGCCTTTCATATTATATGACGACATGCACATTCAGCATCAGTTATGGTTGGTCAAATACTGCTGTGACTCTGAATGTATTATATTAATAAGAAGCAACATTGCCATTTTCTCCTGAAAATATCAGGTAACGTAACAAATGTGTTTGATTCTGCTTCCAATATGACAGTTTTGGTTAATACTCCACATGCCTACAGGACTTTGCAATGTTAACACAGCAGAACTCAGACATCTGTATAAGTGTAGAGAAATGAAAACAGTCATATGAATGCCTCACTTTTGTTCCGACACAGTTCAAGACTCGGGAGAAAAGTTTTACACCTGGTGTTCTACATGGCAACTTCACACACAAGAACTTTTTGCCGACACTACTACCACCTACATAAGTAAGCTTTTCCTGTGTTACTTTCAAGTAATGCACTTAAGCTATTCCTGATTTAACTGGAAGATCTGTACTTCTCACTTTCATATCAACAGCCTCAAAATGCATATTGTAGACTTCGGGATATGTTACAGGTCAGTGTCACACCAAGATTGGGGAGAAAGGGGGCGGCATGTCGCTCTCCAACAAGTGTTTACCAATAAGTAAGTGGCGGAAAATTATGGGTATAGGACGGCTTAAACATGTGGAAAATGAGATTTTTATTATTCACTCACTGTATTTGACATTTATTATTCCTTTAAAATCGCACAACAACTTCAATAAAACACAGCTTAATCATTCACACACTTATTTCACAATTGTTTCACTTTTAAACTGCAAATCCTCTAAGAGCTGTCTTGAATCTTCACGAGTCTCTCCCAACAGCCTTGATGTGGATAGATACGTACAGCAACCAGTAATCAGAGTCAGAACTGTGTCTGCAAAAACACAAGGATTATTAAACAATTTTTGCTGTCATTAATTACTAGAAATATAATTGACAGAGTAGATTGCTAATATTTGCTATAATGAATATCACATTTGCAAGAACGATCTCACTGAAGTAATGAAGTCCATCGAAACGCTTAGAAACTAACCTCTCGTCTGACGAAAACGGTCTAAAGACGCAGTGGCAATTTCTTCAGATCTGTTGACAATGATATTTTCAGTTATCACTTTACTGAGTGACTGAAATGTAGTTCAGGTACCTGTGAACATAACAATATGTTAGAATTCATTTTCTAAAGACGAACTATTACGGTACTGTACGGCTACTTACATATTAATTACACTATTAATATTTTCACAGTTGTTTCTTTAATACAAAATTAAAGCCAACGGAAGAAAAAACGTAAAACATACTTGCCAATGACAGGTTTGTTGGGATGCAATTTTCCGTGTTGACAGATGTAACTTTTTCATACAGTAGTAAGTCGCAGAAATCGCAGGAGTCACAGAAATCGCAGAAGTAGCAGAAGTCACAGAAATCGCAGAAGTAGCAGAAATCGCAGAAGTCACAGAAGTAGCAGAAATCGCAGAAGTAGCAGAAATCGCGGAAGTAGCAGAAATCGCAGAAATAGCAGTGGCGGTGGGATACACGACCTATGTTCTTTAACTGCGACTTTTAACTGCGACAAATCACAGTTAAGAATAACAGATACTGAAAAGTAGCATTCACAGAAATCACTGATATCGGAAAATCGCAGTTTAGCCCATCACTAAAAGTTGCTACTGTGATATCTGTGACTTCTCAGTCACTGCGATTTCTAACAGATACGCGATTTCCTGCCCACCACTAGCCAAACGGTTATTCTGGAGTAACCGTTATCACAGTTCCAGTTATTCTTTGATAACCGTTATCGTTAACCGTTATTAATAACTGCCAAGTTATTTTTCGCTAGCGAATACCGATAACTCCGACAGTTAAATAACGACATAGTTGGAATCCGTCAGTTTAGTTATCAGTATAACTGCGAGTAGTGTGAAATAGCAGGAATGTCGTATGAATCGTGTCATAACCTTAGCTTATTAACTCCGGGTACATTTTAGTTGATGTTAGAACGATTATTAGTGTTTCATATTATATGTTTGTATGTTATCGGTCGCTATTAGAAATATTATCTTCGCAGCGGCGACAGAAAGTACGCGGAACTTCGCCAAAGCACTGTTTAAGTAAAATGTTAACAACGTCCGTTTTTAAGTATGAAGTAATATGTAACCTGAGTACTGTAGGTTAAATTCGAAGCTTAATTTCTTGTGCTGCTCACATAATAGAATAAAGTGTACAGCCTTGTAATACAACAAAAAATATACGTAATGTGACAGATTCGTTTACTCCTGTGCTGTAAAAGCTAGTCCTATTGGGGAAAGTGTGAGTACGCTAATCCAAGTTTTATGTCAGATTTGCAAACTGCTCGATTTCTCCAGCGACAGCATGTTTATAACATATGAAGACATGCAGATCGAAAAGGTTGACAGTGTTACATTTCTGGGACTACAACTCGGTAATAAATTCAGTTGGGAAGGGCATACCACATTTTTTCATTCTATTATTTCATAAGGGAACATATTCTGTGGTAACTTATCAAACGTAGCAAAGTTTTTCGTATGTAAAAGCGTGTAATAAAAATCGTTTGTGGTATCAATTCAAGAACATCATGTAGGAACCTGTTCAAGGAACTTTGTATTCTAATTGCTGCTTCCTAGTATATTTATTGCTTAATGAAATTTGTTACAAGTATTTCCAACCAATAGCTTAATACATAATATCAGTACTAGAAATGGGAACAGCAATCTACATAAAGGCCTAAAATTACTTACCTTGGTCCAAAAGGGGTCCAATATTCAGGAACATGCATTTTCGATAAACTGCCAGCAAGTCAGCAACCATTAAAATCTTGGTTTCAGATAAGGCACGGTTTACAGTGTGTTTGAAAGACTATTTGATACAGAAGTGTCTGATTCCACCCGTCATCAATATGCCGGAAATGGCTATTTTAAGTGTGTCTATGACGTCACTACATACACATGGCAACAAACACGAAGATACATATAAATAATACAATAACATTTCCCACCAAAAATACAATCAAACCAATGGGACAACTGCGGGAAGTTGGGGGTTTTAGGGTGATGACAAGCTAGTAAAAAAAACACACCATGATCCCAAAACACAAAATGAAGAACAAAAAATCTGCAGGAATCGGACACTTCCCTTGAACAATATAGGTCAACTATAGGTGACCATACCAAAACACCAATACCCACAACTAGAAGTACGAAAATTGGAATCAGACATTTCCCTTGACCTACATAGGTCAACCTCAGATGACGATACTAAAACATCAACACACACACAACTATGAAAGTGGGAATCGGTCATTTCCGGTGACCTATATAGGTCCATCACAGCTACTGATGCCAAAAAACCAACACCTACAACTGCGAAAAATAAAACCACAATCGCAAAAGTCCACAAATCAATCATCCCTACATAAATTAAATCACATTCAATACTTCATAAATACACAAAACATCACAGCTAGAAAAGAAAAAAATTAATTACCACCAGCAAATTCCGGCACTGCAACCTAGATCGACAGACACACACACACACACACACACACACACAAAAAAAACCAACTCATAAACACCGTGCCGTAATGACATTCATGACATTCACACACCACAACACCTTTACGTCGAAGCAGACGGGTGGAATCAGACGCTTCCATTGACCCCTCCTTCTACTCTGTAGATGAATATCGTAACAGAGACTGATAGACCAGCTTAGGTAAAAATTCTGCTATATTTCAGTTTTGACGACACTTGGTTGCAACAGTCAAGATGGCAACCCAGTTCTAAGCAAAGAAGGGAAAGCAGAAAGGTGGAAGGAGTATATAGAGAGTTTATACAAGGGCGATGTACTGGAGGACAATATTATGGAAATGGAAGAGGATGTAGATGAAGACGAAATGGGAGATAAGATACTGGGTGAATAGTTTGACAGAGCACTGAAAGACCTGAGTCAAAACAAGGCCTCGGGAGTAGACAACATTCCATTAGAACTACTGATGGCCTCGGGAGAGCCAGTCATGACAAAACTCTACCATCTGGTGAGCACGATGTATGAGACAGGCGAAATACCCTCAGACTTCAAGAAGAATATAATAATTCCAATCCCAAAGAAAGCAGGTGTTGACAGATGTGAAAATTACCGAACTATCAGTTTAATAAGTCACAGCTGCAAAATACTAACGCGAATTCTTTACAGACGAATGGAAAAACTGGTAGAAGCCGACCTCGGGGAAGATCAGTTTGGATTCCGTAGAAATGTTGGAACACGTGAGGCAATACTGACCTTACGACTTATCTTGGAAGAAAGATTAAGAAAAGGCAAACCTACATTTCTAGCATTTGTAGACTTAGAGAAAGCTTTTGACAATGTTGACTGGAATACTCTCTTTCAAATTCTGAAGGTGGCAGGGGTAAAATACAGGGAGCGAAAGGCTATTTACAATTTGTACAGAAACCAGATGGCAGTTATAAGAGTTGAGGGGCATGAAAGGGAAGCAGTGGTTGGGAAAGGAGTGAGACAGGGTTGTAGCCTCTCCCCGATGCTATTCAATCTGTATATTGAGCAAGCAGTAAAGGAAACAAAAGAAAAATTCGGAGTAGGTATTAAAATTCATGGAGAAGAAGTAAAAACTTTGAGTTTCGCCGATGACATTGTAATTCTGTCAGAGACAGCAAAGGACTTGAAAGAGCAGTTGAACGGAATGGACAGTGTCTTGAAAGGAGGATATAAGATGAACATCAACAAAAGCAAAACGAGGATAATGGAATGTTGTCAAATTAAGTCGGGTGATGCTGAGGAAATTAGATTAGGAAATGAGACACTTAAAGTAGTAAAGGAGTTTTGCTATTTAGGGAGTAAAATAACCGATAATGGTCGAAGTAGAGAGGATATAAAATGTAGACTGGCAATGGCGAGGAAAGCGTTTCTGAAGAAGAGAAATTTGTTAACATCGAGTATAGATTTAAGTGTCAGGAAGTCGTTTCTGAAAGTATTTGTATGGAGTGTAGCCATGTATGGAAGTGAAACATGGATGATAACTAGTTTGGACAAGAAGAGAATAGAAGCTTTTGAAATGTGGTGCTACAGAAGAATGCTGAAGATTAGATGGGTAGATCACGTAACTAATGAGGAGGTATTGAATAGAATTGGGGAGAAGATGAGTTTGTGGCACAACTTGACTAGAAGAAGGGATCGGTTGGTAGGACATGTTTTGAGGCATCAAGGGATCACCAATTTAGTATTGGAGGGCAGCGTGGAGGGTAAAAATCGTAGAGGGAGACCAAGAGATGAATACACTAAGCAGATTCAGAAGGATGTAGGTTGCAGTAGGTACTGGGAGATGAAGAAGCTTGCACAGGATAGAGTAGCATGGAGAGCTGCATCAAACCAGTCTCAGGACTGAAGACCACAACAACAACAACAACAACAACAGTGGCATGTGTGTTCACTAGTCATTTATGGCAAAAGAAAGCACTGACTGAAAGCATAATTTGCTTGGTAGACATAATTGGAAATGGCCTTTTTAGTTATAATTTTACGTTTTTAGATCATAGTACTCCCTGAGAGATTATCTTCTGCATTTCTTGGCGCTGACATGATAAGTAATGGATGTTTCACCACCAGGTCAGGCATACAGCATTAAGTGTGCTGCTCTGCTGTCAGCGGCACGGTAGTCAATGTGTTACGCAGGCATTTAGGAACTTTGAGTATGAAGTATATGCATCTGTACAGTCTTGGCTAAAAAGATACAGCTAGAATGCTAAGTACTGTTTCAGGAATTATCCTTTACACAGTTAAATATCTTATGTTAAATATGTATCTGAAACTGAATTCATGAATAACTTGTAGGCCTAGTTATTTAAAAGTTTGGTTTTGTAAGACATTTAAATAAAAATACTGCAGACCCAAAAATCGTCTGGAAATGGTAAGGAATATCAAATATAAGTAAATATTTTTCCTCAATAAGATTAAAGTGTAAAATTGCTGATACCTGGTTGTTACCATGAGATGCTGTTGGCCCCAGCAGAGCAATCTGCTGTGACCACCGGCACCTTCATGCCAGCCAACGGGTTAATACACAAAACAGGGCAGTGCAAGACTTGGTTCGTAATTCCCATTGGTTGAAGCAACTAAAATTAAATTTCTGAGGTATGCTGGAACTGTGTTGTCGGTATATTCCCCAGCATGATTTAAAATTTTTGCCTTGAAATGTCACTGACAGTGCATAATATATTTTACAACTGAGAATAGATACTTAAAAATTTATGTAGGAATATATTTCAAGAAATCCTTTCAAACCAAACCTGAGAGTTATATTGACACACAAGTAAACCCACCTGAATGACACACTGGGTCACACAAGAGTTAGTTGTAGGTGTAGAATAGCTAATTTACACAGAAAACTTTTCATACAAATTTTATTGTAAAGCACACAAATGTTAAGGGAAAGGTGCAATGCCTAGATGAGATAAACTTGGACACGCAATAACTGGTTTTGCTCAGATATATGGGAAATTAACTGTAGTGTTATATGACATATAACACATCTGAGGTGCAAATTTGTGGAGAGGAGAGATTGCATTGAACCTGTCGTGTATGGTGCACATTTTGTTGCAGTGCTGGGATGATGTCATCCAGATTTCAAAATTAGGGGTCTAGTAATGGAACTCATCAGTTTTAATATTTAAAAATAAACACGCCTGAAAAAGGAAGCTGAATTAGGACTTCCAATTATATTGCAAAAATTTTCTTGTTTTGCACATTCAATGCGGCTGACACTTAAAAGCACAGGGTTAGTAGCTCTTATTGACCTTTGATTCAGCCACAGTAAACATGTTGAAGATTTTAAAGTGACAAAGTAGTTGTCGATATTCTGGTATTAATGGATGATAGCAGGAAATACAGCAATGAAACAGTGTGAATTACTTAAGCCAGGAATTAAACAAGTCTACATAGCTTTGAACGCAATCATTTCACACTTCTTAGTCACTGCATATTTGTGTGCTATAACGTAATACAGCAATCTTCTACTTTCTCATCTTTGATCTGGGACACCTGTCACATCTTACTTGTTTTCCTAGAGCAACTCTAGGTTTACAAGATCCACATTTCAGGATTCTGGTTATTGCTAGTCCTACCTCATGCTGAAAGTGTGGGTTGATAGCTGTCTCTTCAGATATGATCTCATCAACTGCCATTTGAGAAACAAGCAGAAATGTGATTATCCAATTTTCTGTCAGTGATGAATATATCACTAATGTATATACCACACAGATATTCATGATGGTATAGAACAGTGCAGGGGCATCTTCTGCTGGGTAGACTAAACTGTGCACTTCTCATCCAGTGCATCAATTTCTTCATAGGTAGTTTCATAATACACTACTATCTAAGGCTTGATTGTTGCAATGCCCAATGAAACAGCATGATGCCTTGAAGACACTAAACTAACAGTCTTCTTAAGTTTTTGAATGAAGGATATAAGTAAGTAATATATCCAAAAACAATTAAGTTTTACATTTTGCTGTCAGGAACTCTTTTGGAATCTACTTTTATTATTATTTTGTACATGTGTGGCCTTTTTGTTTCCTCTTCCCAGTTTGACAAGAACATCTGATTTGCTTAATGAGGATATTTATGGTTAAAAAAATAGGTGTTGATAATGCAACCTGCAAACCAAGATCATCCTCCGAAACTTTACAAGCCTAGGAAATAAGCACAATGATTTGGACATAATAGCATGTTTTAATAAACCAGATGTTTCAGGTATTACTGAGCACTGGATACCAAAAAAGAATCTTATTATGCACCCATTAACAAAGAATTTCTGCTCATCTTTCAGTAGGGATATCAAACCTTATGGTGATGTTGCAAAAAGTGGCAATAATTGGTGCTCAAAGATGTAATTCCTTACGTGTCGAAGGTGTGACTGAACTTTCTGCGATAAGCTATAGATGGGAAAGGAAACATAATTTTAGATATAGAAAGACCTCCATCTGAAAGTACAGATATTTTTTTAGCTAATCTCTATGAATTGCTTGTAGAGAGAGATAGTAAATACTCTGGGAAAACAGCTGGGTAATTATGCTGATAATTGTTCACAGTTTAATAAAACCTTATCTAACACAAATCAGTTTTCAGTCTTAAGGATGGTGAGTGACACACACAGATCTAACATTGCTGATGTGTAATACAAGGTACCCAGCACTTTGTACTGGGATACTTGCTTTTGTCGATTTATGTAAATGACAAAATACTACTCCCCAAATTCAAGGATAGTTCTGTATGCCAATGCTACATCCATTGCACGCAAGTGTAAATATCACGAGCAACTACAAAAACTATGAAACTGTATTACAAATGAAATAATTCGGTATTTCTATGAAAATCATCTCATTGTCAGCACAAGATAGCAGCAGTAATGGATTTTCACCCCACAAGTCAGATTTTGAAATTCAGTTGTGCACTGGAACTGATATTGTCATCAAAGAAAACAACTGCTTGGTTACAGTTAAACTTTCTATATTTAACATGTTATAATGTGGAAACTAATTACCGTGCAAGAACATAACTTGGTAGCATTAATGTCAAGGACATGGGGAAGAGAAATAATGCAGAATCAATTCAATTGAAACCCTTAATGTGCTGCTACAGTACACCATACCACTACATACCAGTACCATTACTGGTGATGGTGATGGAGGCTGTTATGAAAAGCTTGCAATTTTATTCAAATCTGATGTGGCAAGTCAATAGAACTTTTTATCCATGTGAGTAAAACTATTGTGTAAAATCAATAGTGCAGCTTCTTACAGAAGTCTCTTCAGGGCCCTTCGGAGTCTTTCACTTACATGTCAACATATTTACTCCCTAATAGTATTTGTTGTTCATAATAGGGGTAATTTTACTCCGTTCAGTTAAATTAACTTGCAAAATACTGAAAGTAAAAACAATGTCCATGTAGACTATACATCCATGCCTACGATTCAGAATGGAATTTCACATTTGGATTGAAAGTCTTCAATAGGTTGCTGCTAACCATCAGCAGAAAACTGAAAATCCTAAGATATTAAAAAAAATACAAAATAAAAGAAATATTTTATCAGCCTCTCCTTCTATAATTATAATTAAATGTAATGTTTCGACTCAAGGATGCATATGCTAGTTAACACTACGATTCAAATTAACAGGATTTTAATTTTATCATTTTATGCAGGGCTGACAGTACTCATTGCTTTGTGCGAAGTATGAGAGAAAAACAGAAATTGAATAAAAAAAACAAAACATTTCTAGCTGTCACGGTTATTACTTCTTTCCTCTGTGAAGATGAATATCTTTTGTGACTGGAAATGAGGGGAAGATCACTTACACCACCCATATAGAACACTTATGTGACACATTCATGAGTATTGCTCCAATGTTTGAGATCCAGGTCAGATTTAAGCAACACTCTGAAGCAACTCAGAGATTGGACGCTAGATAGGTTACCAGTAGTTTCAAACTATGTGCGAGTATTATGAAGATGCTTGACAAACTCATGTGAGAATCCCTGGAGGGGAAACAATGTTCTTTTTGTATAACACTATTGAGAAAATTTAGAGTACATGAGAAAACAGGGCTCGGATAGTAGATAGCCTCTCTTCCCACTCTCTATTTGCGAGTGGAACAGGAAAGAGTATGATTTGTAGTGGTACAAGGTACCCTCCTCCAGGTACTATTTGGTTGCTTGTGTAGTATGTATATACATCAAAATACCGAAGAAAATTGTGACTGCTTACTACATAAAGAAGTAATACTTGAACTAACCTAAAGCTTCGTGATTTACTTCAAATGTTTACTCCCACTGATACACTCTGACAGTCAGTGACTTGCTTATATAGCAGTCTTACAATTTGGAGATGTCAGTATTGCTTAGATCCATTAATATTCCCTCAGTGAGCTCTTTTTATCTTAAGATCACACAAACTGGATTTTTGAGAAACTACACACAGGAAGATGGCCTATAGCTGTTTACAGAAAAACAACGATCAAAATTTAAGCATATCGGTAACACACACTGGGCAAGAGCACATATCTGGAGGCTAGAGCACTATACTGAATTTCGCTCCCTCCCCCCCCCCCCCCATTTTCCCTACAAAACCTTGGCTATTTCGCCCCCCCCCTTTTCCCTAGAAACCTTGGTTGGAGTTATAAACTTATTTGTAGCATAGTCTGAGGTATAGATTATGGTGAAAAGCGATAATTTCGTTGACAGTTGTGGAACACAGCGAATGAGAAACAAAGGTTGTGGTAACAGACAGACGTGTGGCTTTGCCTAATATTTGTTTGCGGCATATTTAAATGTATTTTCCCACATTTAACGCATTTGTCATAATTAAAAAAAAATAATAAAACTCCTAGGTCATCCACAAAAACATATATTAGAAAATGAACAAGCATCCGACGTGTTTTGATGCATATTACGTACAGATATCGTACACAAACTGGAAAAATGCAATGGGCGTTCAACTACGTATCCTTTGCCATATTTGATTCGTTTTTCCGCATTTGCTACTGCTGGTATGGGTTCAGAGACAAATTCGTGCTGCAAACGTCTCAGTGGTAGTTAGGCTACATTAGTAAGCTGCAGTTAATGTGTTAAAAACAGTTACACACATTGTCCTCAATGCGTAATATGTGTTATGCTATAAATCACTCTGCCTTTCGACCAATAATTTGTAATCAGTTGGCTTCAATCAAGACTCTAATATGTAACTTTGACTACGCTGCGGATTATTATGTCACCATAATCCAGATTATTCGCATTCAAACCTTTATGGGAGCCTTTATATTTTATGAAGTAACAGCTTTTTCATGAGATGAGAAAACATTTTATTTTCCAAGCACAGATCAAAAACTAACAAGAATAAACAACTCGTAACCAAGCCAACTACGGCAAAGATAAATATCTATCAGCTGCAGCTTTCACCCGCTGTTTTTGGCGCAGTGGATAAATGACGTCGCCAAATCAGCACCCCTCCTTTTGAAACCGGGTGCACCAGGTATGTGGGGAAACTTGCACTTGATTTTTCTACCAGCTCTCGTGAAAACATCTGGTGCAGGCAATCGTATCATCATTAAGCCACACGTGGGACGTTGCTTGCAGATCTTTATGTAAAAACACTCTCCGGTCTCCATGTCTGACAGGGTTAGTGGGTTTGATGTTTCTCATTCTAACGCTGAGTTGTCTCGCGAATTGCGTGCATAGCTCAGGGGCGAACGGCTGTGTAGATGCTGGAATGATAAATTCTCCAGGAACCCTCAATTGCTCGCCATAAACCAATTCTGCGGAAGAGCATTGTAAGTCCTCCTTCACGGCCGTTCTCAATCCCAGTAGGACCAGCGGTAGTGCTTCAGACCATGAAGTGGAACTACACATTAATCCAGCTTTGAGTGTGCAGTGTAGTCGTTCCACCATTCCATTACTAGATGGATGTTAGCTTGTGGTGCGTAGGTGGTTGCACCCGCACAGTAGTAAAAGTTCATTGAAAAGTTGGCTTTCAAACTGCCTTCCGCGATCTGTTGTTATGTTTTGCGGAACGCCAAACCTGGAGAACCATGAATGCAACAGTGCTTTTGCAACCGACTCCGCAGAAATGTCTTGTATTACAACTACTTCTGGCCACCTGGTAAAACGATCAATGATTGTGAGCAAATAGCGTTGTTCTGGAGAGCATGATAGCGGGCCCACAATGTCCACATGTATATGTGAAAATCTTGCAGATGGTGTCGGGAAGTCAGCAATAGGTGCAAAGACATGTCTGCTGATTTTATTACGCTCGCATGTTAGGCATGCACGCGCCCATGCACAACAATCTTTTTGTATCCCAGGCCACACTACGTTGGAGGAAACTAACTTGGCTGTAGCTCGTACTCCTGGATGTGATAGGTTATGTAGTGCACTATAAATCTCGCGACGATATTGTTCTGGTATGTAAGGTCGATCCTTTCCTTTTGCTACATCACACCAAATTCCATCTGGAACATTTGGGACAGACACACGTCTGAGCTGCAGCGCAGTTCTCTGTTCCTCTATTAGACGGCGCAAGAAAGGATCTTCTTGTTGTTTAGACGCTAACTCGGTCCAACGAATTGAATTTAAACTGGCACAATTCCTAGACAGGCAATCTGCGACCAGGTTGTCTTTTCCTGAAGTGTGACGCACGTCAGTTGTGAACTGTGCAATGTACTCGACTTGCCTGCACTGACGTGGTGAACTGAGCTCTGTGTCTCGTTGAAATATAGCTACTAACGGCTTGTGATCGGTAAAAATTGCAAAGTGCCTCCCTTCGACAGACGTGCGAAAATGCTTTATGGCTAAGTAAATAGCAAGCAACTCACGGTCAATAGCACTCCATTTTTGCTGCTGTCGAGTCAGGTTTTTAGAGAAAAATGCGAGCGGCTCCCATCTGCCATGAACTTCTTGCTGTAGCGCTGCACCCACCGCTGTTTGGCTCGCATCAACCATGAGCGCTAAAGGAGCACTCAATCTTGGATGTCCCAGTAGTGTTGCCCGAGAAAGACATTTCTTTAAGTCATGGAAAGCTGCTTCAGCATCTGGACTCCATGGAATTTTACGATTTCCTATTGTATCTTTACCTGCAAGTAACGTTGTGAGTGGTTCTTGGGCGGCAGCTAATTTAGGTAAGTGATGTCTGTAATAGTTGAGCATGCCTAAAAATCTGCGAAGTCCTTTGTAAGTTGTGGGAAGGGGCATCTGTTGTACTGCTTCAACCCGCTCAGGCAAAGGTGACAGGTCTGCTGCTGAAACCAAATATCCCAGGAACTTAACCTCGCGTTTTCCAAACGTGCACTTTGTTTCGTTAATAATTATGCCATACTCTGTCAGACGGCGGAAAAGCTGCCGCAGATGTTCGACATGCTGATATACAGAACCAGAGAATACTAAAATATCGTCCATATAACAAAATACGAATGGTAATTCTCGAAGCACCTCATGCATGAATCTTTGCCATGTTTGGGCAGCGTTTCTGAGGCCAAATGGCATAAAATTGTACTCAAACAAACCGAATGGTGTGATAACTGCTGTTTTTTTAATGTCAGATGGAGCCATGGGAATCTGGGAAAATGCTTTGACTCAGTCAATCACACTAAATATTTTGGCATTGCTAATTGTACTGTTAAAATCAGTCACATTGGGTACTGGGTAGCGGTCGGGAATTGTGCGGGCATTGAGCGCCCTGTAGTCTCCACATACTCTCCATGAATTGTCTTTTTTACGGACCATGTGAATTGGAGATGCCCATGAACTATCAGACCTACTTACCTGTTTTTAGAAGTCTGTCGAACTCAGCTCGCGTCGCGAGCAGCTTCTCTGGAGGCAGACGCCGCGGGCGGAAGGCAACGGGTTGACCTTGTGTCGTGCTGATGTGGTGTTGAGTATTGTGTCTGCATTTCCTGGTTGCGTTGACGGGTTCGGTAAGTGCTGGAAAGTCTTGAAGCAGTTTACGAAAAAGTGATTCCTCCGACAGTGCTCTGATATTGCCTACAGTATACGAATCGTTACGACTGTCGGGTGTCTTCTTGCGTGACGCACACGTGTGCGCCCCACTTAGTTGCGGGTACTAAATCGTATCACAATATCCCGACACGGATGACGCGGTAGAGGAGCCGGAAATCTTCGTGCGGAAAGACACGGGCACATCGCACTGCACTTGAACCGACGCGGAAGACGCAGTAGGCAATATCCCTTCTGTGGGAACTGTCACCAAACGACGGTTAACCAGGTCGGGCATTAGTCGGTAGTTCCGTAAAAAGTCCGCTCCAATTATAGGACTCGGCACATCAGCAACCACAAAAGTCCATTTTGGATGGAAGTTGGAATTCAGATGTAATGCCAACTGTTTCTCACCATAGGTAGATATTCTGGAATTGTTTGCCGCAGTCAGCACATGTTGCGTTGTTGTCGTGAGTATATCACCTCTCTTTCTTGGATAAACACTGACTTCTGAACCTGTGTCGATCAGAAACTTATCACCTGAAGAGAGGTCCAACACGAACAATCGGTGTGATTGGTTGACCGCAGATACCGTGGAGTTTTCACCTCTTTGAATCACACTATGACTCGGGCGCCTATGTTGTTGTTGACGAACGTTAGCGCCCTTTAACGCCCTCCTCTTAAGTTTGGGTAGCTGCAGGGCTGAATACATTGACGGGCAGTGTTACCGAAGCGTCTGTGGTACCAGCACCAATGATCTGTCAAATCCTGTTGAATAGTATTTCTTCGTCTTTTCCAACTGCGACTTCGTAGCTGCTGGTGGTGTGAAGTTATTTGCACGTTGTGCTGCCAGTTGCTGTATGGTGGGTTCGGTCGATGAGCACTGCTGTTGGGAGGTATTATTGCATGTTCCTGGCTCACTGACGTCAGATTCCATCACACTACACGTTCTTGGGCCTCCTGGCTGTAGTTGAATTCGGAACACGCAGAAACTTCGGTTAAGGTGTTTGCGATGGTGTCTGCCTTTTTTGCTAAGACTTGCAATGGTAAGTCTGTTTCTGCTGCAATGACGGCACGGATGTTGGCAGGAAGTTTACGAAGCCATATTAGACGTAAAGACTCTTCAGGTAGGAGTTCCGGGCTGGCTAGTGTACGTAAGGCTTTGAGTACTTGTGACGGAGTCTTGTCGCCCAAATCTTTGTATGCGAAAATTTTTTGTAGTAGCAAATCTGGTGACAACGTATAATGCTGTATGAGATCTTCCTTTAGCGCAAAGTAATTTTGTTGCGACAAGGTTTCTTCTACCTGCTCTATCACTTCTAAATTTAGATGTGAAACCACTATATTAAATTTATCAATGTTGTTAGACACCCCACACTGCCGAAATATGCATTCAGCCTGCGTAAACCAAAGCTGGGGGCGCGTCGGCCAGAACGCGGAAAGCTTAACATTTCCGTGTCGCGCGTAGGTACTCCCATCTTTTGCGTTAACATCTGTCGATCCGTTTTGTGGCGAATCAAAGGGCGTGGACCGCGATCCTTGGTCAAACAGACTGTAGTCTTCAATCTTGATTCCACTGCCCCGTGCTTTTGTCTCTGAATTCATTATTCTCGTCGGTATATATATTTTCTTTATGCTTCTGCTACAATTTTTCGGGGTCACCACTATGGGAGCCTTTATATTTTATGAAGTAACAGCTTTTTCATGAGATGAGAAAACACTTTATTTTCCAAGCACAGATCAAAAACTAACAAGAATAAACAACTCGTAACCAAGCCGACTACGGCAAAGATAAATATCTATCAGCTGCAGCTTTCACCCGCTGTTTTTGGCGCAGTGGATAAATCATGTCGCCACACCTTCTTTCTACATTTAATTCTATTAACGGAAGATTCATTCAAACAATCTGGATTGATTTGACGTTCCAAAACAACAGCTGAAGGCAGGTCTGTATAAACGCTGTTTTGACGTCACTTACGTCAACAGAGTTGTTAACAGGTCTAGTCACCAGGCAGCGCTGTCACGCTTTCAGCCTTTCTGATGACGTCATGAAGCGATTCCTCGGGGCCCGCAAGACGCACGTTGTTCCTAGGTGGCGTTGTGTAAAGACGCTGTGGCAACTTTTCCAGTTTTGCTGTCACTGGCAATTTGAATTATCGATAAATCAAGTGACTTACAATGAATGTAGTTCAGATACTTGTCAAGGGGCAACAACGTGGTTAGAACCCGTATTCAAAATATGAGCTCCTATGGTAATGTGTGGTAATTTGCTGATTCTCAATATCGCACTATCAATACTTTCACACTAGTTCCATTACTTTAAAGCCAAATGAAGAACATAGGTAAACCTGCCTCTTCCTATCGTCCTATCTGTCTCACATCGGTGTTCAGCAAGCTCTTGGAATCCATCCTTTCCCGGCGCATCCATCTCCACCTCCACCAAAACCACCTCCTCCCAAACACCCAATGTGGCTTTCGACCTTCCTTCTCTGCCGATGACCAACTCCTCCGCCTCACTCATCTCCTCTCCCTCCAGCTTAACTCCCGTCAGTCCGCCATTTTTATCTCACTTGACCTCGAAAAGGCCTACGACCGTGTCTGGCATCCCGGTCTCCTGTTTTTAACTCCAAACCTACACCCTTCCTATCAACTACATCCGTCTGATGGCCTCCTTCCTCTCCCACCGCCCCTCCTATGTTACCATCCATAATGCCAATTCCCACACCTTCTACCCCTCTGCAGGTGTGCCCCAGGGCTCTGTCCTCTCCCCTCTCCTCTACCTCCTGTACACGGCCGATATGCCCTAGCCCCCTCCCCCTCCCCTCCAGTACACCTCTTGCAATATGCTGATGACACCGCATTCCTCTCCCTCGCTCCTACCCTCCAATGGTCCCAACGCCTTCTCCAGAATCACCTTGACCTTTTTGCTTCATGGTGTAACCAGTGGCTCCTGAAACTCAATTCTTCCAAGACCCAGGCAATCATCGTAGGTCATACCACTCGCTCCTTCCGGCTCCTGGATTTCTCCCTTAGTCTGCGCACGTCCTGTCCGCCTCACCCCCACCCTCACCTACCTTGGCCTCACCATTGACCGTCACCTCACCTGGATCCCTCATCTCCGCTCCATCCAATCCAAAGCCCACAACTGCCTACGACTCCTCAAACTCCTCTCTGGCCGGACGTGGGAGTTGCACCCCTCTACCATCCTCCACACCTACAAATCCTTAATCCGCTCCATCCTCTGTTATGCCAGTCCTGCCTGGATATCTGTCCCCCCCCAAATTCTACAAGTCCCTCCAAATCCTTGAGCGTCATGCACTCCGCCTCGCCTTCCGTATACGCCTCCCGTCCCCCACGCGGATCCTCTATGATCTCATTCCTCTACACCTCCCGCCGTCTTGAACCCCCTCACCCCCTGGTTGCTCCTCTTCTCTTCCATCCCCGCCCCCTGCCACATCTTCACCGTTGTGTCCCCCCTACCCTCCATCTCTACACCCTACATATCCTTTCCCAAGGTGGCTTCCATCAACTCCCCCTCCGGGATGATGCCCTCTCTCCCTCCTACCAACTCTGATCCTCACTCCCCCTCCTTTCCTCTGTCCTTTTCCCAGGCTCCCTCTCCCCCCCTTCCATCCTCTTTCTTCCCCACCTCCCCTCTCTTTGCCCCATCTCTCCCCCGCGTCCTTTTACATTTCCCTCCTCTCATTCCCTCTCGCGTCTACCCTTCTCCCCCTTTATTAGTCCTCTCCCTCCTTGGTTCCCCCCCCCCCTTTTCGTTTTTTCCTCTCCTCCCTCCTTGTTTTTCCCCCTACTCCAGGTCCCCCCCCCATCTGCCTTGGGTCAGGAGTGCCATCTTTGTGCCGCCTTTTACAGTGTGTTTTTCCAGTGCGTGCTCCGTGTTGCGTCTTTTGGGAAGTGTAGCGAACAGCCATCATACTGTCGCTGGGTGTGCTTTTTATTACTTGCGAACAGAAACCAGACTGTCGCCATGTTTTTTTTAAATGTGTGTCTACTGTGTTACTTGTCTGATTCCTGTGTCTTTTATCTACATTGCCAATCCCTTTTGCTTTCTGTTTTAACTTTCCGCAATTTTTCACTTTAAATCGCCTGTTTTTCCTTGTTTCTTTCTTCTTCCTTTATTTACAAAAAGTCTATAGGCTGTAGAGCAGCGTAGTAAGCTGCTGCCGGCCCGCCCCATTCGGGGGGAATTGAAAATCAATAAGAAAAACAAATAGGTAAACCAAACTTAACGCTGATTATGTCTTTGAAGCGAAATTTAGTCGGTGAGCTAGCATATATTACGTAACAACTCAGCATCAAGCGTTGAAAATATTAACACTTTAATGATATTGGAATAGAGTTTATTACATTCAGTCAACATCGAAGCATGGAAAATAACAACCATGCCTTTTCAAAAATTGGATCTCGTAACAACTCAGCATCAAGCGTTGAAAATATTAACACTTTAATGATATCGGAATAGAGTTTATTACATTCAGTCAACATCGAAGCATGGAAAATAACAACCATGCCTTTTCAAAAATTGGATCTTGTGTTTTACTTTGCTCTAATCTTACGATTGCAATGATTGAATATGTAGAACATATTGTAAGCGTTGAAAATATTAACACTTTAATGATATCGGAATAGAGTTTATTACATTCAGTCAACATCGAAGCATGGAAAATAAACAACCATGCCTTTTCAAAAATTGGATCTTGTGTTTTACTTTGCTCTAATCTTACAATTGCAATGATTGAATATGTAGAACATATTGTAAGTGTTGAAAATATTAACACTTTAATGATATCGGAATAGAGTTTATTACATTCAGTCAACATCGAAGCATGGAAAATAAACAACCATGCCTCTTCAAAAATAGGTCTTTGTGTTCTACTTTGCTCTAATCTTACGATTGCAATGATTGAATATGTAGAACATTGTACCACAAATATTTCTAGGTATGAAGTATTCTCTTCATAATTAATTGGAATATACGTGCGATTATAGCAGCAGAGTAAAAACAGTTAAAGCGAGGGACTTATTTATTACATCCATCATCTGCCTGCAGAACCTATAATCGCAAACTGAAATGAAATATGAAGAATTTAAATCGTTTGGAGTGAAGCTCCGAACCGCAGTGTTGCTAGATGTTACCGACAGATGGCACCCTAATACGCTGAGTGAGAAAGTGTTGCGGGTCTCTCATTCGCTGTGCTAACTCCATTCAGCGATCGGCAGATACCGAATATTTGTAGCCACACCAGTCTTATACATTGCTTGTTTAAAATGGGAGATGTGATGCATTTTGATAAGTTTTATGAACATTTTACACTCGTGTTGTACTACTATTTGCATTTGACACATTTTACTGTAGTATAAAAACAGCTATAAAATGCCGAGAAATTAAAAAAATCGTTTATATTATTCGTATTACATTTCCATATCTGTTATAGCTTTCATGTCTTGTTACAATTCCACGTGTCCTGTAACAATGCAGCGCACGCAAGTAAACAAATAATGAAAGCATATTGCTTGAACTAGATATCTTACTATAGATAGAGACACTCTGTTTTGTTGGTTCAGTAATATTCCTTACATTTTAGTATGATTCCAACAAGTTTTCGCGATCAAATGTGACGATTCATCAACTCTTTAACCTCAAAACACTGTACGCCAATTTTCATCGCATATTAGTTCAAGCTAAAATACTGTATGTGATGTGGCTTCTTTTCTCTGTTCCCCAAATTCCCGTTTTTTGTCCCTCTTTATCAAGATTTGATTCCCCCTCAGAGGGGGAGGCGGGCTGGCAGCAGCGTAATATGCCGCTCTGCAGCCTACAAAATAGTTTAAAAACATAATGAGTGAAGAATAAACGATATAACCAGGAGCTAAAACGGTGACGGGTTAAAACCGTAATAGGGCGTAAAGTTGCGTAACTTAAATTAAAAAACCAAAGGGTCGGCAATGCTGATTAAATAAAATACATAGTAATTAGACAGGCACAATTAAAGAAACATGGCGACAGTTTGGTTTCTGTTCGCAAGAGTTGCAAAAACACACCCAGAGACAGGATGGTGTCTGTTCACAACACGTAAAAACAGGATGCACAATGCTGTCACATAACTGAAACACCGCACTATGAAGTAGACAAGAAAGCAGATGGAGGGGGGGAGGGGGCAGGCGGACAGCAGAGGGGGTAAAGGGGGTGAGGAGAGGAAAAGCAAAAGGGGGGAGCCGATGGAGGAAGAGGACACAGAAAAAAAGTGGGCAGGGCGAAGGCGACAATGAGTGGGGAAGGCAGTGGAGGGAAAAGCAAAAGGATTTGAGGGGCGAGAAAAGGAATCAAAAAGAGGGTAGGTGGGAGAAAACAAACAGGACAGAAGGGGGGAGTTGGAGCTCAGGAGAAGGACAGAGGGAGGGATGGGGAAGTGCGGATCAGAGTTGACAGGGATAAATGGAGGGAGAGAGGGCATCATCTGGGAGGCAGAGTCGACAAGCCACCTTGGGAAAGGCGATGAAGGGTGTAGAGGTGGAGGGTAAGAGAGACACAACAGTGAAGGCAAGGCAGCGAGCGTGCATCAGAAAGGAGAGGAGCAGTGAGGGTGGTGGGGGGGGGGGGGGTGGATCAAGTCGTCCGGAGGTTTAGAGGACTCAGATATGCTCAAGGAAAAGGAGCAGATTGGGGATAGGAATCAGGTCATAGAGGATCTACTGGGGCAAAGGAGGAATATACGAAAGGCAAGGTGGACTGCATGGCACTCAAGGATCCGGAGGGACATACTAAATTTGGGGGGGGGGGGGCGCAGATATCAAGGTGGAACTGGCATAACAGAGAATGGGCCAGAACAAGGGTTTGTAGGTGTGTAGAATGGCAGAGAGAGGCAACCCCAACGTCTGGCCAGAGAGGAGTTTAAGAAGATGGAGGCGGTTGTGGGCTCTGGATTGGATAAAGCAGAGATGAGGGATCAAGGTGAGGTGATGGTCAATGGTGAGTCAATGGTAGGTGAGTGTGGGGGAGAGGCAAACAAGATGGGCGCAGATGCTAAGAGAAAAATCAAGGAGCCAGGAGGAGCTAGTGGTACAATCTACAATGATTGCCTGGGTCTTCTAAGAATTGATTCTGAGGACCCACTGGTTACACCATTTGGCAAAAAGGTCAAGGTGATTCTGGAGAAGGCATTCATTCTATTGCAGGGTAGGAGGGAGGGCAAGGAAGGCGGAGTTATCGGCATATGCACGAGGTGGACTGGAGGGGTGGGTTGGGGCATATCTACTGTGTACAGGAGGTAGAGGAGGGGGGTGTTGGGGGAGGGGAACCTAGCCTGCATGGAGGGTGGTGATAAACTAATGCCACTGCTGGGGTTCAGCACGAGCACGGCTGTAGACATTGAGGTCTGCGACAATCACATAGGTGGAGAAGGTGGAGTCATTGTGGGCCAGGATATTATATGGGATGGAGGTATGAGGGCGGATGTAGATGGTGGGAAAATGTGACGGTAATGGTGGGTGAGATGCTCAGCTGGGAAGAGTTTGGGGCCAAACAGGGAAGTGCTTGAGGTGAGGAAGGTTTCATTTTTTTTTGAAGTGATGCACATTGTGTCGATTGAGGGTGTGGAGGAAGAGGAGTTTGTGTGTGGTCAGGGAGCGGATATTATGGCAAACGATACTGTAATGTTGTCACGCCATGGTAGGGGAGATTTAGACGAGGGTAGTCAGAGAGGTGATGGTGAAGTGGGACTGGTTGTGAGAGTAGGTGCCATAGGTGGTGAGGTGGAAGACAGAATGGGCAGTGAGGGTGATTTGGGAAAGGGTGTGGGGGCGCTGGAAGGCATGGATGTTTTGGGAGACAATGGTGACAAAGCGGACGATGTCTTCTGCAGTAGGAGGAGGCCGTAGCGAGTTGTTGGGGTGGATGGGGTCGTCGATGGGGCAGACAGGGATGGTGAGCTCTGAGATGACGGGAGGAGGTTTTGCTTTATATTTAGAGGAGTAAGTAGGATGGGGTTCATTACAGGTGTTACAGGAAGGGAGAGAGGGGAGGTTGGAGTTCTTCAAGTAGTGGGAATCTTTGCAGTGGGGACAGGGAGAGGGGATTTTGCAGGCAGCAGCGACATGGTCATTGTACTTAAGGCAGCGTTAGCAGAGGTAGGATTGGAGAGGGAATGGGAGGGGTCAACTTTGTGACATATATTGTAGATTAGGGTTCCCTCTGTAAGGAGGCGGTCAATAGAGGAGGATTCTGGATTCTGTAAATAGGTGCATAAGGTAAGTCTGACTGGGATCATGAAAGATGTGACAGGCTAAGTGAATTTCAATGTTGGGATGGGAATTTAGTTCGGCCAACACCTCAGCCTCCATGATCACGGGGCTAAGCTTAATGATTATGGTGGTGAAGGACAGCGGATGTTGGGGAGTTTGAGGCTGACGGGAGACAACTGGGTGTGGTAGGGGGTAAGGGTTGCTCATGGGCCAAATTGGATACATGGGATTTTGGAGAGGAGATCGGTGTGGAAGGAAGCATTGGGGGATTTAATAAGAATCGAGTGTTTTCAAGGAATGAGAATGGAGATGGGGGCATTTGGGAAGTATTTACAGATTGCAAGGGTGAGGGTGTGGGTGTCGAGGAATTGAGGATCAAGATTGCAGAGGACGAAGGTGTTGATGGAAAGGTTTGTCAGGGGTGGGGCCAGAGTCGCGTGCATGTTGGTGGGTGGGTTGCAGTGATAAGGGGTTTTCTTTGTGGATAGGGTGGGTACAGGGTCAACATTAGGGCATTTAGTAGGTTTCTTGGACAGGACAGTGTAGGAAGGGGGCTGAGGGATCAGTTGCAGGGTAAGGTGGCGGGGGGCAAGTCCTCACTGAGGGGCAGGTGATGCAGGGGTCGATGGCACAGGCATCGCAGAGACTGCGGCACTGTGGGTGGAAATCCGTGCAGGCTGGGAACCTGTCATAGGTGATGCAGAGAGTGGTGGGAAGTCTGAAGTTGGCGATGGGGCGACAGCTAAAGGTGAGGGAGAGTCGTGGGAAGTGACATCCAAAAATGGCAGAGGAGTGGGGGGAATGGAGGGAAGGGAGGACGGTGATGGAGTCTGTGGATGAGTTCCATGTGATGGTGGTTGGAGCAGCTTAGGGGGAGGTGAAAATGATGGAGTTTGACACATGGTTGTGGTCTGCTAGTGCGGGGTGAAGATGGTGACGGTGTTGACAGCGATGGCAGCAAGGACGAGAAACAGCAGTGGCAGCAAGGACAGTGGTGGTGGCGAAGGACTGCAGCAATTGTGGCGGGAGCAGCGGCGGTGGTGACAAGGGTGACAAGGGGGGGAGGGGCAGTGAGGACTCTAACAGGCAGTGAAGGTGGTCCAGCAAATCCCTCCAGGCAGCGGCTGGGCAACAATGGCAAAAGTGGTAGCCCAGTATCCTCGGCTGGGGCGCAGTGCCGGTGTCAGTGGCAATCACCGGGTGGTGGCGGTTGACGGACGGACAGACGGACGGCGGCGGCAGCTGGAACTGCCAGCACACGGACAGCGGCAGCAGCCAGGGCAGGGGGCTCTTCCAAATGCTTGATTCCCCCACAAGTGTAGCCCTGGCAGCATAATCTTATCACTCGGACTCAAGGGGATCGATCCTCAAGAATTCGTATTTCTGTTGGGCAGACTGTTACTTACAGCATCTATCATTTCGTGAGAGCTCAGGAACATAGTGTCAAAAGCACATCACTTTTGGTTTAGCGAACACGAAATTCACCAAAATACATCAAAGCTCCGATTTTTAAATGAGCAAAGTATAAGACTCGTGTGGCTACAAATATTCTGGGACTACCAATTGCCAAGTGCTGTAAGCAAAGAGAAGGAGAGAGCCACCACAGTTCCTCAGCCAGCATGTCAGGCTGCCATCTGTTGGTTCTGGGGCTTCACACTAAACAATTCGATTTCAGTTAGCAAATAGTTGGAAGTAACAAACACCTCCTTTGCTCCAACTATTTTTAGTCTGCTGCTATAAACGCATATATCTTCCAATTATTTACAACGATGATACTTCACAGCTAGCAATGTTTGTGGTAGAGTCTTCTATATATAGGGCTACTTATCACATTTCCTTTCAACTCTAAATGGGCCAGATTCGAGGGTTGGATCCCCTCAGGTCCAAGTCTAAGAATTATGTTGCCTGGGCTACACTCAGGGTGTAATCATCACTTTGGAAGAGCCCCCAGCTGTTGCCATCTGTCTGTCTGCCTGCCCTGCCCTGCCATCCTTTTGTCCGTCTGCTCACCGTTGCTGCTGCTCACAGCCCGGTGCTCGCCACTGCTACCCCCACCGCCACCACCACCTGGTTGTCACCAAGATCACCTCCCGGTGCTCACTGCATCCCATTGCTTGCCACCACCCATCGCCGTCACCGCCTGGTGCTCGCTGTCACCACCGCCACCCAGTGTCTGCCATCGCCGCTGCCATCCAGTGCCCTACATTGCCACCACTACCCAGTGCCTGTTGTCACCGATGCTATCCAGTGCTTTCCAGCGCCGTGCCTCCCAGTGCCCGCTGTCACCACCGCCACCTGGTGCTCGCTGCTGCCGCCTGATGCTTGCCACCTGCATCACCGCCCATTGCTCATCGCTGCAGCCACTGCCGCCAATGCTGCCTCCCGGTGTTCGCCACTTCCCAGTGCCCGCCGCTGTCGGCCCCTGCTTTAGTTCCTTTCCCTCTTCGGCAACTCCTGTCACCAGTGGACACCGCATTCAATAATTGACGCCCTGACTACCACCATCATCTACACTTCCACTTCCCTTGCACTTACTGTGCCCTCGTGGAGTGCTTCCTCTGAGCTTAACCCGTCTACTCCACCTCCCCTCATCACAGTCTCCTCCCCTTCCATCTCCTCCTCATCCCTGTATTCCCACCTCTATGTTGCTCCTTCCCCTACTTCTTCCCCTGCTCCTATTCCTGTTCCTGCTCCTGTCCCTTCTCTTGGCCCCCCAACTACAATCGCCCGACAAGATGACTTTTCCCCCCTTCCCACCAGCCCCACTACAACTCTTCTTACTTCACCCACCTGAGGCAATGCCCGCAAGGCCACAGTTGCCAACACAGAGAGCCCCACTTCCATTCCTAGTGCCGCCGCCTCCCAAGAGGGGCCTGCCTCCGACCACCTCCTCATCCACTCAGTCCCTCACCACTCCTCCCAGGCCACACCCACAAAAAAACTCCCAAGCGCCCTAATGGCGACATAATCTCTAAACCTCCTCCAAAAGAACACTGCCTGCCCCACTTCCCTCTGATCCCGCCATGGATACTACCCCTTCACCCATTTCCCCAGCCCCAACCCTGTACACTTTCATCGTTGCCAACCCTAATCCGAAATTCCTAGATGTCCGCACCCTCACTCTTGAAATCCTAAAATACATCCCCAGTGCCCCATTACCCAACTTACCCCTGGCATAGACTCTGTTCTCATCAAGTACTCCTCTCCCTCTTCCCATACTCATCTCCTCTGGCGCCTTCCCCATATCATCTTGGCTCCCCATGTGTCTCTCATCCCTCTCCTTACATCCTCCTCTCCTCGTCAGCTCCAACCCCCTCGTAGTCCGCCAACCCTCACCACCGTGATCACCAAACTCAGTCCTGTGATCGCGGAGGTGTTGGCGGAGCTGAATGCCCATCCTGTCCTGGAAATCCGCTCGGCCCGCCATATTTCCAACTCCTCTGGCCCTTCCTTCCTCATGCATATCTTTACTGAGTCCGCCTCCTCCATCAATCACCTCCTCATACAGGGAGCCCTGATTTTCAACCGCTGCCACCCTGTTGACCACTCCCATTCCTCTCATCAATCCTACTGCTGCGAGTGCCGTCTCCTGTACAACAACAACCTCACCCAAGACTGCAAGAAGCCTCCCACCTGCCCCCATTGTAAAGCCTCCCACTTCCTTAAACAGTGTCCTAATCTCGCCTCTCTCCCTGTCTGCAACACCTGCAATGAACCCCACCCCACCTACTCCTCCAAATGCAAAGCCAAATCCTCTCCAACCAACCCTGAGCACACTGTCCCCATTCACCCCACTGACCAGCACACCCACCCAAGAATTCCCTCTGTCCTCCCCTTATGGCTGAAGACATCATATGGTTTCTGACCATTGTCCTGCAGAACTTCCACCCCTTCCAACACCCCCACGCCCTCCAGCAGATCTCACTTTCCGTCTGCTCTGTTTTCCATTTAAATACCTGTGCCACCTACTGCCACAACCAGGCCCACTTTACCTTCACCCACCTAGACACCATCGTTTAAGCCCCTGTCTCCTCGTCCCACTTCCTTTCCCACTCCCACCTCCTGGGATGTCAACTGTATCATCTCCTCTACCTAAACATCCACTCCCTCCATGCCTACAAATACCTTTTCATGCATACCATATCCCAGCACCAGGTCGACTCCTTCATCCTTAATGAAACCTTCCTCCAACCTCACCATGTTGTCCACACCTCTCCCTATCTCCTTCATTGCACTGAAAATCCCCTACCCCTCGCCTGAGGCAGGGTCGCTATTGGCCACCTCAAGCATTTCCCTTCCTGGCCACATCCCCTCCGCAATGACCTGACTGAAGACCTTCTCATCATCTTTTTTCCCTCCCTCACAATCACCTGTGCCACTATCTATGTTCATCCCGCAGCTCCTCTCCCCTACGACTTCATTTCCCAGGTTGACCGTACCTTCTCCACCTATGTGATCACTACTGACCTCAACATCCACAGCCATGACCCTGCCACCCTTTAGCAGTGGCATCAGTACCTTGCCATCCTTCCTGGTGATCTCGTTCCTCTCCCACAACACACGCGTCCTGAAAGTAACCCTACCCTGGATGTTATCCTCGCTTCCCCCAACCTCTTTGGTCATATCATGGTGGATGTCCTCGATCCTGTTGGCAGTGACCACCTCCCCGTCCTTCTCACCCTCTCCTCTGCCCATGGACCCCTTCAACCTCCCACCCACCTGCCCCTCCAAAGTCCATCCACCTCTTCCCTGATAAACTCAGTAAAGCTAACCATTTAGCTTCCCACCTATCCAAGGTCTTCTACATTCTTGACGATCCCCATTTTGATTAATCCCTCTGCCCACCATCCTTGACAGCACTCATGCCTCTGTCCTGCCACTTGCCCCTAGTTTCCAGTATTTGGATCAATTACCCCCTCTGACATCAACACTCCCATCACTGCACACACCACCACACTCATCCAGCTCCTTAACCTTACCCATCTACCCAACGTTACTCCCGCCACTTTGCTATCTTTGTTTTCATTGACCTCCAGAACGCTTACGACCGTGTCTGGCATCTTAGGCTCCCCTTCAAACTCCAGACCTATGATCTCCCCATCAATTTCGTCCATTTCATTGCTTCCTTCTCCTCCCGTCATTCCTCTTATGTCACTATCCACAATTACAACTCCCATACTTTCTATCCCTCTGCTGGTGTGCCCCAAGGCTCCATCCTTTCCCCTCTCCTCTGTCTCCTCCTCCTCGCCTTCCATATCCACCTGCCACCCACACACATACTCTATGACCTCACCTTCTCCTTTTTCTTGAACACATCCGCATCCTGTATATTGTTTGCCAACTCGATACCCCCCACCCCCTGGTGTCCCCCTTCCTCTCCATCCCCAGCCTGTTGCTGCACCTTTACTATTGTGCCCCGCCCTCTCTTCATCTTCACACCCTCCATCTCCTACCCCAATGCAACTTCAAGCACCTACCCCTCCCAGATGATGAGCTTTGAACTGACATCTACCCCACCTACCAACTCTAGCCCAACCTTCCTGCCCTATTCCTCAGGGCTCCCTCTCCCCTCCCTTCCCTTTCCCTTGAGCAGTTTTCCACCTCCCCCACCACCTCCCTCTCCCGTGCCCCCCCCCCCCCCCCGTTCTGTGTCTCTGTGCTCCCTCCTGCATTATCTTCCCTCTTCATTAGCCGCACCACCCATCTCCTGCCTCTTGGTGCACCTCCTGCCCACCCTTTTCTTCCTCTTGCTCCTGCCCCCCAGCGCCCCCCCCCCCCCCCGCCACACCTTCCTCCCACGGCAGTCCCTAACAGTTGTTTTTATTCTTCATAAGTGCTCCATCGTTTCCAGTGTTTTTTTTATGTGTTCTACACTAAGTGATTTTAATCATGTGGCCGACTTTTAACTTGTGTTTGCCTCCAGTGTTTTTTAAGTGCACTTTGAATTTCCACCTATGTTCTTTTAAATTTATGTTGACTTTTTAACTGTCTCCCAGTACATGTCCCTGTATTAGTGTATATTTTACCTCCCATTGTCTCCATTTACTGTGTTTTTTATGTCCCCCTTTTTCTCCCCCTTCTTACACAAGAGTCTTCATTTCTGAATTTATTGTAAAGCCATTTGGCAGAAGAGCAGTGGACTGTACCACTGCCAGCCCTCTCCTGCCCATATGGGGCAAGGGACTGAAATTACAATAAAGATAAAATGTTAAAAAACTGCATTTGGCATTCCAGTATTCTCTTTAAACTCCTAACTTACACCAGAGATATGCCCAAGCCAGTCCAACTTGTTCACCTCCTCCAATATGCTGATGACATCACCTTCCTGGCTCTCTATCTTAACCTTTAACGGTCCCAACGCACCCTCCAAGCGCACCTTGACGATTTCACCACTTAGTGCAACCAGTGTTTCCTTCGTATCGACCCCTCCAAAACCCTCGAAATCCGTAAACACATCCCCAGTGCCGCCATCACCCAGCTTATGCCCTGCAGAGACTCTGTACTCATCACATCTCCCTCTCCCTCTGTGACGTGTTGGGGTGAAGAAGAGTTTGTACATCTTTAATTCTGGCGAATTTTGCATCAGAACTGGACACACACTCAACCCCCTCCTTACCTACCACCTAATCGATTATGTGCACACCTGTAAAGACAGGAACTGATAGTGGACCCTGCTAGTTGGTAAAGTTAGAAGTGTACACTCACAATAATTTAATAAAAATCATTATCTACTCAGTAAAGAAAATGGGAATTTTATCATAATGGATGACAGGAAATGGGATTCTACATCTATCTATGAAATGGTATGTGGATTAAATATTACAATGTGATTTATTATAAATCAGAACACAAAGGTACTTGATTGTCAATACAAACTGTACACTAAAGGTTAGGTCATACTGAACTATTATGAGAATAAGAGTTGGCTCGAGAACAAAGGGCCCCTACTCTCTGTGATGTAATAGATTGACAATTAATCAGATCAGGAACAATTAGGAGTTCCCATCTCGGTGACGAGAAACTGGGTAAGAATCCCCTAACAATGGACATTTACTGTCCAGTGAGACTTACCGGCGTTTGTTGTAAGTTCCTTGAATGAATGGTGAGCAAATGGCTGCATTAGCTCATTTAGTCTTGGGGCCATTTGGTTGATCTCAGGACAGTTTTGGCAGAGGCCATTCCACTGCTGATTTGGTTCCTCTAGAGGTCACTGTCCAGATGGCCTTTGCAGGTCACCAGTATCTCATTGCTGTCTTTTTTGACCTACAGAAGGCTTATAACATGGCATCACCACATCCTTACTACGTTACATGAGTGGTGTCTCCAGGGTCCACTCTCAATTTGTCTCAAGAACTTGTTGTCACGTACATTCTGGGTTCCAGAAGGTGCTTCAGTCAGTATCCCCCCATATCCAAGAAAACAGGGTCATACAGGACTCTGTCCTGAGCTCCCCCTCTTTCTGGTGGCCATCAGTGCTCTAGCTGTGGCTGTGGGATCTTTGGTGTTGCCCACCTCATACGCTGTACATACTGATGATTTTTGTTTTTTATTGTTGCTCCTCTAGTATGGGTATTGCTGAGCATCATTTATAGGTCAACTGCCAAGGCTTGTGTCATGCTCTCTTGCCACTGTCCACCCACACCCAGATCTTTGCCTAACTGAGATGCATTGCTTTTTGGGACTGGTCTTTGATCACTGGCTGATGTGGCTTCCCCACCCAACTTAATTGAAAGTCCTAGCAACACCTGAATACACTTCACTGCCTCAGTAACACTAGCTGGTGATCAGATTGCTCTACCCTTTTGCAGCTCTACAAAGCCCTGATTCTGTCCTGTCTCGCCTGTAGGAGTCTTACAGTCTTGCATATAATTCAGGTTCACCCTCAGCATTGCCGATACTGGATCCCATTCATCACTGTGCAGTCTGACTTGTGACATGAGCCTTCCAAACTAGCCCTGGGGACAGCTTATAAGTTGAGGCTGGAGTTCCTCCATTCCCCATCAGGTGCCAACAACAGCTGCTGAATTACACTATATGTATTTGCAGCTTCCCCGAACATCTCAGCTACTGAGTCCTTTTCCCTGGAAGGAATCTCCATCTCCCACAACAAGGAGAACTGAGTTTACAACTGCTGCATGCCTCCAGTGTCTCTGTTCAAACTGCAACTTCCTCCACTGTCACGTGGGGTCTGGGAGTCACCACATCTGCCCCACGGCTTGGGCCCCAACCTAAGATTTGTCTCAGAATCTACTTTGGTCCAAAAGATTCCGCTGAGCCCATGATTTTTCACCAACTGTTCCTGGCTGTCCTTGAGATGAATCCAGGTTCAGAAGTGGTAGTCACCAATGGCTCAACACCTGATGGGCTTTGCATACACACATGCATGGTGCAGTGAACTCCACTCTCTGCCAAACAGCTGCAGTGTCTTCACTGATGAATTGATGGCCATTAAACTAGTCCTTAGCCATGTTTATTCTTGGACTGGTAAAAGTATCCTAATCTGCAGTGACTCCCTTAGTAACCTTCAGGTAATAGACCAGTGCTACTCTCCTCACCCACTGTTTATGGCCGTCCAGCATCTCATCTCTGACCTCCATCAAGCTGAATGGTCAGTCATTTTTACTTGGACTCCCATTCATGTTAGGATTTCAGGAAAAAGAGAGTCCCAGAACCAGACCTTTGTTCATTTATATGTCATCAATTGTTGGAAGTCTGGAACTCAGAATAGTCTGCCTTGGTCCCCCCAAACAAACTGAGGACACTAAAGAAGTCACGACCATGTGGCAGTCTTCCCCTGCATGCTTCTCGCAGGGAATCCACCATCCTCTGTTGACTTCACATTGGCCACACTGAGCTGACCTGTGGGTACATTCCACTTACTTATTGACTGCCCTAGTTTGGCTGTTTTGAGGTGGCCTCTTAATCTTCCTGACACACTAGCTTTGGTGTTTGCAAATGACACCAAAGCAGCTGACCTGGTGTTATGATTTGCCCCGCGAAGGTGGTTTCTATTCATCCCTGTAAGATGGGGCTTTTTGGCCTCATTGATTGCCTGAGGGATTGGTAGGGTAACTCTCTCCTGCTTCTCCCCCCAAGGTCCCCTGGGAGTTCTTGCTTGGTGGCCCAGGCTGGCCTTTACCCTTCCCACCTTTCTTTTCTCTTTATTATTTCTCATTTCTCGGTTTTAATGCCTTGTATTAACTGATCATTTAATGAATTGTCTGTGCTGTTTTTCTCTGTGCTTTTATCTTTTTATTTTTATGTATTTATTTTTTGAGCTAGTTACACTAAGGCTTCCCAGGATTTGCATTTCACCTTGTTTAACACTTAACTGATGAAAGGACTGATGATCTAGCAATTTAGTCCCTTTCACTCTAAACCACCCAGCCACATCCTGTGATGAAAATTCGTTTTGCACTAACAGGGATGACCACCACTGGTGAGTATGGCGGGACCTAGACAGAACCCATTCCTCCAATGCTTAGGAGAGCCACAGCATTTAGCTGACCCACAGCAGTGTTACACTTCGAATGATATAGTGGGAAGCCATCGGTTCTGACTTCAGGCCGAGGCTAGTAGTGACTGACAGAACTCTGATGGCACAACAGACATCCTGCATCCACATGTGTCATCTCTCATGTAGCAGTATAGTGGTACCATTTATCAACAGGATATGTTCATCCACACATGGCACATGTCTCTGTAACCTGTTTTCTTGATGTTGATGTACTTCTGTGGCCAGCAAAATCCCGAGATCTGTTTGTGAAAGAACATGTATGGGACCAGCTTGGACATCAACTCCACCCCAATGCCAGTATCCGTGATAATGAGTACTGTTTCCACATTTGTGTGTCATGATGCCTCAGGAGAGGATAAAACACCTATATGACACACTTCCCAACTGTATCACTGCAGGCATCCAGGCCTGAGGGAGCGCAAATGATCAATGGAACAAGAACCCAACAAACAAATAATTTGCATATATACACTACTGGCCATTAAAATTGCTACACCAAGAAGAAATGCAGATGATAAACGGTTATTGATTGGACAAATATATTATACTAGAACTGACATGTGATTACATTTTTGCACAATTTGGGTGCATAGATCCTCAGAAATCACTACCCAGAACAACCACCTCTGGCCATAATAATGGCCTTGATACGCCTGGGCATTGACTCAAACAGAGCTCGGATGGCGTGTACAGGTACAGCTGCCCATGCAGCTTCAACACGATACCACAGTTCATCAAGAGAATTGACTGGCGTATTGTGACGAGTCAGTTGCTTGGCCACCATTGACCAGACATTTTCAATTGGTGAGAGATCTGGACAATGTGCTGGTCAGGGCAGCAGTTGAACATTTTCTGAACCCAGAAAGGCGCGAACAGGACCTCCAACAAGCGGTCGTTCATTATCCTGCTGAAATGTAAGGTTTCGCAGGGATCGAATGGAGGGTATAGCCAAGCGTCGTAACACATCGTAAATTTAACGTCCACTCTTCAAAGTGCCGTCAATGCAAACAAAAGGTGACCAAGACATGTAAACAATGGCACCCCATACCATCACACCAGGTGATACACCAGTATGGCAAAGACAAGTACACGCTTTCAATGTGCGTTCACCAAGATGTCGCCAAACACGGATGCGACCATCACGATGCTGTTAACAGAACCTGGATTCATCCAAAAAAATTACGTTTTGCCATTCGTGCACCAAGGTTCATTGTGGAGTACACCATCACAGGCGCTCCTGTCTGTTATGTAGCATCAAGGGTAACCGCAGCCACAGTCTCCGAGCTGATAGTCCGTGCTGCTTCAGATGTCGTCGAACTGTTCGTGCGGATGGTTGTTGTCTTGCAAATGTCCCCATCTGTTGACTCAGGGGTCAAGATGTTGCTGCACGGATAAGATACCTGTCATCTGGACTGCTAGTAATACGAGGCTGTTGGGATCCAGCACAGCATTCCGTATTACCCTCCTGAACCCACCGATTCCATATTCTGCTGACAGTCATCGGATCTCGACCAATACGAGCAGCAATGTCGTGATACAATAAACCAAAATCGCGATAGGCTTCAATCCGACCTTTATCAAAGTCAGAAATGTGATGGTAGGCATTTCTCCTCCTAGCACGAGGCATCACAACAACGTTTCACCAGGCAACGCTGGTCAACTGCTGTTTGTGTTTGAGAAATTGGTTGGCTCTGGCTCTGAGCACTATGGGACTCAACTGCTGTGGTCATAAGTCCCCTAGAACTTAGAACTACTTAAACCTAACTAACCTAAGGACAGCACACAACACCCAGCCATCATGAGGCAGAGAAAATCCCTGACCCCGCCGGGAATCGAACCCGGGAACCCGGGCGTGGGAAGCGAGAACGCTACCGCACGACCACGAGATGCGGGCGAGAAATCGGTTGGAAACTTTCTTCATATCATCACGTTGTAGGTGTTGCCACCAGCCCCAACACTGTGTGAATGCTCTGAAAAGCTAATCATTTGCATATCACAGCATCTTCTTCCTGTCAGTTAAATTTCACACTTGTAGCACGTCATCTTCATGGTGTAGAATTTTTAATGGCCAGTAGTGTATTATAAAATCAACTTAAAATACACATCTGTTTTAGTTATTAGCAAAAATTTCTTGGGAGTACAGGTAGTTTTGGAGGAAATACCTATTTACGATTCCTGATCAACAAATTTCTGCTTGGTATCATTTGGGAGGAGTGGTAAGGGGAGAGTATTTCCTTCTCATCCTGTCTGCTAGGTTTCCCCTGGCCCGGGGTTATTTTCTGAACTGCACCCCTTCCCCTAAACCTCTGCAGTCCTCATCCTTCACCCCTCTTCCTTCCTCTTCAACTCTTCTGCAAGAAGAAGGAGCCACAGGCTCCGAAAGCTTGTAAAAGTTGAACCCTTTTGTGTGTTTTTTCCCCTGTAGCCAGCTGGTGAGTAGACTTTTTTATCTATCCATTTACATTACGTTATCAACAATTGATTATTTTCGTTGTGACACTAAGTAGTTAGGTGCTTATTAATTACATTCGTGACAGAAGTACTTCAAAGTGGTGAAGTGTTATAATTTTTTAAATAATATTCTGTTTTTTTTAGGAAAGAATGTTTTTTAAAGTTGAAATGGTCATTACAACTGTTCACTTGAGAACACTATGATAAACCAAAATTGCAGTTGTTAATAAATGACATTTATAAAGTTAAGAGGTTAATTGCAGCAATCAGTATATTGTTCGGAAACTGTGATAATAATTTAGGTAATCTGGGTAAGTAGTATTTTTGTAAGGAACTGTGATGTTAAACTGTATCGTGGAACAAGTCATACTTGCCATTATCCCTTAGCTGCTGAGATGGCTTCTTGACTAGTGTGCAGAAGTTGGAGACTATTGTTTCCTGTATACACTTCTTCCAAGTCTGGTTTGCCAATACCCATGAAATAGTATGTATTTATATGTTTTGAGAAGATTCCTTTGCAGGCTTGCAGTTTTGTGTTATTTCTGAAGCCAGAGTTTAGCTTCATTATCTGAAAGTAACAACGTGACGGCCGAGATCATTTATTAATTTTCAATTTTATTAGTTTATTTATTTATTGCTTCTTTCCTTGTGGACTCCAGCTAGCTGAAAGTAAGGGCAACACAGGATGTTTCACAGTTTGTTGCTAAGATAAGTAACTGATTATATTTTCCCCATTAGTATGTTTGATGTATGTGCAGTCCTTCATATTCACCATGTGTAACTGCATAACATAACAGCATTTCCTTTGACTCCGATGGTAATAAGGTGTCTTCCATTAGGTCATAATGATTCATGCAGTCAGGCACCTTTGACACGTCCTTCAATATCACACACAAATTCTATTGTCTGCCAAGGGAGTTCAGAACTGGCAATTCTATTCTTCATTATCAATTCAGGTTGTTTTGTAAAAGTGAAAATAAATGATAATGGCCTGCATTTTCTTAATTCACATCTGTTGATTTTCTTAAATTACTTGTTTTCACCGATTCTGAAAAAATGCTTTTCTCTATTGTAGCATTCAATAAAGATGTTGAGTCTTTTGGTAGACTTTCCTGCATTCCTTTATAAGAGATGGTGTAACACCACCTAAGCCAGAAAAATGTTTTGACTTTTAGTTGGTTTATTGTGTTTGAAACCTCTGCATCAATGTGATGAATGCAATGGTAGAATTTTTGCCACTGTATTCTCCCCGTCTGTTATATGTGGTCTTATTTTATCTGTTACAGTTACAATATATATGTTGATGATGTTTGCTATTTCAGGAGGCTCTATTTCAGTTTCATTACCTTTCAGTGGGCAGATGCCCTCGTTCCTATTTCTTCTCTCCTCTTTTCTATTTTCGCTGTCAATTTCAGTAAGTAACTTATGTGGTGTAAGACTGGTACTGAATCTTTGGTTGAGGAACCCTGGTGGAAGAATCCTCCAGTGGATGTATGCCTGACAACTTATAACTTGACTCATCCTACGTGGTTAAATGTGCTCTCTCATGATGGGGTTTGGGGGAAATAATGTGTGGGGCATCAAACTTAACAGATTTTCAGACAGGGATTGTGTGTAAGTTCTCACTACTTCTACAGCATCACATGCATAATTTGCAGTGCACTATTCATTTCAATATCAAGTACCTTCATTGGTGTTGCATCTTTCACAATGTTTATCTCAAAATCAGCATTTTTTCAACAGTCAGTCTGAGTGATCATCATTCGAACCTAACCTAACAAATTTGTTTTCTTTGTAACCAATTTATGATAGCGCAACTGAACTGTGAAACTGCACGTAACTTAATTAAGAATGTGTACATATTGTAATATTTGTAACATTAGAAATGTATTCGTTCAACATGGTGCTGGACTGTTTCAGTGAGTCATCTTTTATAGTACACCTACTGTCTTGGACCTAGAAGTAATCTGTGCAACTGTTTTTATTCTTTCCTCATTTAATGCCCTCAAGATGATTATTGTCCCATTCTCTCAGAGTTTAATTTTCTATGTTTAGTGTAGACTGCACAGTTCCATGTCACCATGCTGGGAGCTCCACAGTATTGCTGCTCCTGATGACAGCCTGGCCTCAAACTGTGTTTTGTGGAGACATTGTCTAGTTTCTGTTCAGTCCTCCCTGCACAGGGAGCTTGTGAGGATGTACCGGGCATCATTCATGTGCCCCTAAAGGAGTTCTCACTTGTTATTTGAGTGAGTCTCGTTACTGTCACACTGTTCTGGACTGGACCTGATGGAGGAAAACATCAGAATTCCACAGACATGTAGCAACATTATTTCACCTTTGCTTTGAGTTGCTACCTACGTCTGTTCACTGGTTGATGTCAGATCCATTTCTACAACTTTCCCTTTTTTTCAGAACACTGGCAATTTGTATCATTGTTTAGACTTCACAGTGAATCTATGCCCCCAGTCACTACCAGTAAATTGATCCTGTGGCCTTTGATCTCTTACAACAGTGGAGACAGCAAAGAAATCCTTTACTTTTGAGTTTTTCCACAGTGCTAATAGTCTGGGAAATCTAAAATTCAGAGATTTTGTAAGTGTCATAAAAAATGGGCAATTTGGTTAACCAGGAGAACAACATGACTCTGTCCCTAGAAAAGGATGTATTTGGCATTATTTGAAACTGATTTGTATCATTTGCTGTTTATTTTAAATAAATTAGGCTTGCCGATGTGCGCTGAAATCAAATTTTACTCAAAGAAGGAAAGAAGATTATGGTTTAACACCTTGGAGATAATGAAGTCATTAGAGACATAATGCAAACTCTGACTGCACGAGGAGAACTGCCATGTGCTGTGCTTGGGAGTGGTCTCGGTGTTTGCTCCAACTCACTTGAGGAAACTGTGGTAAACCTCAGCCCGCATGATCAGACACTTTTCCTGGTCCAGATGCCTCTGTGTGGCAGTCGTCTGCCAACTCTACAAATTATTCTCATTGTTTATTTGTGTGCATTAAAAACTGTGATACTAATACATGTGAGGAGGTATTTTTTGTACTTAACAGCACTCAGAAATCTGCAAAATTGTCTTTTTTGGGATGGGACAGGGGAGGGGTTGTTGACTGCTTTAGGAGTTTTGTGTTCAGGAACTCAACTCTAGACCCTGTGAGTATGGAGATTACCTGAAAGAACCAGTCAGTAGGGAGTCCTTGTTCAGTTGCTCTCATACTGTACTACAAGGTTGTGTAAGCCTCTTTTGTTGCCATAAATGCTTCATCTTAGTTTATCATTTAAGTTTGCACGAGCAAGTCACCAAGCAGAGTGTACCATAAATGAAGATGCTCTTAATACCTTCACTCTCTAAACACTGTGAATGTGGCACAAGCATGAGACCCAATGTCTCTATGTTAAGATATACATCTTGACATGTCAGATACCTAACAAACCTGTCCACATGATTTACTGTGTTAGAGGTAGTGAAATTGTTGCAGTAACTGTTTCTTAAACAGATGTAGAGGAATGTTTGATGAGTCGCCGCCTTTGACCTGTGACATAAGAAGCATGCGATGAACACCATAAACAATGTGGTGACTATAACATGATGTTATTGGCAATTTTTTCAAAAACTACAATCAGGATTTTTTAGTGTCACAATCACTGTCTTTGCCAATGCACAACCAAATTTTCATCTTCCAACCCAACTGACACATTGGACACAGCTATAGATCAAACTGTCACCACAGCCACATATTCTTATTATCAAATTCATTAACTTCACCTGCTCACAAGCTACAGATCAGTGTGTCACCAATACCAGTTATTTTTCTTTTTTTCCAAATTAGTTGGCTTTGCCAACAAACTGCGAAAGTGTGAATTCATACACCAAAAGGTGGCATGACAGCAGCCATTAACAGTACATCACTGGCCAGAGCTGATGACTCATATCGAACATTCTTCTTGACACTCTTAAACACCCAGTGCTGGCTGTCGAGAGAGCAATGTCTGTTTCTTTCAATGAGTACCATAGCAGTATATTGTCAGGTTATCTTTCACAGAACTAAAAGGAATTCTGGTTGATGTAAATGCTGTTAGTGGCACCAAGACTAGTGTCCAGTACCTAGTGAATGAGGCAGAAACTGAAGCTGAAGGTAGAAAGCAAAAGCTGAAATGTGTAACTCTGTTTTCAAATGTTGCTTTACAACAGAAAACCCAGGAGAGCTGTCCCAATTTAATCCTTGTACCACTCAAAAGATGAATGAAATAAGTATCAGTATCAATGGTATTGAGAAACAGTTGACAGCATTAAAGCTGAACAAAGCTCTAGGGCCTGAAAGTATTTCTGTCAGATTCTATACTGAATTTGGGACTGTGTTAGACCCTCTTCTTACTATAACCTATGATAGACCCCTTGAACAAAAAACAGTGCCCTATTCTTGGAAAAAGACACAGATCACACTCATTTACAACAAGGGTAGAAGAAATGATCCACGAAACTGCCATCCAATATCCTTGACATCAATTTGTTGCAGAATCTTAGCACATATTCTGAGCTCAAACATAATGAATTATCTTGAACAGAATGACCCTCTAAATGCCAACCAGCATGAATTTTGGAAACATCAATCATGTGAAACCCAACTTGCACTTTTCTCACGAAATATTGAAAGCCTGTATTAGTTGATTTCCAAAAAACATTTGACTCAGTACCATGCACATGCTTATTGTCAACAGTATGATCATAAGGGTATCAAGTGAAATTTGTGACTGGGTTGATGACTTTTTGGTAGGGATGACACAACATGTTATCTTTGCTGGAGAGTCATGGTCAGATGTAGCAGTAACTTCAGGTATACCTCAGGGAAGTGTGTTGGGTCCATTGCTGTTCATGTTGTACATTAATGACCTTGCAGACGACATTAATACTGACAGCAGACTTTTTACAGATGATGCACCTATCTATAATGAAGAACTATCTGAAAGAAGCTGCATAAATATTCAGTCAGATCTTGATAAGATTTCAAAGTGGTGCAGAGAATTGCAACTTGCTTTAAATGTTCAGCAATGTAAGACATTGCACTTCAAAAAATTAATATTCTATGACTATGATATCCATGAGTCACTGTTGGAAGCAGCCAACTCCAACAAATACCTGGTTGATTTGGGGGAGTGGACCAAACAGCAAGGCCTTTGGTCCAATAGGATTAGAGGAGGAAGTCGCCTGTGCCCTTTCAAAGGAACCATACCGGCATTTGTCTAAAGTGACTTGGGGAAATGAGGTAAAATCTATAGCAGGATAGCTGTATGCTAATTTGAACCACCATCCTCCCAAATGCGAGTCCAGTGTGCTAATCACTGCGCCACCTCACTCGGTACAAATACACTTTGCAGGGATATTTATTTATTTTTATTTATTTATCTTCTGTCTATATAACAAAAAGTTTTCAGACGTTATCAGGGAAATTTAGACTACATTACACATATACAGTAATATATTTACATTCTTTCATAACAAAATATGGATCAGACACATGTCTGTACACATTATTTTTCAATAGGGCACTACAAATAGATTCCTCTATAGTGTAACACAATTTAGCTTATATTTATGATAGTACAGTACACATTATACAGTGTATAATTACATTCTTTCATGCCACTGATAGATCGGAGACATTGTCTATATACACTGTTTTCCAAGATGGCACTACAACTTAAAGTCTTCTATAGAGTAACAACACTTCTCTATTAATAATTGCTTCAGTCTACTCTTTAGCATATTTAGATTATAAAATGGCATGATCACATCAGTTCAGTCATGGGCAAAGCAGGTGGTATACTAGAGTTTATTGGAAGAATACTGGGGAAGTGCAGTCTATCTACAAAGGAGATTGCTTACAAATCACTCATGCAGCCAGTTCCAGAATATGCTCAAGTGTGTGGGACCCATACCACATAGGCCTAACGGGGGTTTATTGACGTATACAGAGAAGGCAGCATGAATGATCACGCATTTGTTTAATCCATGGGTGAGTGTCACAGAGATACTGAAGGAACTGAACTGGAAGACTCTTGAAGATTGAAGTAAACTATTCCAAGTCTATTAACAATGTTTCAATAACTAGTTTTAAATGACTGCTCTAGGAATATCCTATACCCCCTACGTATTGCTCACACAGATGTCATGAAGATAAAGTTAGAATATTTACTGCACGCATAGAGGCATTCTTCCTGTGCTTCAGATGTGAATGGAACTGGAAGAAACCCTTGTAATTGGTATAATGGGACATAACCTCTCACATGAATCTCACAGTGGTTTGCCGAGTATTGATGTAGATAATATTTCACTCTTTGGATGTTATCGATCATCATAAAGAATCTCCACACTGGAAAGTGGTTCCAAAAGGGCATGTGTACTTTGTTTCCTAGGTGTCATGAAACAATCCTACATTGTTCTTCTAGTCTTGGAAAGATAAAATCATAAGTGTGCAAAGTACACTTGATTGTTAATAACGGGCAACACTTGCTACATTGTGTTGTGATGTAGGCTAAAATAATTTTCATGCCTACCTTGTATGTCGTTTGTCACTGGTAGAAATTATGGAGAGATCGGTAGCTACATTGAAGTCGTGCGACTGTAATTTACAAATAATTGATGTATTTTTCCCATGTTGTATAATAAATAACACACTACAGACTTATTACATGAAGTTCAATGAAGAATTTATACTGAATAATGTATACATTAAAAACATAGTTTTGCTAAGGATTTATCTAATTTTCCTGGAATAAAGCATTCTCAGATGTTTTCTTCGCCATCAAAATGCCACATTTTACATTATCCAACATTTTTCTGTAATTCCAAACGATACATTTTCAGACTAAATCTTGCATATCTGTCCATTAATTAGAATTGTACGTTATGGCTGCTTAGGAAATAAACTTGAGACTTTATTAGCAACCAATATTATTTATTTAATACTGAAACCAATTCAACTCTTCACAACTTTCCAGTGTAGGGGCCAATTGGTGAAAGAACATAGCCATTATTATAAAAATTTTATAACACTTCTAGCACGTTTACAATAAACTACCTTTGTCCTGCATATATTGTTTCTGATTTACAGACATGCAAGTTCTCTAACCTCTCTCGTTCATTGTAGATCGTCGTTTCATACACTCTTTAAAAGAATGGAGCAAACCATGTTAACTAGGCAGTCTAACCTTCATGAAAGTATCAGCAGGGCTAAAATTTAAACAATAGAGTTGATGGGTGCCAGAAGCGAAGTACTTTATAAAACAGCCAGAAAAACATTAATGCAGAAATTTAACAGCATTAAGCAAAGAAACTTTGAGGTTTGCCGATGACATTGTAATTCTGTCAGAGACAGCAAAGGACTTGGAAGAGCAGTTGAACGGAATGGACAGTGTCTTGAAAGGAGGATATAAGATGAACATCAACAAAAGCAAAACGAGGATAATGGAATGTAGTCAAATTAAATCGGGTGACGCTGAGGGGATTAGATTAGGAAATGAGACACTTAAAGTAGTAAAGGAGTTTTGCTATTTAGGGAGTAAAATAACTGATGATGGTCGAAGTAGAGAGGATATAAAATGTAGACTGGCAATGGCAAGGAAATCGTTTCTGAAGAAGAGAAATTTGTTAACATCGAGTATAGATTTAAATGTCAGGAAGTCGTTTCTGAAAGTATTTGTATGGAGTGTAGCCATGTATGGAAGTGAAACATGGACAATAACCAGTTTGGACAAGAAGAGAATACAAGCTTTTGAAATGTGGTGCTACAGAAGAATGCTGAAGACAAGATGGGTAGATCACGTAACTAATGAGGAGGTATTGAACAGGATTGGGGAGAAGAGGAGTTTGTGGCACAACTTGACTAGAAGAAGGGATCGGTTGGTAGGACATGTTTTGAGGCATCAAGGGATCACAAATTTAGCATTGGAGGGCAGTGTGGAGGGTAAAAATCGTAGTGGGAGACCAAGGGATGAATACACTAAGCAAATTCAGAAGGATGTAGGTTGCAGTAGGTACTGGGAGATGAAATAGCTTGCACAGGATAGAGTAGCATGGAGAGCTGCATCAAACCAGTCTCAGGACTGAAGACCACAACAACAACAACAAGCAAAGAAAAGCTAAAACAAAACTCTCGGAAAATATTATGTTATTTACATCGTGTGGCCCAAGGATGTGTGTCATAAACAATAATAGTAATAATAAATTGCAAACTAACACCTCCACAGTTTTTCAACAGGTAGGTGAGAGTAGAAGTTTAAATCAAAAGCTTTATTTAGTTGCTAAAAGTAGTGTGGACGACTCCAACTGCGGTCAAAAAACAAATGAGTACTGAACTAGTGACAGTTTCGCATGTCTCTCATTTGACACTACTGTCAGAGGTGGGGTATATTTATCTTCAGATTCAGTGTAAATAACTAACACACATGTTCTTCACAAACATAAACTCAGCTCAGGCATTCAGCCTTAGGCCTAGCCTGAATGGTCAACTGTCTGCAACACAATACAAGGAGTGATCTATAATTGTGGGATGTGTGATCGGCTTGTCGCCAATCCCTGTTGCCATTATTGCCAGTAGTTGAACCCTGATATACTTCTTTCTTTGACTGGTTCATCATTTGACCTCATGAGGGATGACAATATCCCATTCCAGACCTCCCTGTCGCAGAAAAATGTGAGAAAGTCCTTTTCTGCTGAAGGCAGTGATGCTAACCGTTTGGCAATACATTTACACATATTCTCTATAAAACATGAGACTGCTGCACTGTAGGTGACAGAGGTAAGAAGCAAAGGTGAGGACAAGAGGAAAGCCTATGCAGACAAGGGAACACGCACACATTTTGCCTCACAATATGAAATATTCCCACTTTTTGTGGACAAAACTAGCACCACATTAACAGTACATCAGTAAGTAACTGCAACAATCACATACAAATTGCTCTTTACTCCCTCACAAAGTAATAGATAAGGCCCTTATTCATTTAATAGAAAGTATAATATGTTCCAACTACTCAATAATTATTAATTTTTAAGCAACAAATTTTTCAGGCTATACCTTTTATTTCATTGCCCCTCACTGCCAATGGATGGTGTTGGGCTGTCAGTGGTACAATCAACTTGCGCCTCAACCAGTTGACAATAAAATTTAAATAAGATGATATAATAATAAACAATAACATGAGATATTTGGAATGAGTTTAAAACTTTTTAAAGGTCAAAATGAAATGGAAGTTCTTGCATATAAGAGATAAACTTCCTTTGGTTTTAGTTAAAAGCTGTTGTAATAAAAGGTGAAAATCAGAAACACATTACAATTAAAACATATTTAAAACAAACCTGACACACAACACTGATGTTAAAAAGAATTAATTAACAGGCACTAAAGCTGGTAGGACCTGCTCTGGGTTTGTTAGCCTTTTGGTGAAGGGGAAAGGTTGGTTGTTGAAGAGGGTAGAATAGAGACAGTGTACGAATAGGGGACTGGTGCAGATGTATTGAGAGGTAGGGGTGGCTGTTGAGATATGCGACAGTTTAAAGTGGAGGAGGTTCTACTGAGGCTAAAATTTGATGAGGTAAAGGGGCTTGGTGAGGATGGGTGGAAGGGGAAAAAAGGGGGTAGGAAAATATGAGGAAGGGAGGAAAGGAGGCCTTGACGAAGTGGAATGGGTAGGGTGGATTTAAAGTTGGTAGGAGGGGTAACTATCTGGACACAGTTAATGATTTGGGAGGGGAAGACAGTTGAAGTTACTTTGGGGAAGTATGTGGAGGAGGGTAGGTTTGGCGGGAGGTGTTGGTGGAGGTGCATCAGCACACTACGGTTGGAAAGTGTATGGGAAACTAAAGGATTATTTGAGTAAAGTTTGCTGATGGTGCAGTTTGTTCAGAGGTGATCTGTGTGAATGAGGAGAGGTGGGAATTTGAAGAGTTGGTAAGGGATCCATATCAGAGAAGGAAGAAACACACAGAAGCAAGGTGGAGGGCATGGAGTTCGAGGATCTGAAGGAACTTCCAGAACTCAGGGGAAGCAAATAACTGTGTAAGATTTGCTTGGCAAAGGATGTGTTGGATGAGGGTTTTGTATGTGTGAAGGACACTGGAGGGGTGCAATCTCCATGTTTGGCCAATTCGTACTCTTAGTCCGTCGTGCACTTTCTGTTGGATGGTTAGTAGATAAGATTTCCACAGTAAAATAATGGAGCTGACAGACATGATTGATTAATGAAAAAGATAACTGTATAAAAACAAATGTGTGTAACTATATTGACAATCTAATTTTGAACTAGGCAACATTGGGTACTACATATATTGTGAAATTCATGACACTGCAGCTGGGAATGAGAGCTTACCATTGTCGGGTCTATAGGTTATCTGAAAACTTCTATTTGTGTTCTGAGGAATTATGAGCTTAAAGGGGTAATATTGGAATGAAGAAAAGTAATTTTGTTGGTTAACTGATTACTGTGGTGCTAGAATGATGTGAATATCCTGACAGGCCAACTATTTGGTAACATTTTGAGAGGATTTAATTTTCTGGTTGAGTGAGAGTAATACTCAGAGTTGAGTGGAGAAGTAGGGCAATGATTTGGTACAACTTCTATTCCCTTAATGTTGAATTGAATAATAATTAAATTATGTGATGGGGACTATTTTTTTCATAATGTAATGATTAGTAAATCTACACTACAGCATATCTTTAGTTTTAGCTAGAGGTAATGTAAATATTTTGGAGATTAAGGTGATAGGAAACATCCTGGCAGATTAAAACTGTGTGCCAGACCGAGACTCAAACTCGGTCCCGAGTTCGAGTCTCAGTCCGGCACACAGTTTTAATCTGCCAGAAAGTTTCATATCTGTGCACACTCCACTGCAGAGTGAAAATCTCATTCTAGAAACATCCCCCAGGCTGTGGCTAAGCCATGTCTCCACAATATCCTTTCTTTCAGGAGTGCTAGTTCTGCAAGGTTCGCAGGAGAGCTTCTGTAAAGTTTGGAAGGTAGGAGACGAGGTACTGGCAGAAGTAAAACTGTAAGGATGGGGCGTGAGTCGTGCTTGGGTGGCTCAGTGGTAGAGCACTTGCCTGCATAAGGCAAAGGTCCCGAGTTCGAGTCTCGGTCTGGCACACAGTTTTAATCTGCCAGGAAGTTTCATATCAGCACATATTCCACTGCAGAGTGAAAATCTCATCCTGGGAGGTGATAGGAGTTTATAAGTGAAGTGAATTTCAAACGAGGACTTGGCATTTAAGTGAATTTCAAATGGGAAAGAAACCCAAAGTTTTCAAGTTTAACCAATTACAGACAGAGTTATGACCTAGAGTAACATTTTGCAGTGTAATGTGTACCTGATTTTAAAATTTTTACTAGTCCCCACCTTTTGTACTACAGTCCATTTTAGTGCTAATTATTTTGATGGTATGAGAACTATGTAATGTATTTATTTATAAAGTAATGACCATTATTTACCATTAGTGTGAAACAGTTTTTCCTTATACTTAATTAGAAGTAAAAGTGAGCATACTAAAATAGGGTATTTTGTCTTACTTTTTCGTGTACTGTGGCTGAGAAGAACCACCTCCAAGGAAGCTGATAGCAGTGCATTTCCTTAATAACTGCCACTTGGACCTGTAGAAGGTGTGAACGACTTGGTGGGAAAAAAAAAAAAAAAAAAAAAAAACGCTTTAAAAGAGTGAAAGTGCTTTTGCGAAATACTAAACATTGAACAAGTGAAATTTTCTGTCTAAAAATTAACTGGAATGTGCAGTGCAATTTAACTTTTTGCAACCCATGAGCATTTGTTGTTTGAAGCAAGACTGGATTTGTATAAAGTGATATGTATCTTAGAATGTAATCTTTTTTTATTCAAAAAGGGCATCACTTATGATGAAAATGTGTATGTAGTCTTTATTTAAAATATAACTAATGGATATTTTGTGCCATTGTATAATACACTGTATGTAAATATTTTGTATGGGGTTTTTCATATGGCCAGTTCATATAAGTAGAAATTTGAAAAAAAATTTAGAAGAAGGTTTCTGATGTAATATTCTTTTGTGTGTAGATGGTTAAACCCACTTTTTGAGGCCAGCTGTGGTCATTGAACTGCTCGGTTAGCTTCTTGTAATATCTATCTGGTCAATCTAATGAGGGGGTAATGTGATGAAGCAAGCTGGGATCTCTTTACTTCCTTTGTTGTTCGGCCATCTGCCTCCTTAAATTCATTTTTGGCTAATTATTGTCAACATACATGAGTATAACCTGCATTTTCATAAAAGAGAAAGTTTGGCCCTCACTCTTAAGAAATATAGCACCAAGAATAATTTTGTGCTCAGTTTTATGTATGTCCAATTTCCTAATTTATTTTGACCATCACTATCCTTTGTTACAGGGTGAAATCAGTAACTGTTCTGTGACTTAGGTTCTACTGTTGACTTATAAACAAATACAAATTCTGTACTCATTATAAGCATTTGGAAGAAGAACCACTACATTCTTAAAGTATTTATTTGGCTCTATTCAAAAACATGTTACCAAAGCCAGCCCTTAATTAATTCTAAAATAATTACCAGGTTTGTCAAAAGTATTGTCTGTATAACTATACCTATTAATTTCATCATTTAAACAAATAATTCAGGCTAACCCTCGTAGTAGCAGAAACTGTTAAAAAGAAGGAATTTTTCTATAAACTCAGTTAATTGAATGAGTTATGTTTTAATTATAATTTCAGTACTTATTATTGTGAGGATATACAGAGGCCCTGTTTTTGGTCCTGAGACAGTCCATGGCCAATTTTCAGATGAAAAAACCTGTATTGATTAGATCTTCAACAATGCGTCAATTTAACTGTGAAATAAGTGTAACACAAATAGATTGTACATTAAATCAATGACAGTGTCTGTTCATTAGTGTCACACATACCTCATTATTCTGCAAGAATTGTGTGGTTAAGTTTTTACTCCTGATAGATGTTCAACAGACATGCTGACATTTGCCTGCAAACTATTAATGAGGCTTACCCAAAGTTTATCACTAGGGAATTGGCCATATAACTGTGTAATATTGTGGGGTTGTGAATAATGAAAGTAAAGAACTGTGAAAACCAACTGTGCAACTGCAGGCTACATCGTTTACAATAATCATTGTTGAACCTCCAACCCTCCATTTCTCAGACATTATAAAAATGCAGTACGTCAACACTGACGACTATCAACGAAGATATAAAGCAGGCAAATGTCACAGGTGGAGTTGGTTCAAGTGTTGATGGATATGTTGGGGGAGGACAGATTCAAAGACCTTGCTAATCATTGAGGTGAGGCTGATGGGGTGGTGGCAGGGAGGTATCAGAAGGGGCTAGTGGAAAAGTAGGAGTTTGGAGGTTCAGGATAGTAACCTGTGGAGAGAATAGTGGTACAAAGGGTTGCAAGGGTAACTAGACAGGATAGGGGACAGTCTTTTTGGTGTTGATACATGATGTGGTCAGCAACAGGGAATGTGGTGTTTTTTCTGCAAAGTACTTTTTCTATGTCATGTGTTATGATAGGTGTGTTTATTCTGTTTGTGGTATATAGTCCAAGTGCTGGGTGCGAAGAGTGGGGCAGCAGTATTAGTATGTCCATGGATAGTAGAAAACAGGGACTAATAAAAACAAGGGTCATCGGGGATGGAGATGATGTCGGAGAGATGGGATGAGATGTGGTCTATTTTGCTCCAGTTGTCAGGTAAGGGATGATGGTTGTGGAGGAGCAGGTCATTACCCATGAGTCAATGGAATGCTTTCCAGTACTTGGAAGAGTTTATGGAGAGTGTTGAGTCTGATGCATATCTGGTGCCAGTCCCAGAATCCCAAATTCCTCACGTGTCACTGAATTTGCCGGCGGCATGTTGTGTATCCCTGTCGCAAGTTTGCAGGAAGAAATAGTACATGTGATCGGATTCTCAGAGGAAGAGTGGGGTTTGTGGGGGGAGTGTTGGATGGTGAGGATATATGGACTCTGTAGGAATGTGTGTGAATACAGTGTTTGACGAAGCCTACTGCAGGAAGAATGTGGCATCAGGGATATTGTGAGGTTGCTGGAAGATGAGGGGATGGCTTCCTAACTGGATGTCTGCGGATTCCCAGTACACATTCCAGTTGGTGCTAGAGTAGTCTTGGATAACTCTCGTATGGAGCTGGTGATGGTGTGCACAGGGATGAGGTTGTGCATAGGAGATGGTTAGGAGTACAGGTAGGTGGTTGGGAGGTGCTAGGAAAATGTCTAGAGTGGTGTTGTTTTCAGGCCAGGTGTGCTGTGGGATGGGGACAATGCCACCTTGGAAGAAGTATGTAAACTGACATCACTGCTGGATTTACGCTGGTCATCTATTATGAATTTTTAGGCCAGCAGCAATGATATAGGTGATGGTGTGGATAACATGGGTGAGGAAATTGTAGGGCAGGGGATTATTAGGCCAGACATAGATAGTAGCACAGTTGACAGTCAGGGCTTTGAAGAAGGGGCTAAGCATAAGCAAATGGAGATGTTCTTGTGGTGGCTGATTGCAACTCCACCTCTGGCCAAGAGAAGGGGACTATCTGCACAAAAATGAAATGATCGTATGGCATCGTTGGCCGGGAGGCCCCATGCGGGGACGGTCGGCCGCCGTATTGCAAGTCCTTTTTAGTTGATGATACTTCGGCGACTTGCGAGTCGATGATGATGAAATGATGATGAACACACAACACCCAGTCATCATGAGGCACAGAAAATCTCTGACCCCGTCGGGAATCGAACCCGGGACCCCGTGCGCAGGAAGCGAGAACGCTACCGCAACACCACGAGCTGCGGACTATCTGCGCAGAGAAGGATACAGGGAGAGACATCTCATTATGGAGGAAGGTATCAGCATTGTGTTGGCAGAGGGTATGCATTACAAGGAGTTTGTAGTGGGTAGGGTGCGAATGTTGTGGTATAGGATGCTGTATTGCTGTCACACCATGATGAAAATCTGGGGAGAGGGTTGTGTGGGTGAGGGGGTGGAGAGGTTTAAATGAGGTGTCAAGACAAGTAAAGACAAAGTGGACTTGGTTTTGGGAGTAGGCAGCTTGGGTACTGAGATGGAAGATGGAGTGGGCAGCTGGGGAAATTTGTTTCATGGTATGCAGTCATTGGAAGGAGTGAATATTTTGGAGGGCGACGGAGAGGAATCTGATATTTTCGCCAGTGGGAATTGGTCAGAGTGAGGTATTGGGATAGATTGAATGATCAATGGGACAAGGTTCCATTTTAGGGCCCTTACATTTTCTTGTGTATATCGATGACCTTTCATCAGTAACATAATCAGATGCCAAGCTTGTTTTGTTTGCTAATGATGCAAAACATTGCAATACATAGCAAATCAAGTGTAGTCTTAGAAAGATCGGCTAATAAAATATTTGTGGACATTAATCACTGGTTCCTAACCACTTAATGTCAATTAACTTTGAAAAAACACACTAAATGCAGTTTGGAACTTGTAAGGGGTGTCCCACGAGTATGTGCCTAACATACAATGACAAGCAGATAGAAGAAATGGACAGTGTTAAATTCTTGGGATTACAGTTTGATAATAAATTCAACTGGGAGGAGCACACCACAGAACTGCTGAAGGGTCTTAACAAATCTCTATTTGCAATGCGAATTGTGTCAGATATAGGCGATATACAAATGAAAAATCTGGCATACTATGTTTACTTTCATTCCATAATGTCATATGGGATTATTTTTTGGGGTAATTCATCAAGCCAAGCTAAAGTTTTCTGGGCACAAAAACGTGCATAAGAGTTATGTGTGGTGTGAACTCAAGAACATCCTGCAGAAGCCTGCTTAAGGAACTAGGGATACTAACTACTGCTTCCCAATATATTTATTCCTTAATGAAATTTGTCATTAAAAATATATCACTGTTTCAAACCAACAGCTCAATTTCATGGAATCAGTACTAGAAAAAAGAATAACCTTCACAAGGATTTAAAGTCACTTAGTCTTGTACAAAAAGATGTGCATTATTCAGGAACACACATTTCCAATAACTTGCCAGCAGCCATAAAAAGTTTAACAAACAATGAAATTCAGTTTAAGAGAAGCCTAAAGGATTTATTGGTGGCCAACTCCTTCTACTCCATTGATGAATTTCTCAGTAGAACCAACAGATTTGTGTATGTACACACACACACACACACACACACGCACACACACACCATTATTTCAGTGCAGTAATGTGTTCATTGTAAATAAGTATTGTAGTAGTTATATTCAATGCATTAGTGTTTGTAAAATGATTCTTTCATATAGTGTTCATTTAAAAAAAAAATGAGGATCATTCCACTTGGTACCTGTGGAAGGTACAATAGGTTATTTGTTTCAGTTGTAAATATTTGTCATGTATTATTGTTTTTCTGACATGTTCTACATCCTAGAGGACCTCCTCACTATGGAGCAATTGGAATGAAAGTTAATCTAATCTAAACAAGGTAGGTACTATTAAATCTGGTTTGTCGATTGCGGAGTTGGTCTTGCACTTAGAGAAAATAGTTTAGACGTAAATGCAGGTGGGAGGGAAGGTGAGGTTGGAACATTGTTTGAGGAAGTGAGAGACTTTAGAGTGACGGTAGGTGGGAGGATTTTTACGTTCAGGAATGAATTGTCATTGTAAATGCGACATTTTTGGCAGTGGTAGGACTGTGGTAGGGATTTGGAAGGTTCAACTTAATACCGGCCATTGTACATCAGGGATCTCTCCCTGACGAGATCTGCATAAGGAATGTGGAACCTGACAAGGAGCGGTCCACAGTGGTGGGATTCACTTTATGAAACCATCTATAGGGTGATGTAAGTTAAGATGCCAGCTATCACATCCTGCAGCCATTCACCTTGGTAGGTTTTTGTTTGTGAGTTAAGGAGCAAGTCTACACAATACTTCTCTTTCAATGCTGTTGAGTATCACATAAAATTCCAGCATATTTTCATCAATTACTTGCAAATGAGGGCTACCCCCCCCCCCCCCCCCCCGCCCCCCATATAGAAGGTTTCAAAAAGTCAATCCCACCAGTGTAGACGTCTCTTTGTGAGTCATAACAGCTACATATTTCTAAAGTGGGACTGGAACTGTTTTTGCAGCCACCTCCACTGTCATGATCTCGGGGCCAATCATTGTTGTTATGGCAGTGAAAGTGGGGGGACGTTGAGGAGGCTGGAGTTGTTTAGATGTGGTACTGAATGGAGTGAGGGAGGCATGATGCTGAAGGTAGTGCATGGGATTTTGAAGAGGTGGTTGGAATGGAAGTTGGGGTTTGTGGATTTGATGTGGTCAGAATCTTTGTGGGGGGATGATTTGAGTGATGGAAATGTGAGAGATGTATTTCCTTACTTCTAGAGTGATGGATTCGACATTTAGGAATTCGTGTTCAGCAAGTGAGAGAATGAAAGTGGAAACAGCTATGACAGAAGGTGAATGGTGGGTGGGGTGGGCTGTGTTTGATAGGGCCAGGAGTTGTTTGTGGTTTTTTGAGTACGGTACTGGAAATGGGGTCTGTTTTAGGGTACTTCTATGGGTTTCTGGTGGTTGTGTGTTGGGGTGGGGGTTGGGGAATTGGAAAAGGTGGGATGTGACGTGGTGCAGGTCCTTGCAGAAGGCTCGAGGAGATTTGGTTACTTGTTGATTGTAATGTGGTTTCAGGCATTGCAACGGTAGCTTTACTAGTTATTAGTTTGGCTGGAGTTGCTGAGGAGGTGCATGGTTTGGGAAAAGTTGGAAATGGGGGATAGGTAAATGATGTGGTAGACGATGTGGAAGAGGTTGTGGGATGGGATAGGAAGGGCAGGGTAGGCAAAGGAAGTGACTATGGGTGGGGTGAGACTATTAGAAGGGGAATGTGGACATAATGTGGTGGGCCAGAGAAAGTGCTCCACATAGTGGGAGCACAGGAGAGGGTGGTGTGTCCACTGTGGGACAAAAGAAACAGGGGACGGAAGGTAGATGATTAATATCGGCAGCGGAGTATCGCCGGTATGGTGGGGAAGATGGCACTGAGATCTGGTGAGATGTGATGACAGCAGATGAGGGTGGCAGTGACAGGGACAAAGACAGAGATGGCGAGTACAGTGTGACGGTGGCGTTGATGGGGATGGTGACTAAGCGGAGGCGGCAGACGACTACAGCAGAGGTGGAGGCTGTGATGGTGGCAACGAGATGATAATCATGACGATGATGAATACACACACAAAAGACTGTCTCAATGACACAAGCAAACTACATGGATGAACAGATATGGACGCAAAGCATCACAAAGTAGCAACAACAAATGAACTAGTGCTAGAGACTTCTAGTCAGTTGGTGAACATCAGTATCATTTTTCTTTCTCTATTGTCATTTCATACCCCTAGCCCCATATGGGTGGAGCATGTCCTGTCAGTGGATACAAGTCGCCACTCTCCAGCCATATGAGGGTAAAAATTTTGAAACATACTATAAAATTACACTTGGAGGTTGTCAAAAAGACAAAATGAAAGTGAAAAGACTAATGGTTGAAATGGCTCTGACCACTATGGGACTTCACATCTGAGGTCATCAGTCCCCTAGAACTTGGAACTACTTGAACCTAACGAACCAAAGGACATCACACACTTCCATGCCTGAGGCAGGATTCGAACCTGTGACTGTAGCAGTCACGTGGTTCCAGACTGAAGCGCCTAGAACCTCTCTGTCACAGTGGCCGGCACAGAAAGATGGGTAGCTGCATAAGTTAAAATACAAAAGGCTGATTTGTTGATTAATTAAAATATTGTCACAGAGGAAGTGGCAAATGAATGTTTTGCAAAATATAAAAGGCAGACAGAGAGTCGCATAAGTTAAAACGTAAAAGCTGATGTGTCAACAGATTAACATAGAGACATAGATGAGCGAAATGATGAGTGGGTGTAGACTGACAGGGACAATGCAAAAGAGGATGTTTACTTGGTGGCAATATCGTATGAATCAAATGAATATATACCCACAGTCTGCAACACAATCATAAAGAAAAACACATCACACTCTCTACATGTGGGAATGAAATATTACAATTACACACTGCAGTACATACAATAATGAGTTAATGATGGGTCCACCTTTTTGCAAGTATACAAACAGTTGTGTAGATGCAAAAAGGCAAACCAATAATTGATTCCTTATTATTTTTCTGCAAGCAGGGGAACAGAGCTCAGAATTCCAGTATCGTAGTACATACACTTTATCAAATGACAGATATAGTAACAGAAGAGTTCACAGAATTGCTGTTAATTACTTCCTAAATGCTGCATTCCAATTTACAGGACTAAACACTAACTGTACATGTATCTCTATTTCATGGAAATGTAAGAAAACAGTGACACTAGTTTGTGCTGTTGCTGGGACATGTCGCCAGATCATCTTGGATATTTTTTCCTCCGAGTGTTCTCCCACAAAAAAACTCAGATTTTCTTTTCTTTTATTGCCTTTTAGTTCTCTTTCTTTAACGCTATCTACTTAGTTTTTAATCTTTAATTTCTTAGCACCTTTCTATCTGGTTTAATTAGGCTGGATTCAAAAATCTTAGTCAATTGCCTTGAGAGGTATACATATCTCACTAAGGCAAAGGTTCAAAATTATGGGGTACTGTATCTGCTACTGTGTTAGGCCAGTTAAAACAAAATTCAGAGATAGAACCATAATGGGAGGTACAAAGTACAAAACTGGTAACTCATTGATTTAAATTAATGATAGAAGTGCTATCAATATTCTTGCTACATAGATCTGAGGTGAGTCAGTTATAGTTAACTGTATTAACTTGTATAAATTAGCATACAAATTCAGATATACATTTTTATGTATTCATCCTCTGATAGCTGTACATTCAGTACACATTTACAATTGCGGGTATATTGTAAATTTCAGTTTGAGTATACACGTATATGCAGTGATGAAAAAAAACTTTCCTCTATCTCAGTTCTACCCCGATTCATCTGTTTGCATGTATCAATATATTGTATCAGTTATTACATATTGTGTGCATCTGGGAAAAGAAAGAGTTCCTTGTGTAGCCAGTAGTCTCTTGTCACCAGGAGCATTGGCACAGGTGTTAGAAGAGAAATGTTAATGCCACCAGACACCGAATAAACCTATCGGATTGTCGTCTTCGATTGTCGCATCCAAAGAACGGGTGTTTACTTCTTCTGTGCTTCCACATCCACAAAGAGGTGGCTAAGCAGCATCAGTGTGGTCTAGATGTTGTCAGAGACATGTATGATTGAAACTCAGTCACACTACAGTAAGTACAAACTTTCTGCCATATCAGTTTCTCATTTACCAACGCTTCCTTGGTATCACTGATGATTTTCTGATATAATGTCAGATATTTACAAGTTAAAACCGATTTAGGTTTTACAATACACATACAAAGCAGCAGTCTGCACTGAGCATACATACATAAAGAACAAAAAGTGATGAAGCCATTTCCATTACATAACACTTTCTAAAGGCATGAGGACAAGAATGGAAAACTATTATTGTGCAATATTTATGACTGACAATAAGTCAGCTAGAATTCTCTATGTAACAAACATGTCAGCACTTGATGGTGTAGAACTCCCATGTATTGTGAGTGCAGTCACTACATGCTGCAAAAAGTATAAACAAGATTAAGCGGTGATGGGCAAAAAAATAACTTGGAAGGCATTCTACACATAGCCATACCAAAAATCTCAGAGAATTGCAGCAGAGCCAGATGATTATCAAAACTTTTGAAGGATAAATGAGGAATGTTTTAAAGAATTGGTGAATTTTGGAACACCTTGTATACATTGAAAAGATATTGTTCGTATAACCATCGGGTTTCGTTTTCCAGAATGCTTGAACGGTCTATAGTTCTGAAAAGAGGAGAATACATTATTGTACAGCAGTGTTCCTCAAACTGCGGCCTGCAAGTGGCATGTGGCCTGAATAAGTATTAATGTGGCCTGTGGTTCTCAGTCGTATTTTATAATAGTATGTGTACAGCAGTTAACAGCCAAATCCTACAATGTCAACTAGTGATAACATCTAATTAACAGTGCAGTTTTCTCTCTGCAACAAATAAAAATACTTAAAGAGAGAGTCTGTATTATTTTAATATGTGCTTAATTTTAATTAATGTTTGTAAATTCGAGCACGGGCTTAGTAAAGTCGGCCTCTTACCTCAGGGGAAGATGAGAGAGGGAGAATGTTTTGTTGCCATCCAGTACTCAAAGCTCAAGGATGTGTGCAGCTCATACCAATGAGTTGCTATGGTATAAATTTCAAATGGAAGAAACATGGATTTGTAAATGTGTACATAATTGTAACTACGAATATGAAAGTAAATGAAGGCTTTTGCAATGCAATGCAATGCAGTGAGAAGAAAGAAAATTAATTCAAATAATTCAGTAAACATGAGTGATCTTCTCTCATATTGCATAATGCATTTAAATATAACAATTACTGTTATTAATCAATTAATTATCCAACACACAATCAATGCAACAATTCTTTGTCAAGCACAATCTGAAACAAAGAACAGTAGATACAAACTTTTCCGATCTGTGCTGACTTTCAACAGTAAGCTGCCAGCCCCCAACTTATCGAGCCTCTGCTGCAGCTAGTCTACTGGGAGCTCATAACCTACTAATTTTTGTAGGGTACCAATTAATAACAAGACTGGTACATATGCAGCCCTGATGATTGCCCCACAGTACCTACACTGGCTCTCGAGCAGTAAAGTTCGATGGCCGCTGTCGTAGAGGATCGGTACCGTAGGCCGTGCTGTCATGTATTTCTGCAGTATACAGGATGGACAATAATAAAACTGACAAACTGCATGGATGGATTCCTGACTGGAACTGGAGGAAAAAAGCTTCTATGAACATGATGTCCTACAATTGACGGTGTGCCTGTAATGACAAGATTTCCTTCTGGAACACAGTACTGAGCTGGACAACATCCACATCACAACAGGTGTTCAAAATGGAATCCACAGGGTGCAGTGGGTGAATTCACATGCCACACTGTATCCTGCCACACACTTTCGCACGTTCTGGGCTCTCTTCAAATCATGTCGCAAGCGTCGTGAACGTGCTGTTGAAGGGTCTGCTCGACAGGGTCTGCTAGTGCAGCATACACAATGATTTTCAGATACCCCCAGGGGTAAAAATCCAGGAGGTTTAAGTCCAGTGATCTAGTAGGCAGCCGGCCGGTGTGGCCGTACGGTTCTAGGCGCTTCAGTCTGGAACCACGTGACCACTACGTTCGCAAGTTCGAATCCTGCCTCGGGCATGGATGTGTGTGATTTCCTTAGGTTAGTTAGGTTTAAGTAGTTCTAAGTTCTATGGGACTGATGACCACAGATGTTAAGTCCCATAGTGCTCAGAGCCATTTGAACCATTTCTAGTAGGCAACACTATGAGGCCTCCGTGTCCCATTCAGTGTCCGGGGAAGATGCTGTGCAGATGTCGGCAAACTGTAATGTGGAAACTACAGAACCTGTCATATAGCTAAAGGCACATTCTCAAGCAGCCCAGCCAGACATTTTTCAGAAAGTCCAGGTACATTCCTCAGTTGAGGCATTGAGAAATAAAAACTGGTCCAAATATGTGGTCACCAAGAATCCCTTCTCCAATGATGATTCTCAATCATTGCTGTTGAACCACTTCAACAATTCACCGAGAATTTTCTGTAGCCCACACATTGTGACTATGTAGATTAATTAATGATGCCACTTCTGGTAAAGGCTGCTACTTCAGTAAAGAGGACTGCTCAAGGAAATCCCATAATTGTGGTGATCTGATGCAACAACCATCAACCAAATCCTTCCCATAGAGGGAAATCCACTGTTGACAATCCTTGCACTCACTGCAGGTGTTAGGGATAATAGCAGTTGTCATGCAGGATACACATAATTGTACTTTGGTTTAAACGGTGTTGGTGGGCCACTTGCCTGGAGCTTGTATTACGGTTTGTCTCAGTATCCCATAGAACCCAGTCATCCCAATCTGCTGTATGAAAATTCACTGCCTCCCTGTATGTTAATCTGTCTGAAAGGACCCATGATCACACAAACTCCCAAAAAGGCCTTGAAATGTTGTGTGATGTGATTGGTGCCCAGGCACTTGATTTGGTATAGTCGTGCTGCCTCTGGACCACCTCAGCTTGTTCTCGACATAAATCAAACTACTGCGCTGAATGCACTTGAGCAGATGATTGCTATCATCTTTCTTCGGTGAAGTATTCATTCACATGGTGATGTTGTATTTTGTTGTCTGCATGTCTGCCCATCACCAAGACCCAGCAGGAGTTGCTGTGTGTTACACAGTACCGCCTTTACATGGAACAATATACTCCGAAGTATACTGAGCAGGAGCTGATGTTAAAGTGTCAAAACCACTCTCAGGTGGTCAATATAAGTATTGAATAATAAAATTGACTGTGTGAGAGCCTTTATCGGTGAAAAATTCAGGCCTACTGAAGGAAAAAAAAAAAACTGTTGTCATTTTTGGCATTATTGGGTATTTAGAAAGAAAAGCCTCAATAGATAAGGTAAATAGGCTCTATAGTGTGTGTTTCACAACTCATGTTATATACTTCTAGGTGCTGTGGAGGGGACAAGTAGATAGACTTTTGTCAAAGAACCCATACTGAGAAATGTACCGTTTGGATAGAAAGTAAGTTTTCAGGTCCTAACTTAACTTTCAGTGTGATGTGACTGGTGTTTTATGGAGCTAAATGGTGAGATCATCAGCACCCTTACTTTTTCAGGCCTATGAATAACATATGAAGGCTACATCACTCCACTGTTACAGAGAAACTGATTGTATTTCAGGAATAATCTGGAAACAGACATAAGAATTCCAGTTGTGATGGCTAATTTTGTGTCATCCATACAATGTAGGAAAAATGAAACTATAAACCATTTGTGTTTATTTATTTAGCTGCTTTGGATGTACATATATGGATCAGATCCAAGTACATATTTCATACATGTTTTACACTACAACAATCACATATTCTAGTTAATTATCATGGAAGTGACTTTAAACACTATAGCTTCATACATAATTAGATATTTTTATCTACTGTGCAGTCTATTTACACACATTTTATTTCAATTCAAAATACATAAGAACATATCTTGAATTTACAGCCCATCTCAAATGCACATTTAAGTTTTATCTGGGAAGTCTTCCTGTAAAAAGTTCTTTGGCTGGGATCAAGTACTTAACATGTGTCATCTGCTTCAAAGAGTTGATCTTGCCTGTTGCTGTAGAAAACAAGAATAAACAGAAGTTCTGGTGTTACAAATACTGACAAGTAGATAGTAATGCCCAAATTAATTCATGCCACACACAGTCTTGAGTTTCTGTCTTACTTATTTCCAGGTAAACTGTACAAAGGTTGGCACAATGTGTGCCTTTTAGAATTCATTTACTAAACTGAATGGCTTGGATGCCACATCGATACTTCAAGCAAAATTGGGAGTACAACAGTGATTCCTCAAGGGTCTTATGTACACTTTGCTACCATAACACAACAGTGAAAAGCAGAAAATTAAAGAATTACAATAAATTTTGTACATTAAATAATGCTGAATAAATTGTAAAATAAAATGTCATTACATAACATATTAATTTTGTTGCAGAGTAGTCTCATTCAGAATGAAAATAGATATGTGAATACAACAACCCAGCGCACAGTGGAAGAATGGCCAGTTCGAGCTCACAAGGGAACCTTCATTGACTTCCTTGCTGCAACAGAGGAGGCTATCGATGATATTCAATGTTTGTCAATTTTAATTAAATTGTTTAAGAATACTGATGTATGCCACACAATAATGAAATAAAATAAACACTGTCACTTGAGGTATAAGGAATATGTTCTACAGCTTTACATCATGGTCACATTTTCCAAAGTGTTGCATTACTGATGTTGCCCACATTTGGCAATCCTTAGGATTGTTTTTGACTTGCTATTAGCTGTTCTATTAATTAATGTGACAGAAACTGCTGGTAACACAACTTAAAGAAGCAGTAACGCCTTAGCTGTTATGTTTCATACTACACTGTGTGTCAATTTCCATTTTTTTTTTTTTTTTGTATATTGTATGTATTCATTGACAAAATAGAAAGGTATTCTTACAAGCAACAGTTTTATTTTTGCTTACACATCACTCCCAAGCTGGTATGGGAACATGAAATGAACTGTACAGTTTTATTGGCTTCTTTTGAAGCTAAGCCATGTTATGTGAAAGAACCCTTAAATTTATACAGTTTCTGCTAGAATGGTTATGTACAACTTCACTTTTATTGAACTTGTTTTTATGTTCCTCTGGAAACAATAGTATTTTGAATACATAAATATTGCAGAAAGTTAAAATTTTAATATTTTTAACTGTGGCCTAGAGCTGTTTGATCATCTTGCATTAGTCGTTGTTCTAATGGTTACATTTTTCAGTTTGAATATTTCTTTTGCATCACTTGACTGACCTCATATTTCAATTCCATACGTCATGATGGCATCAGGATATGAAAAATACAGCATTCACATAGCACCATCTGTTACTAGCTTTTTAATATTCTCGAGAACAAATATAGCTGAGCTCCATTTGTATTGTGATACTAATTCGGTCTTTCCACAGTGAACTGTTATCCGTGGTGAGGCCTAAGAATTGTGCTTTTTGAAGCATATTTGTACTATTCATACTTGTTACTGAGATTACTCCTGTAGTCTTCTTCTGTTGTTCCCAAACAGTATTGTTTTAGTTTTCTCTCTACTGAGAATAAATCTATTGATTCCAAGCCATTGAGTGAGAGTCAAATATCATTTTGCTTTTTGTTACGGCATCAACTAAATTTGTAGCACTGGTTATGCTAGTGGTAATGCCTGCAGAAAGAATTATGTCACTTTCAGTATTAAAAGCTAAGTATGTTTATCTATGCAAATTTATCTCAGAAACATTGGGTATCCTAATATGCTGCCTTGTGGTACAGAATGACTAATTTGTCAAAATCCAAGTAAATATTGTTATTGTTCTAATTGTGTTTCTACTGTTTTCTATTTTGCAGGTACATCGTAATTGTACTAAGAGCTGCTCTTCTAACCCCATACTAATTGAAATGACACGATCAACTAGGTCAAAAACTTTCGATAAGTCACACATTAGACACAAAATATACCATGAGGATTTTGCCATTGATCTAATCCCTGTGAAAGATATTTACTCATTCAAATATGCTGAAACTATTGATTTTCCTTTCTGCAGTCCAAATCGTCTGTTATTTATGACATCAATCTTTTCCTCTTCAAAATATGGAATAAATATGAAGTACTTTATTTTCTCAGGAACTTTGAGAAAATGAGAAAAATGGTTTGCAGTTGACACAGCACATTGGATCTCCATGGTATGTCTATGGCTATTATCGTTCTATATGGAAAACTGCCTTTTGTGAGAGATGAATAAACTATGTGGCAAATTTCTTTGGCCATTTCAATTGTTGTTAACTTTAAATATTTAAATTAGAGTCCATTTAAGTCAGTGGACGTTTAATTATGTAATTTATTTGTTGCTTTTACTGTGTCATGATCTGTTGTAGGATAGAGATTACGAGTTCACTGAGGAGTGCTTTAGTTCCTGCAGGGGATCAGTTTTGTCGTTTTGTGTAAATCTGTCATACGTTCGTAAAATATTTATTGACAATGCTAGTAACAGCTATGAGACCTTATGATAATCTGTTGATTACTTTTAGCTTTAGTTGTGTGCTATTGGTGTCTGACAAACTTCCCGTTTCTTTGTTAACCCTCACACTGCACACTGGGATCCTCTGGACCCTAGCGTAATTTTTATTGTGTATTACAAAGAGTATGTTGGCAACAGTTTATCAAAACATAGTGTATATTAAGTCTTTAAATATGTCTGCTTGTGTCTGTATATGTGTGGATGGATATGTGTGTGTGTGCGAGTGTATACCCGTCCTTTTTTCCCCCTAAGGTAAGTCTTTCCGCTCCCGGGATTGGAATGACTCCTTACCCTCTCCCTTAAAACCCACATCCTTTCGTCTTTCCCTCTCCTTCCCTCTTTCCCGATGAGGCAACAGTTTGTTGCGAAAGCTTGAATTTTGTGTGTATGTTTGTGTTTGTTTGTGTGTCTGTCGACCTGCCAGCACTTTCATTTGGTAAGTCACATCATCTTTGTTTTTAGATATATTTTTCCTACGTGGAATGTTTCCCTCTATTATAACCATGTATATTAAGTTGGTAACACTGCCTAAACGTATGCGATGTTAACTCAAACATTTGCATTGTTGTTGCAGTAGTGTAAAGCTGTAAAGATTGTTGAACGTCAGTAGGGTCATGATTACACCAGTGCACATTTTGTGTAGCTCATTTATGCATACTGAAAATAACAACTTGGTAAATATACAATATTGAAATGTATATTGTGCATAACTTATAACCGTTTCCTTTCAATGTTGACCTATATTATTATTTTTTTTTTCAGTGACAATGAGTAAACGACTCATAACAGATGACGATATACATAATACACTTATGGACGAGCTGGACCAGGAAAACAATCCATTTGGAGGCCTAGATTCTGATGAAGATCCTGATTTTGTTGAAGTACAGGAACTATTAGGTGCAGAAGAGGGTGGAGAAGAAGATGATGATATCTATGGTAGTTCTTCCAATGCAAACATCCTTCCATCCTTCTAGGTAAGAATGGCTTTAAGTTGTCTTCACCTGTACCATCTAAGACAGGAAGAATTAAATCCAGAAATTTAGTTACTCATTTCCCAAGACCAAAGGGTCAAACAAGGTCTATTTCTAGTCCAATTGAAGCATGGTAGTTATTAGTGGTTATAGATGAAATACTGGACAAGTTTGTCACTTACACAAGCATTTTCACCCATTTGGGACATCTGGACTAAATTTATTGACAACTGAAAGTCCCTATAGACCCCTTTCGATTACTGCATAACAGATGAGTAGCCAATGGGCTTCCGTGACAGATATCCATTCAGTATAAACATGTCTTCGAAACCAGACAAATAAGGAATTAAGATTTTGATGTTTAATGATTGCATGTCTTAGTACATACTAAATGCTATTCCCTGCATTGTCAAGGAAGTAACAGAAAAAAAAATGAAGCTGTCCCAGTTATCAGAACCGATTCATAACACCAATAGGAACCTATCTGTTGACAACTGGTTTTTGTCAGTTCCTCTTTATCACACAATGATTGAAAACTTTGGTTTGACAATGTTGGAAACTGTAAGAAAAAATGAACCTGAAATACCACAATCATTCTTATGTTTTCAAAATGTAAGAAATACTCAATTTGCCTCTGATGTGAATAAGACGCTACTGTCATATGTCCCAAAGAAGAATAAAGTTGTACTCTTGCTGTCTACCATGCTCTACTCAAACAACATCGACAAAACAACAGGAAAACCTGAAATGATAATTTCATACAATAAAACAAAAGGTGGTACTGACACTTTTGATCAGCTATGCAAAACTTACACCACTGCACATGCAACAAGAAGATGGCCTATGAGGGTTTTCTGTGACATTCTCAAAGTGGGAGAAATGCCACGATTCTCTTTACCCTTTCCAGCACTGACGTAAAGAAGCCACGAAGGAAATTTCTGCATGAATTGGCATGGAACTTAACTGCTACATTGAATATTTCTAAACAATGAAGGAATGTGAAGAGAACTCTAGAAGAAATACTGACAATAGATACTGTGGCACCAGACAGACCAGAACCTCTGACCAGCAAACTGAGATGTTCAGTACTTTCAAAGAAAAGGGACAGGAGAACAAAAATGTTGCCAGGATTGTAAAAGGGCAACTAACTAAATAAAGTCAGGTAAGTCACTCTGTTGCATTATACAGATTCATATATGAGAAAGTTAACCATAAAGAAATACAAAATATTATTTATCAATAATACTATGAACAATTTATAGACATCTTGTGTTGCTCATTGTTGTAATAATAAAAAAATCACTAAAGGTAACTACATAGTCATTTACAATGTCCCATATACATAAGACAGTCCAATATATATATATATTAATGAGCTTTGAATGCATGGTATACGATATGCAGACTGAGGAATGTCTGAAAATGACAGTTACACTCCCAATCTATAAGAAAGGTGACAGAAAAATGCCAGACAATTATAGACCTATATCAATAGTTCCCATTATATCAAAAGGAATAGGAACCTGCAAACATATCCAAATTTACAATTATTTTGAAAGTAATAAATTATTGAGTAAGAACCAGTTTGGCTTTCGATCTGAACTATAGACAACCAAAGCAGTTGAATGCCTCCTTAGTAATGTATATGAAGGATATGAAAACAAGAAACTCACTTGTGCTACACTGTTAGATTTAACAAAAGTCTTCAACTCAGTCACACATGAAATAATGATAAAAAACTAGAACATTATGGTATTGTAGATAAACCATTACATTGTTTTCAATCATACTTAAGCAACAGGGAACAATTAGTAAAAAGAAATTATCAAAAGTCAACACCCATGAAAGTAAAGAGAGGAATTCCACAAGGCTGAGTGCTTGCCTCTTTCCTGTTCATTGTTTACATTGATGACTTCTCAAATCATATGCCATGCAACAACGTACTGTATGCTAATGACATGACGCTAGTAACAGATGGAGAACATCTGCAAGATGTCATAGAATACAACAAAGTAGTAACTGAAATGAGCAGTGACTGGTGCAGAGTCAACCTTTAATCAATAAACACATTGAAAACTGAAGAAATTTACTTCTCCCTGAAACCAATTGAACAGAATACAAAAAATGTCAAGTTACTAGGTTTACATATAGATCAAAAACTTACATGGGACAGACACACAAATTATCTATGTGGCAAACTTGCTCCAACTCAATTTCTATTACACAAGCTGAGACACGTTATCAGTAAAAATCTGCTAATCTCCACATATTTTGCTCTTTTCCATTCACAGCTGCAACATGGGGTATTCCTTTGGGGTAACTCAGTGGGTTCAAGTACCATCTTCAAGTGGCAGAAGAAAGCAGTTAGGTGCATTTTAGAACTAGCACCAATATAAAGTTCCAAAAATCATTTTAAACAATTAAAGATAATGACACTACCTAGTATAAACATTTATAATTGTTTAATATATGCTAAAGAGAACATAAAGAACTTTAATTTAAGATCTGAAGTGCATGTTGATAATACTCAAAATAATAGTAACATGGACCTACCATACACAAGGCTGACATTAACACAAAAGAACCATAAACATCTTAGCTTGAAATTTTATAACAAACTCTCAAAGGCTGTGAGAGAACTACCGATGAATAACTTTAAGCAAACAATACAAGTGTGGCTCAAATGAACTCCATATTACTCACATGATGAGTTTCTAAACAGTGACACAAAAGAGATATGCTACATGAAACAAAAAACTGCCACATGAATTATACCTATATGTTTGTGACAGTAATGTACCAACTAACACTTTGTACATGGATACGTAAGATGTACCATAAATATATCTTGATACTATTGTATATTTAACTGTTATGATATATTATAATTACTATTGTGAATGCATAATTGTTGTATTATCAATATCACTTTAGAATGTGTATCTGTTTGCCCTGCACAGGCACAATTATGTACAATAATAATTATCATAATTTTTTTAAAAAAGTATTGAACACACTGGCAATGCCAATTGTATGGAAAAAATATTGAAGGGCAAATAAAGATTCTATTCTATTCTAACATTTTACTGGGGTCCAGTGGACCCCAGTGTGAGGTGCAGGGTAATACAAATCAAGTGTGCAGTGTGAGGATTAATTATCTAACACCTACTCCTGACGTTGTTCGATGATAGTAATCTGGTTTCCCACATTTTTTCAGCTTTTAGTTTCTTATTTTATCTTCTTATAACCTTTATAGTATTAAATGGTCAGGCCTGTGTGGATCTGTGCTAATACCATAAAGATGTTTTAGTTTTTTGCAGGACAGTAGTAAACCCTTAATCAACTGTGACTTATGCCTTCTGTTTTTCTTTATTATCTTTGTTTTACTCAGTAGGCTGTCTTCTATAGCTTTTAAGTATGTACCTGGTAAAATATTATATTTATCATTTATATTATCAGACACATACAATTCTGGCCAATTTTCATTCTCTAGTTTTTTCTTCAAAAACTCTCTGATAGAGATGCTACTGTCTGCTGAGACACACATTTGTGAGTATCTACCTTCACAGCATAACTTATAATTAAATTCTATGAATTGTGGTCCGACAGATTCAATCCATTTTTCAGGAACCTCTACCCACCGGAGTCAACCTTTGTAATTATGAAATCAGTGACTGAGTATTTTTGCTTATGCTAGCAAAACCCTTAACAATATTATGTAAACCATGTGTTCTAAGAAGTAACCACAACCCAAGTATCAACAAATGGAGAATAAATGATTGCAGTTTTCAGCCTGAATGAGGTTCTGGCATGGCTCTCCACACTTGTCTGCTCCGTGGAAGCCTCTTCATCACCACAAAACTACTGCAACCTCCATCCATTTGAACCCGCTTACTGCAGTAAAGCCTCAGTCTCTCCCTCTCCCTACAATTTTTACTTCCAACACTTCCTCGAATAACCGAATGTCTTACTGTGTGTCCCATTAACTAATTGTTTCTTTTAGTCAAGTTTTGCCACAAGCTTCTTTCTTTTCCCTAGTTCGATTCAGTATCCCCTCATTAATTGTTCAGTCTGCCCACCAAATCTTCAGTTTTCTTTTATATCACGACATTTAAAATGCTTCTATTCCATCATCCACATTACACGTCTGTAAAAAGGAATGCTCCAGACAATCAGAAAAAACTTCTTAACATTTAATCTTACTTACAATGTTAACAAATGCATCATTTTGAAAAATTCTTGCCTTTGCAAATACAGTGATCATTTTATATCTCCTCCACCTTGGTCTGCACAAATAACAGAACTTGTCTAATATTTTTAGTTCCTCAATTTCTAATCACATTCCCTCAGCACCTCCTGATTTAATTCAACTACATGCCAATACACTTGCTTTACTTTTGCTGACATCAGTCTTATAATCTCTTTTGAATATACTATTTGTACTGTACAACTTCTAAGGGCACTGCTAGCTTTTATGTTATGATTTAGTGATATTGTACTCTTTTCTTATAGCTGGCTTCTGGAATTTTTGAGAGGCTGAAAGTGTTTTTTTCTGGAGGTGGTGGTGTTTTGCTGTATAATGTCAAAAATGCTGCACCACTACTGCTCATGTACTAAGTTAGAGCGGATGTAAAGTCATTGTTGGACGTCAGCACAGAGCAGCCAAGCACAGTTGTGTTGCTGATAAAATAGTATGCAGAATTTGCTAAAAAGATGATCAAGAGTTGAAAGTGTTACTTCAATTCATAGGACATAAATTTTTGAGTAATTTAGTTAATTCATGTAAAGGTGTGTGGGATTAGTTTTGATATTTATTGTACCGTGTTTTTCAATTGGTAGCTTTTGTGCAGAACAAAAATTAAAAATTTTCCATTTTCAGTAATTGTAAGTTAAAGTGAGGTGCAGAGACTTACAGTGGGTAATTCCAAATGTAGATGAAAAGAGCATAACTGTTTAACACAGGACTGGATGAGTTTAGCTATTGTTACAGAAGCATGTTACATGCTAAAGTAACAAAACAACCATAAAATTTGACTTCTACTGCTTTTATTTCAAAGTAACATTTTCAGTTTTTCAACTGAATAAATCATGTACAAAGCTATATATGTAACTGTCCTTACCAGAATTACTGTTCTCTCAAGAGTTACTGTCCTGGCAAGAGTCACATTCAATTTAGGGGAGTCTTGTTGCAGCTGTACCATCTTGTGCACATGCAACTGACCCCTCCAGATGCACACCTTCTGTGAGTTCAAATTTCCACCCAGAAAATCCTCACCTTCATGCAATGACATTACATTTTCAAAGTTTGCACATAAACCCCAGTCTGAGAACTATAGTGCTTGTAACAACTGCAAATGATAAAGTTATAGATGTAAGTATCTTGTTAAAAGTTTCCACCCAGACTTCATTCGAATTGCTGATTCCACACTAGCCTTCCAAACTGACTTTTTGGGGATATGCATGGAAGTCTCTCTCACTCATTCAAAATGTTATGCACTTACTCTTTGTTGTCTCATCTCTTTCACTTTGCAAAGACATTTGCTGTCTTCAAACTAATGCCATCTACGGCAGCCAATTTTTCACAGAGTGCTGCATTGAGGAGAGGTATAGATGTCGGTCAGTGAGACGTGGCACAAAGTCAGTGTTCCAAAACATCCCAGAGCTGTTGTATAGGATTCAAGTCAGGACTCTGCAGGCCAGTCAATTACAGGGATGTTATTGTCATGTAACCACTCAACCACAGACCATGCATTATGACCAGGTGCTCGACAGTGTTGAAAGATGCAATCGCCATCACCAAACTGCTCTTCGACCGTGGGAAGCAAGAAGGTGCTTAAAACATGAGTGTAGCCCTGTGCTGTGATAGTGTCATGCAAAACAAGGGGTGCAAGCCCCTATATCAAAAACTCGACCACACCACAACACCACCACCTCTGAATTTTACTTTTGGCACTACACATGCTAGCAGATGATGTTCACTGGGCATTCGCCATACCCACTCCCTCCCATCAGATCCCCACATTGTGTACTGTGATACGTCACTCCAAAGAATGTTTTTCCACTGTTCAATTGTCCAATGTTTATGCTCCTTACACCAATCGAGGCATCGTTTGGCATTTACCGGTGTGATGTGTGGCTTACGAGCAGCCGCAAGACCATGAAATCCAATTTATCTCACCTCCTGCCTAACTGTCATAGTACTTGCAGAAAATCCTGATGCAGTCCGAAATTCCTGTGTGATTGTCTGGATAGATGTCTCCCTATTACACATTATGACCCTCTTCAACCATCGGTGGTCTCTGTCAGTCAACAGACAAGGTTGGCCTGTTTGCTTTTATGCTGTACATGCCCCTTCACATTTCCACTTCACTATCGCATCAGAAACTGTGGACCTAGGGATGTTTAGGAGTGTTGACATCTCGGATACAGACGTATGACACAAGTGACACTCAATCACGTTACAACATTCGAAGTCCACAAATTCCTTGGAGCACTCCATCTATTCTCTCACAATGTCTAATGACTACTGAGATCGCTGATATGGAGTACCTGGCAGTAGGTGGCAGTGCGATGCACCTAATGTGAAAAATGTATGTTTTCAGAATACTTTTGATCACACAGTGTAACATGAAATGCAAGCTGCACAGTAACAACAGATTCAGCCCTTGAACACTGTTAAACACAGAAAGTTCTACCTTCACTAGAGGCCACCTTTGCTGCTTGTGCTTTCTTATGGAGCCCACAGCAGATAGTGCACATGTATAGATATGTGTATACAAAAAAAAAACTGTTTGAATTGCTCTTTCATTTATAGTATTACATTTAACTGGATGCTGAATGTAATAAATTTTACAAAGTTTTAAAACCGTGATATTCATTTTGAGACACACTGTTGAAGGTATAGCTGGTTAAACTATATTTCGTCAGTCAAGCACCATCTTGTACCATGAAATGGAAGTAGTTCCTCTACAGTGGAACATGTGATACAAATTAAGTACCTTTAATGTATTAACAATTTTAGCCACCTCGAAAATACAGACTTGCGTTACTTTTCAGTACCTTCTATTTCAAATATTTAGCTTGTAAATGGTCTCCTATAATACAGGCTGACCAAAACAAGAGGCCCTACTTCTTATAAACAACCCACAGACAAGCCACTCATTTATTGTTAAGTACAAAGAAGTAAATTATTATTATGAAAAACAATGTACTGTACATGGAGAATGTCAGCAGTGCACAGAAGGTCCTGAAAATATTCACCATAAACTCAGAGACACAACTAAGCATGTCTCATGTTTCCGGCAACTTTTGTCTATTCATTTGGTATTTGTTTTGTTTTGTTTTAGGGCGCAAAAAACAACTGGGCTCATACAGGCACAAGTCAAATTCATTTGGTGTGATTTCCGATATCGCAATGGAAATGTTTTTCTTCAACTTTCCAATTGCAACAGGTAATTACTGTAGACTTTGCCCTTTCAGTTACCCCACAGATAAAAATCACAGGTACACAGATCAGGCGAAGCGTGAGACCATAAACCAGCATAAACTGTATAGTCTTCTTGAAAGCTTCATGGACGTATGACAGAAAATCATGACTGTTATAAACTTGTACATGTACTATGTTCTAATTTATACGAAGAAGAAATTACCAGAAACAAAAACCAGAGAAAATGTACACAGCCACAATACAAGAAGGAATAGGTGCCTCTATATTCCTTACCACAGATTGTCAAAGTCACTCAACAGCTACGAAATCATGGGGTACAAATTATTTAATAATCTTCCTCAATCTGTTCAAGAATTACCTGAACAATTATTCAAACAAACAATTCATGACTGGCTAGTCCTCCACCCATTCTATGACATAAGAGAAATTATCAACTGTAATATAATACTATAATGTTAACAAGAAACCTGTTGTTTCTTTCAAACTATTAATTGTATTTTAGTATGTATATGACGTTGTCTATTGCTGTAATGGCCGAATGACAATAAAATTATTATTATTATTATAATTATAATTATTATTATTACTGAAAACCGTGATGTACACATCATAGTGCCATCTTGCTGGAAAACCGCATACTCCCGTTCTTCCTCCATCAGCTGCGGCACGAATGGTTGCAACAGTTCTGTTACATAGATTGAGAGTTCACGGTGGTGTTGAAGAAAATAAGATCTAAAACCTGTCGGCCTGAAACTGCACACAACAGCTTACTTTCAGATTGTGCAAAGACATCTCAAAGAGTTCTATGAGATTGTCTGTTGACCAATAGTGTGCGTCTTGAGAGTTCAAAAACCTGCTAAGATGAAACCGTGCTTTGTGTGAGTTGAAGTAATTTTCTTTATCCAGATATCCTTCAGCAACTTGTGTTAGTAACCATCTGCAATAGTGTTGTTGTCCGTAATCCACAGGTTTTAATACTTGCATCACTCTTACTTAGTATGCTCACATATGTAATAGCTTCGACATGTTATGGCCTTATGTTCATGTGATATATAGTAGGGAGAATAGAGGTCTAGTGGACATCCGTGAACTTCTTACTCTCGTCTCGTGAACATATTCAATATTTTCCAGTGAATAAACTTTCTTTACATGGTTATACACTCCTGGAAATTGAAATAAGAACACCGTGAATTCATTGTCCCAGGAAGGGGAAACTTTATTGACACATTCCTGGGGTCAGATACATCACATGATCACACTGACAGAACCACAGGCACATAGAGACAGGCAACAGAGCATGCACAATGTCGGCACTAGTACAGTGTATATCCACCTTTCGCAGCAATGCAGGCTGCTATTCTCCCATGGAGATGATCGTAGAGATGCTGGATGTAGTCCTGTGGAACGGCTTGCCATGCCATTTCCACCTGGCGCCTCAGTTGGACCAGCGTTCGTGCTGGACGTGCAGACCGCGTGAGACGACGCTTCATCCAGTCCCAAACATGCTCAATGGGGGACAGATCCGGAGATCTTGCTGGCCAGGGTAGTTGACTTACACCTTCTAGAGCACGTTGGGTGGCACGGGATACATGCGGACGTGCATTGTCCTGTTGGAACAGCAAGTTCCCTTGCCGGTCTAGGAATGGTAGAACGATGGGTTCGATGACGGTTTGGATGTACCGTGCACTATTCAGTGTCCCCTCGACGATCACCAGTGGTGTACGGCCAGTGTAGGAGATCGCTCCCCACACCATGATGCCGTGTGTTGGCCCTGTGTGCCTCGGTCGTATGCAGTCCTGATTGTGGCGCTCACCTGCACGGCGCCAAACACGCATACGACCATCATTGGCACCAAGGCAGAAGCGACTCTCATCGCTGAAGACGACACGTCTCCATTCGTCCCTCCATTCACGCCTGTCGCGACACCACTGGAGGTGGGCTGCACGATGTTGGGGCGTGAGCGGAAGACGGCCTAACGGTGTGCGGGACCGTAGCCCAGCTTCATGGAGACGGTTGCGAATGGTCCTCGCCGATACCCCAGGAGCAACAGTGTCCCTAATTTGCTGGGAAGTGGCGGTGCGGTCCCCTACGGCACTGCGTAGGATCCTACGGTCTTGGCGTGCATCCGTGCGTCGCTGCGGTCCGGTCCCAGGTCGACGGGCACGTGCACCTTCCGCCGACCACTGGCGACAACATCGATGTACTGTGGAGACCTCACGCCCCACGTGTTGAGCAATTCGGCGGTACGTCCACCCGGCCTCCCGCATGCCCACTATACGCCCTCACTCAAAGTCCGTCAACTGCACATACTGTTCACGTCCACGCTGTCGCGGCATGCTACCAGTGTTAAAGACTGCGATGGAGCTCCGTATGCCACGGCAAACTGGCTGACACTGACGGCGGCGGTGCACAAATGCTGCGCAGCTAGCGCCATTCGACGGCCAACACCGCGGTTCCTGGTGTGTCCGCTGTGCCGTGCGTGTGATCATTGCTTGTACAGCCCTCTCGCAGTGTCCGGAGCAAGTATGGTGGGTCTGACACACCGGTGTCAATGTGTTCTTTTTTCCATTTCCAGGAGTGTATTTGGCATTAGCAGCTGAAACTATTGCTCTAAATTTAGAGATCAATTTCTGCACTACTCTTTTTGTGGAAGCAGCTGTCTCTGTATAGTTTATTGAGAACTTTTTCCCATTTAACATTTTAAATGATTTGCATCCAAACAATACAAACTCTTTGTTCAATTGACAAAGGCATTCTGCAGAACTGTACTCACAACAAGCTTCAAACCGACTGTGTGACAACACAGCACAGATATCTAAACCACTGCTGGACAGCAGGTGACACTGCTCGACCGCTGCTCTAGCATTAAGAAAGATCAAGACTTGTATAGCTTCAGATACCACGTTCATTATAATTATGACTGATTACTGGTGTGTAGTAGAATAATAACGCAGACTATTAACAGAGCATTGATTAGATTTTCTCAAGTGCAACACTTTTAAACTTCAATAGACGATTCGATCCCAAGCGCATGACCTCGTTGTACCTTGGAATACTTTTTCAAATTTGGAAAAATTTTCCAGCGTAATCATATCAGAAAAAGACAGCATCACACAAACAGTGAATGCCATCATTCAAAAAGAGAATAAGAAAATATAATAAATTTTTATTACAAGGCTGGCTAGGCATAAAATTCTAAAAAGTTTTCCAAGGGACAACACTCTCCCTGATTTTTGAACCAGTACTTCTTGAGGACTCTGTGATCCACTTTTTCGTGGTTCTATTCCACTAAAATTCTATGACAATATTGGAGTTATAAATTACAGTAATACTCATAACATTGATCTCGCTATTGCAACAATGTTGTGAGGTAACGGGCAAGTTCCGGCGCCCTGAAAATATTCTAAGTTCGCAGTTGGCGTGGCCACGCAGGGGCCTCTCGGCCGGCCCCGGGTTGCCGCGCGGTGCCGGACATTTGCTGTAGCGACAGGGGCAGCCGGCAGCCCCGGCACGTGGTCCAGGCGGACCGCGTGGCTGGGAATTCCACGTTGACGCAGTGTCGAGGACGGTGCTTTGTGTCGATGAAGGAGATGTGTATGCCAGAAGTGCCAAAGATGGCGGACTTTGTGAAACCATAACGGGAGGCATTCCAAAGCTCGTGGAGAAATTAATAATAGCCAGAGGAATCATGGTACCACAAAGAGAAACATGTACATTACCACTATTTGCACGACGATTCTGATGGTGTGATCAGATTTTCAAAATCGATGTTAGTTTAAATTTTATTATCTGACTGTAAATTACCCAAGTAACACCCAGCAATGAATTTCCAAAATCTAAACGATTTAGAAAGCTATTACTGTAAACCTAAATAGGTATGAATTACAGGCATGTACCTTGAATAGTACACAAGTTATTGGACGTCAAAGTGGCCGATTACTATCGATCACGTCACGCCTTAAGTACTCCACAGTTAACGAAAAAAACGGTAGCACCATGCTTATAAATATATTTGTTTATCAATGTCTTTGTTCATATCCAATATATACTATTCATGAAGAAATTGGTCAAATATTTACTGTTTTAGAAAGCACAGAGACATTAGGCTACTGGCCTAGTTTTGGTTTCTGTTCCTTTGATATATGTTAATTTGATTTGTTTATGTATTGTTGGCTTGGACAAATGGCTGGAGTGCTCTAACCAATCACAGCGCACATTAATGGGGAATCTGTGTGGAAGTGGGGACGGAGCAGGAGTTTGCGAGAGGACACGAGGGGTGCCCGACGGGAAGGCACGACAGAGGGTCGCAGGAAAGACTTGGAGAGTGGAGTAGTTTGCGCGTGGTCATGGCTTCTGCAGTGAAGACATAGTATACATTTAGAAGTGAATATCTTGCGAGCTATGTTGTTGTTCATAACTAATTACTTGAAGCGGGAATCTATTGTTTCCCTGTTATTCAACTTATATTTTATTTAATTGCTGGACCATCGACAACAGTAAGTGTTATGCAGTAATGAACACCATTCTTAAAGTTGCTTCTGCTATCGTACTCATCGTTTAAAGTCGTTAAAAATAGTACCTCCAGGTTTTGTTTAATTGCAATCTTTCGATTATGAATTTCTGTTACATTCAAAATTCACAATTGCCGAGTGATAGGAACCTTCGAGCATTCGATTTATGTGTATATTCATATTGTATACCGTAGACTCGGCAGTATTTGGCTTGTAATGCGTCAACTATGTATTAAAGCCACTAGACAATGAAACCAGCCAAAAGATTTAATATTTCAACTCTGTGTCGGAGGGTACGTAGTTGAGGGCCACCACATCATCATTTTTCCCCCCTTGAAAGCCTGCAATGTTATACTGATTGTGAAGTTTCTTACGTCTCTCTGATGTACTGATGACGAATACAAAATTAATGTTGAAATGTTAGTGGGATTTTGTTGTATTTGTTTAAATGTAAGTGCGGGTTATCCGTATGTTAACTGACTGCACCACTGTAGCAAATGATGAAATGTATTATGAAAGACAATGCAATATGACCGTTGTAATTATTTCCACGAGCTGCAGCACATGCAGTGTGGCGTACCGGTTAGTGTCACTGGCTGCAGTGCTGTGGGTTGCTAGTTCAATCCCATTACTAGCAATTATTGTTTATTGGGTACTGATCATTTCTGGGAGGTTCTCAGAAGGCTGTGGTAAAAGACTGACCTATAGCACAGTTGAACTGCAGGCTGGATTGGAATGTAATATTCTGGTTGTGAGTTGGCAAAGGCAACTAACAAATATTTAAAACCAAAATATTGTCTCAGAATGCATAGTACATTTAGCATCCACCTAACAAAAAAAATGTGAAGAACTTGGAAGACATGGTCTGATGTCGATGCAACTTTCTGTGTGTACATGCCATCATTAGGTACACAAAAGAGTACAATTGTAATTATCTGTGACAGACAGAAGAGCCACTAACTGCATTAGTGTTGTTCGTGTTCAGCGTTGTTACCAGGCCTGGAAAGAGATGTCGAGAGAATCACTGTGGAGGACATGGAACTGCCTTGTACTCACATGAGACAACATTACCAGCACCAGTATTTTGACAGTCCTCATACCAACACTTGCATAATACCTGTGGCAGCACACACTAAAGAGCAACACAAGTGCCTGTCAATTCTGACCAGTAATGAGACAATTAACCATCACAGGTCATATTCAAAATGACAATCAGTAGGAGCAATACATGCTTCCAGTATGGTATGGAATGACAGCTGCACACAACCTAGCATTTTGGCAGAGATGTCCAAATGTCATTGCATATCATTCAATGTAGTTGGTATGACCTGGCAGAGAGTGTCTTTCAGCTTTCCCCTCAGAAAAAAAGAATTATAGGCATCAAATCCATTGAATAGGGCAGCCAAGGTGCAGATCCTCTGTGACCAATCCAATGATTTGGAAACAGTTCATGATGACATGCTGTAGTACTTTGTGCACTATGGGCTGGACAGCCATCATGTTGATGCCACAGGTTCCTCTTAATCTGTAGAGGAACTACTTCTAGCATTCACGGAAGGGGATCTCATTAGGAGGCTGCAACACCTGTGCAAGTTGTAAAGCAGCAACCTCCTTTGGCATTACTTTTCCTCAACAGAAGTAGTCGATTCCAGAAATATTTTCGAATTTTGGAAAGGGCAATATTATCTCAGACATGTATCGGAAAAATTTCATATAATTTTATACATAATATGCTATATTTCAAGTTAAAAACTATAAATTGAATTACTTTATTTTCATTGTTGCATGTCCTAGCTCTGTATTACAGGTCCCCTCCCCGAAACGTTTGAAATTACGAAATATTTGGCATACTTAAAATTTCTATTATTAATTTCACATTTTGGTACTGTTTAGTATGTTTAATTCTGGATTCACTTACAAAATAATAGAAATTCATTTGTAAAGAAAATTTTGTTATTACCGCAGAGAGAGGAGGTAGTAGTAAGCACGCCTCTGATGTGATTGCATGTTTTTTTGTATTTTGTAAGAACAATGTAATTTCGGCTTTATTAACGTGGAAATTCAAAAAACAGTGTGGTATAGTAAAATATGAAGCAAATAAATGTAAAAAAAGAAACAAAAATTTTAAGCATGCAATTTTTTCAAATTTATTTATGTCAATTGGAAAAATTTGAGCTTCAAGACTCAGACCCCTGCGACATGAAGAACTGGAGCCAACTAAGTGAGAAAAGAAGATAAGTAAAGAGTTTATTGTATATATTAATGCTCTTGTAATTTTTGAAAAAAAAAAACTGTACAGTTGACAATAGTAATGACAACAACAAATTTTGTGACAGGGAGATTATAAGTGGCAGTGTCAACTGAGATCAGTTGACTATTAATGAAGTTTTGTCTGTTGCAGAAAAGAAAGTACTTTATTGCATTTACAGTTTATGTATGAATGCATTTCCAAAGACACAAAGAAAGAAGACCGAGGGCTGCCCAACAAAGCAAATCACATCAATAGTGACAATGTACTAACAACAATGACATACCAGATCGAATAAAGCGGACTTTGCAACTACAAAAAGGGACATCGAAAAGGAAAGATAAGTACAAACTATTTGTGAAGTTAATTTGTTTGTGGACTTGTGTGTTTGTTAACAAAATGAAGAGAGGTGAGGGTAGGACTGAGGCAGAAGTGAAAGCTGTAGGATCCAGTTCTGAAATGTCTGAGCCGAGTGAAATCGCAGATAGCAAAGAAACTGTAATAACTGACATTCTACAGTTAATTTTAGCGAAAATTGAGGAAATGAAGACAGATTGTAGTACATTAGACAAAGTACAAGATCGAATGGACCAACCCAGTAATGAAGTTTCACTGCTAAGAAATCAGTTGTCAGAGGGGTTACAAAGTATGAATGAAAAAGGTGACGTTTCAGAAAATAAATTTATCATTTTGGAGAATGAATTGATAGTTGAGTCAGCGAGACAATCAAAGAATGTTGATGTTGGCAAAGTGGAAAGAAGGGTGTAGCGGAAAAGATTGAACAAAACATTGCCAATTTAAACCCAAAAATTTTAAATGTTGAAAACAATATGCAAACTAATGTAACTGTTTTAGATCAAAAAATTTCAACAGTTCAGGAAAGTTATATTATCCAAAATCTGTGTGCAAACAATGGTATGGTATGGTCCAGCAGTCCTATCAAAAGTTTTCCATCAGACTATTAAATCCAGTGGATTTTCTGCATCACTGTAGAGATACTTTTGCATCGGGCATGAATGACAATCAAAAAATTAAATTAGTTAAAAGACGTCTTGATGGCGAAACTCTATCATGGGTAAATTTAAATTTAAGTCAGTGGGGAAAATATCAAAGATTCAAGAAAATTTTTTAAATAAATTTTGGTCAGAAGCTGAACAGGGGAGAACCAAAAGTGAATTTTGAATGGTCCTAATTATAGGAATAGAGACAGTACTTAAAAAGAGTTTTGGAAGAACCAACTAAAAAAATTAACACACCTTGACGAACCCTTTAACAAAATGCACTTAAAAGCAGATTACCAGGGAGGTTGCCTTGGGATTTAGTACATGGAACTGAAGATTATCTTGAACAATTTTTACAATATGTTGACAGGCTGGACAGAGCAGTAGAAAGAAGTATGTACCACAATAATCAGAGTTATAGAAAACACAATGTCAGTAATCACAGATACAGAGATAATGGTAACTTCTATCAGGATTAAAGTGTCAATAGGGAGAGAAATTTTGAGCATCAGCAGAATGCAAATAATGGGGATAATCATAGGGTTTTTAATAGGAAACAATCATAGAAGTGACTACTCAGGAAACAGCAGTTTGCCTCAATGAAGATCCACAATTCTGGAGCGAGCAAACACAAAAAGCAAAGGATCACGAAGTTACACTTGCGATTAGACAATAATAACAGTGTTAATAATATGGCACATGTATCTGAAATTGAACAGAAGGAATATCAGATCTCTCATTTATGTTTTGATCAAAAGTTTTGGAATACTATGTTGAATTATGGTGATCTAGGTACTAATTACAAACCAGAATGTGAGAGTAGTGAGAATTTTGATGTAGTACGTACTAATGATGTTATTGATGTATGTAAATCAGGTGATGACTGTACTGCATCCGAACTAGGTGGTGTTTTTTATGTACATGTGAATGTGAAGTGTGAAGTAACTGAGGTTAAGTCTGATGCTGGTGGCTTACTGCAAATGAATGTAGGTGAGGTACATGACTCTGATGGAGATGAGACTTTTATTGTTAGTGACATTGTTAATGAACCAATTTTGGAGGAATATGATGATGATGATGATGATGAGTATCAGGTATTTGCAGAGTTTAAGAATAATGAAGTTTCTGAGTTATTTGTGAATGATGTTGACAATACAGATAAGGCAAATGATGTATGTGAGTTGTGAGTGAGTGTCATTGAATGCCTTTGAGCCCAGAGAATAAAGGTAAAAATTTTTTGAAGTTAGTTTGGGACCAGACTAATGATAACAGAGATAAATGTGTATTCTGGAATAAGTTAGCTATGGTTAGTCTGAATATGTATCCAAATTGGTGGACTGAAGTGAAAGAAGATCTAAGCAGGAAGTTTAATTTTGACAGTAATGTTTTTTGTGTACTTTGTGTAACAAGAGATGTTAGTTGTGCCATGGAATCTATTCGTTGTGTTCAATATTTAATGATAGTAATAATAATAATAATAACAATAATATTTATTCAACATCGAATAATCAAATACAATCCCTAGAAATAATACAGATGACAATATGAGCAACCAAAGTAATGGTATGATACCTGTTATGTTGATAAAACCTTGTGAAATCAGTGTGACATACCATTTGATAAAATTCAAAATGATCTTTCGCATGAAGTGTCTGACAACAGAGAAGATGATTCAGATTTTGGGTGTCTTTACATTAAAGTTAAGATTGATCAGTGGGAAGGTAACTTTTGGAATGATACAGGTAGTCCGATTTGTGGTATATCCGAACAATTTAAAGACGAGATCAAGTATAGTAAGAATTTTGTGGAAACAACCGTTGTAGGTGTAATGGTAAGAGGAGATACAGTTAAGCAAAGCAAACTGGTAAAATCTGAGGTAGTTTTAACTTTTAGTATGTTGTTGTTGTTGTGGTCTTCAGTCCTGAGACTGGTTTGATGCAGCTCTCCATGCTACTCTATCCTCCCAGTACCTACTGCAACCTACATCCCTCTGAATCTGCTTAGTGTATTGATCTCTTGGTCTCCCTCTACGATTTTTACCCTCCACGCTGCCCTCCAATGCTAAATTTGTGATCCCTCGATGCCTCAGAACATGTCCTACCAACCGATCCCTTCTTCTGGTCAAGTTGTGCCACAAACTTCTCTTCTCCCCAATCCTATTCAATACCTCCTCATTAGTTACGTGATCTACCCACCTTATCTTCAGCATTCTTCTGTAGCACCACATTTCGAAAGCCTCTATTCTCTTCTTGTCCAAACTAGTTATCGTCCATGTCTCACTTCCATACATGGCTACACTCCATACAAATACTTTCAGAAACGACTTCCTGACACCTAAATCTATATTCGATGTTAACAAATTTCTCTTCTTGAGAAACGCTTTCCTTGCCATTGCCAGTCTACATTTTATATCCTCTCTACTTCGACCATCATCGGTTATTTTACTCCCTAAATAGCAAAACTCCTTTACTACTTTAAGTGTCTCATTTCCTAATCTAATTCCCTCAGCATCACCCGACTACATTCCATTATCCTCGTTTTGCTTTTGTTGATGTTCATCTTATATCCTCCTTTCAAGACACTGTCCATTCCGTTCAACTGCTCTTCCAAGTCCTTTGCTGTCTCTGACAGAATTACAATGTCATCGGCGAACCTCAAAGTTTTTACTTCTTTTCCATGAATTTTAATACCTACTCCAAATTTTTCTTTTGTTTCCTTTACTGCTTGCTCAATATACAGATTGAATAACATCTGGGAGAGGCTACAACCCTGTCTCACTCCTTTCCCAACCACTGCTTCCCTTTCATGCCCCTCGACTCTTATAACTGCCAGCTGGTTTCTGTACAAATTGTAAATAGCCTTTCGCTCCCTGTATTTTACCCCTGCCACCTTAAGAATTTGAAAGAGAGTATTCCAGTCAACATTGTCAAAAGCTTTCTCTAAGTCTACAAATGCTAGAAATGTAGGTTTGCCTTTTCTTAATCTTTCTTCCAAGATAAGTCGTAAGGTCAGTATTGCCTCACGTGTTCCAACATTTCTACGGAATCCAAACTGATCTTCCCCGAGGTCGGCTTCTACCAGTTTTTCCATTCGTCTGTAAAGAATTCGCGTTAGTATTTTGCAGCTGTGACTTATTAAACTGATAGTTCGGTAATTTTCACATCTGTCAACACCTGCTTTCTTTGGGATTGGAATTATTATATTCTTCTTGAAGTCTGAGGGTATTTCGCCTGTCTCATACATCGTGCTCACCAGATGGTAGAGTTTTGTCATGACTGGCTCTCCCGAGGCCATCAGTAGTTCTAATGGAATGTTGTCTACTCCCGGGGCCTTGTTTTGACTCAGGTCTTTCAGTGCTCTGTCAAACTATTCACCCAGTATCTTATCTCCCATTTCGTCTTCATCTACATCCTCTTCCATTTCCATAATATTGTCCTCCAGTACATCGCCCTTGTATAAACTCTCTATATACTCCTTCCACCTTTCTGCTTTCCCTTCTTTGCTTAGAACTGGGTTGCCATCTGAGCTCTTGATATTCATACAAGTGGTTCTCTTCTCTCCAAAGGTCTCTTTAATTTTCCTGTAGGCAGTATCTATCTTACCCTTAGTGAGACAAGCCTCTACATCCTTACATTTGTCCTCTAGCCATCCCTGCTTAGCCATTTTGCACTTCCTGTCGATTTCATTTTTGAGACATTTGTATTCCTTTTTGCCTGCTTCATTTACTGCATTTTTATATTTTCTCCTTTCATCAATTAAATTCAATATTTCTTCTGTTACTCAAGGATTTCTATCAGCCCTCGTGTTTTTACCTACTTGATCGTCTGCTGCCTTCACCACTTCATCCCTCAGAGCTACCCATTCTTCTTCTACTGTATTTCTTTCCCCTTTCCTGTCAATTGTTCCCTTATGCTCTCCCTCAAACTCTGTACAACCTCTGGTTCTTTCAGTTTGTCTAGGTCCCATCTCCTTAAATTCCCACCTTTTTGCAGTTTCTTCAGTTTCAATCTGCAGTTCATAACCAATAGATTGTGGTCAGAATCCACATCTGCCCCAGGAAATGTCTTACAATTTAAAACCTGGTACCTAAATCTCTGTCTTACCATTATATAATCTATCTGAAACCTGTCAGTATCTCCAGGCTTCTTCCATGTATACAGCCTCCTTTCATGATTCTTGAACCAAGTGTTAGCTATGATTAAGTTATGCTCTGTGCAAAATTCCACAAGGCGGCTTCCTCTTTCATTCCTTCCCCCTAATCCATATTCACCTACTATGTTTCCTTCCCTCCCTTTTCCTACTGACGAATTCCAGTCACCCATGACTATTAAATTTTCGTCTCCCTTCACTACCTGAATAATTTCTTTTATCTCGTCATACATTTCATCAATTTCATCATCATCTGCAGAGCTAGTTGGCATATAAACTTGTACTACTGTAGTAGGCATGGGCTTTGTGTCTATCTTGGCCACAATAATGCGTTCACTATGCTGTTTGTAGTAGTTAACCCGCACTCCTATTTTTTTATTCATTACTAAACCTACTCCTGCATTACCCCTATTTGATTTTGTATTTATAACCCTGTAATCACCTGACCAAAAGTCTTGTTCCTCCTGCCACCGAACTTCACTAATTCCCACTATATCTAACTTTAACCTATCCATCTCCCTTTTTAAATTTTTTAACCTACCTGCCCGATTAAGTGATCTGACATTCCACGCTCCGATCCATAGAACGCCAGTTTTCTTTCTCCTGATAACGACGTCCTCCTGGGTAGTCCCCTCCCGGAGATCCGAATGGGGGACTATTTTACCTCCGGAATATTTTACCCAAGAGAACGCCATCATCATTTAATCATACAGTAAAGCTGCATGTCCTTGGGAAAAATTACGGCTGTAGTTTCCCCTTGCTTTCAGCCGTTCACAGTACCAGCACAGCAAGGCCGTTTTGGTTAATGTTACAAGGCCAGATCAGTCAATAATCCAGACTGTTGCCCCTGCAACTACTGAAAAGGCTGCTGCCCCTCTTCAGGAACCACATGTTTGTCTGGCTTATCTCAACAGATACCCCTCCGTTGTGGTTACACCTACGGTACGGCCATCTGTATCGCTGAGGCACGCAAGCCTCCCCACCAACGGCAAGGTCTATGGTTCATGGGGGGAACTTTTAGTATAGCAGACAAAATCTTTCAACATGGATGCTTAGTGACCCCTAGTCTGGAAAAATATATAATTCTTGGTATGGATTGGATAGTGAAAGTTGAGGCTTTTTTTGGAGGGAATGCTAAAGAATTGTTTATTTTGGAACCTAAAAGTAATACTTATGTGAAAACTAATATCTGTATTTTAAACTGTTGTAAATGTTTTAACTGTTGGCAAAACATTGTGAACCAAGGTGAGTTCAATGTGTTTGATGATGATGACTGATGATTGAAGCTCAGGATTTTGAAAGTGTAGTAGATTCGTAAGTAAGAGAAGCTACAATTCTTAATGATCAACAAAAGGAGTTTAGAAATGTGCTGATGATATACCAGGGAAAGTGAAAGGCTATCGGTGCATGCTTTACCTTAGAGATCATCAACTTTTCTTTTTCAAGCCATATAATGTACTATTTTCAAAAAGGATAGATGTTGAGTTAGAAATTCAGAAAATGGAAACATGGTGGGTAATTGAGAGAAGTAGGAGTGTTTACAATAATCCTTTAGTTGTGATAAGTAACAGAAATGGTAGAGTGAGAATTGTTTTGGATTTTAGACATCTTAATAAGTTTTGTATCAGAGATAATGACCAGCCTGAGAACATGGATGATCTGTCCACAGAAATTTGATTATGTGAAGTACGTGAGTGGTTTGGACATGACCTTGTAACGGAACATATTAAAGGCTTTACTTTACCGAAGTATGCGATTCCCTCCAAATTCAACCAGTTTAATGAGTATTTATGATTATAGAAAAGTTATTGTGTATGTTAACAATGATTGCACAACATGTCTCCATAAACAGTCAACCCATTAAATTATACTGAATAACTGACCCACACAAAAGTTAATATCACTTGATCACTGATATAGCAAATGTCATCATGTAAAAACACTAAGTTTATCTTAAATAATTAATATGAAGTACGAAAATTGGTGGCCAACTTAGGTATTTTGGATCTCCTTAAATAAAAATCACCCAGTGAAACCTATTTGTTCACTAGGAGCGTTTTCACTCGGTATTCACGTAATCAATCCTATTTTAGACGAAAACCAATGTAATTCTTAATAATTCATGTTACTTACTTATTTATGCAAATTAGAGAAGTCAATTGACAAACTTCTAAAAAACGGCCTTTTTGTAACAAAGAATTATTCTGTCAAGTCAACAAATCTGTCTGTCATTTTAATAACATGTTAAATTATGTCACTCGATGCAAATTAATAACTTTTCTGCACAAATTATGATAACAGATGTACATGTGACTTATAAACTATATCTCTTTTTAGTAGCTCTTTGACAATGTTATAAATACAAGCAGCAAGGAGGGTCGGGAGGCAGTTGAAATGTCACTTTGGTAAAGTGTTTTTCTGTGTTATTGTTTGATGTAGATAAACAATGCAAAGAACATGTAAAGGAAGTACTACTTCGTGTTGTGTCATGGCCTTTGGTAGACAGTGGGATTAAGATGGCCACCAGAGAAATAAATATTTTATGTTTACATATTTGTTGGTTTCGCTCGTTCTTTATCAACAAAAGCACATAAAAAACACGGGACCTCATATTTTTAACCCTAGACAACCAGATTTAGAGCCAGCATCAACATCGAGACACAGCAGCGATCCAGCAAGCAGCAGTGATTACTACAATGCATTTTAATGGCGCCAACCTAACATCAAGTGCTAACAAGCTCCGTAAATGGGAGTGAAATAGTGCGATTATAGCAATTAGCAATATCCACGACTAGGCGACCATTACAAAAGTGGGGGCTCAGCCGGGATCTTTAAGTGCATCGATGATAATAGCGCAGCGATAAATTTCGTAAGTGCTTAGAACTCCAAAAAAGTTTATTTGTGCAGTGTGGCAACAGTGAAAATATGTCAAAGTGAAAAACAAAAAAAAATCGTGTGTATTAGAGGTGGGCCAAACGTAGTGATGGGCTAAACTGCGATTTTCCGATATCAGTGATTTCTGTGAATGCTACTTTTCAGTATCTGCTATTCTTAACTGCGATTTGTCGCAGTTAAGAGTCGCAGTTAAGGAACATAGGTCGTGTATCCCACCGCCACTGCTATTTCTGCGATTTCTGCTACTTCCGCGATTTCTGCTACTTCTGCGATTTCTGCTACTTCTGCGATTTCTGTGACTTCTGCTACTTCTGCGATTTCTGTGACTCCTGCTACTTTTGCGATTTCTGCGACTTACTACTGTATGAAAAAGTTACATCTGTCAACACGGAAAATTGCATCGCAACAAACCTGTCATTGGCAAGTATGTTTTACGTTTTTTCTTCCGTTGGCTTTAATTTTGTATTAAAGAAACAACTGTGAAAATATTAATAGTGTAATTAATATGTAAGTAGCCGTACAGTACCGTAATAGTTCGTATTTAGAAAATGAATTCTAACATATTGTTATGTTCACAGGTACCTGAACTACATTTCAGTCACTCAGTAAAGTGATAACTGAAAATATCATTGTCAACAGATCTGAAGAAATTGCCACTGCATCTTTAGACCGTTTTCGTCAGACGATAGGTTAGTTTCTAAGCGTTTCGATGGACTTCATTACTTCAGTGAGATCGTTCTTGCAAATGTGATATTCATTATAGCAAATATTAGCAATCTACTCTGTCAATTATACTTCTAGTAATTAATGACAGCAAAAATTGTTTAATAATCCTTGTGTTTTTGCAGACACAGTTCTGACTCTGATTACTGGTTGCTGTACGTATCTATCCACATCAAGGCTGTTGGGAGGGACTCGTGAAGATTCAAGACAGCTCTTAGAGGATTTGCAGTTTAAAAGTGAAACAATTGTGAAATAAGTGTGTGAATGATTAAGCTGTGTTTTATCGAAGTTGTTGTGCGATTTTAAAGGAATAATAAATGTCAAATACAGTGAGTGAATAATAAAAATCTCATTTTCCACATGTTTAAGCCGTCCTATACCCATAATTTTCCGCCACTTACTTATTGGTAAACACTTGTTGGAGAGCGACATGCCCCCCCCCCCCCGCCCCCTTTCTCCGCAATCTTGGTGTGACACTGACCTGTAACATATCCCGAAGTCTACAATATGCATTTTGAGGCTGTTGATATGAAAGTGGGAAGTACAGATCTTCCAGTTAAATCAGGAATAGCTTAAGTGCATTACTTGAAAGTAACACAGGAAAAGCTTACTTATGTAGGTGGTAGTAGTGTCAGCAAAAAGTTCTTGTGTGTGAAGTTGCCATGTAGAACACCTGGTGTAAAACTTTTCTCCCGAGTCTTGAACTGTGTCGTAACAAAAGTGAGGCATTCATATGACTGTTTTCATTTCTCTACACTTATACAGATGTGCTGTGTTAACATTGCAAAGTCCTGTAGGCATGTGGAGTATTAACCAAAACTGTCATATTGGAAGCAGAATCAAACACATTTGTTACGTTACTTGATATTTTCAGGAGAAAATGGCAATGTTGCTTCTTATTAATATAATACATTCAGAGTCACAGCAGTATTTGACCAACCATAACTGATGCTGAATGTGCATTTCGTCATATAATATGAAAGGCTTATTTCAATAGTGGTACATGTCCATTACCTCCTCTTTTCTGTCTATAATGCTTCTGAAATTAGTGATCCAAACAAACATAAATAAAGGTTCATCTCTAGCAAGAAGCCATATGCTTGAATATTTCTGGTATCTCAACTGCAGATTTTTCAGCGCTCATGTAACTTTACTACTCTATATCTCAAAATTAACAAAAATGGACTTGTACCACTATTGAAATAAGCCCTTCATATGCACACACAGCACATCGATCTCGTGAGGCACAAGGCTCTCATAACGAAGTACGTACGTCGGTCAACAGATGACACTAGGAAAAGTATGTTAACTGCGCTTTTTAGTTGCTACTTGCGACTCTTAGTTGCGACTTGTAACGGAAATCGCAGTTAGACTCCATAGCGTACCGCAGAGATGGGCGTAGTACGAACTTTGACCCACAGATGGCACTGTTAACCGCGCTTTTTAGCTGCTACTTGCGACTCTTAGTTGCGACTTGTCACGGAAATCGCAGTTAGACTCCATAGCGTACTGCAGAGATGGACGTAGTACGAACTTCGGCCAACAGATGCCACTGTTAACCGCGCTTTTTAGTTGCTACTTGTGACTCTTAGTTGCGACTTGTCACTGAAATCGCAGAAAGCAGTGCTAAATTCGACCAATAGATGGCTCACGTCTTTGAATGTGAAATACTACTTGCGACTGCTAACTGTGACTGAAATCGCAGTTAGATTTTGTAAAGTTGCTAGTGGTGAGCAGGAAATCGCGTATCTGTTAGAAATCGCAGTGACTGAGAAGCCACAGATATCACAGTAGCAACTTTACAGAATCTAACTGCGATTTCAGTCACAGTTAGCAGTCGCAAGTAGTATTTCACATTCAAAGACGTGAGCCATCTATTGGTCGAATTTAGCACTGCTTTCTGCGATTTCAGTGACAAGTCGCAACTAAGAGTCGCAAGTAGCAACTAAAAAGCGCGGTTAACAGTGGCATCTGTTGGCCGAAGTTCGTACTACGTCCATCTCTGCGGTACGCTATTGAGTCTAACTGCGATTTCCGTTACAAGTCGCAACTAAGAGTCGCAAGTAGCAACTAGAAAGCGCGGTTAACAGTGCCATCTGTGGGTCAAAGTTCGTACTACGCCCATCTCTGCGGTACGCTATGGAGTCTAACTGCGATTTCCGTGACAAGTCGCAACTAAGAGTCACAAGTAGCAACTAAAAAGCGCAGTTAGCACTGCCATCTGTTGAGCAAAGTTCATACTACGCTATTCGCTACCGTGTCAAACTGCGATTTCTGTGACAAATCGCAACTAAGAGTCGCAAGTAGCAACTAAAAAGCGCAGTTAACATACTTTTCCTAGTGTCATCTGTTGACCGACGTACGTACTTCGTTATGAGAGCCTTGTGCCTCACGAGATCGATGTGCTGTGTGTGCATATGAAGGGCTTATTTCAATAGTGGTACAAGTCCATTTTTGTTAATTTTGAGATATAGAGTCGTAAAGTTAAATGAGCGCTGAAAAATCTGCAGTTGAGATACCAGAAATATTCAAGCATATGGCTTCTTGCTAGAGATGAACCTTTATTTATGTTTGTTTGGATCACTAATTTTAGAAGCATTATAGACAGAAAAGTGGAGGTAATGGACTTGTACCACTATTGAAATAAGCCTTTCATATTATATGACGACATGCACATTCAGCATCAGTTATGGTTGGTCAAATACTGCTGTGACTCTGAATGTATTATATTAATAAGAAGCAACATTGCCATTTTCTCCTGAAAATATCAAGTAACGTAACAAATGTGTTTGATTCTGCTTCCAATATGACAGTTTTGGTTAATACTCCACATGCCTACAGGACTTTGCAATGTTAACACAGCAGAACTCAGACATCTGTATAAGTGTAGAGAAATGAAAACAGTCATATGAATGCCTCACTTTTGTTCCGACACAGTTCAAGACTCGGGAGAAAAGTTTTACACCTGGTGTTCTACATGGCAACTTCACACACAAGAACTTTTTGCCGACACTACTACCACCTACATAAGTAAGCTTTTCCTGTGTTACTTTCAAGTAATGCACTTAAGCTATTCCTGATTTAACTGGAAGATCTGTACTTCTCACTTTCATATCAACAGCCTCAAAATGCATATTGTAGACTTCGGGATATGTTACAGGTCAGTGTCACACCAAGATTGGGGAGAAAGGGGGCGGCATGTCGCTCTCCAACAAGTGTTTACCAATAAGTAAGTGGCGGAAAATTATGGGTATAGGACGGCTTAAACATGTGGAAAATGAGATTTTTATTATTCACTCACTGTATTTGACATTTATTATTCCTTTAAAATCGCACAACAACTTCGATAAAACACAGCTTAATCATTCACACACTTATTTCACAATTGTTTCACTTTTAAACTGCAAATCCTCTAAGAGCTGTCTTGAATCTTCACGAGTCTCTCCCAACAGCCTTGATGTGGATAGATACGTACAGCAACCAGTAATCAGAGTCAGAACTGTGTCTGCAAAAACACAAGGATTATTAAACAATTTTTGCTGTCATTAATTACTAGAAATATAATTGACAGAGTAGATTGCTAATATTTGCTATAATGAATATCACATTTGCAAGAACGATCTCACTGAAGTAATGAAGTCCATCGAAACGCTTAGAAACTAACCTCTCGTCTGACGAAAACGGTCTAAAGACGCAGTGGCAATTTCTTCAGATCTGTTGACAATGATATTTTCAGTTATCACTTTACTGAGTGACTGAAATGTAGTTCAGGTACCTGTGAACATAACAATATGTTAGAATTCATTTTCTAAAGACGAACTATTACGGTACTGTACGGCTACTTACATATTAATTACACTATTAATATTTTCACAGTTGTTTCTTTAATACAAAATTAAAGCCAACGGAAGAAAAAACGTAAAACATACTTGCCAATGACAGGTTTGTTGGGATGCAATTTTCCGTGTTGACAGATGTAACTTTTTCATACAGTAGTAAGTCGCAGAAATCGCAGGAGTCACAGAAATCGCAGAAGTAGCAGAAGTCACAGAAATCGCAGAAGTAGCAGAAATCGCAGAAGTCACAGAAGTAGCAGAAATCGCAGAAGTAGCAGAAATCGCGGAAGTAGCAGAAATCGCAGAAATAGCAGTGGCGGTGGGATACACGACCTATGTTCTTTAACTGCGACTTTTAACTGCGACAAATCACAGTTAAGAATAACAGATACTGAAAAGTAGCATTCACAGAAATCACTGATATCGGAAAATCGCAGTTTAGCCCATCACTAAAAGTTGCTACTGTGATATCTGTGACTTCTCAGTCACTGCGATTTCTAACAGATACGCGATTTCCTGCCCACCACTAGCCATACGGTTATTCTGGAGTAACCGTTATCACAGTTCCAGTTATTCTTTGATAACCGTTATCGTTAACCGTTATTAATAACTGCCAAGTTATTTTTCGCTAGCGAATACCGATAACTCCGACAGTTAAATAACGACATAGTTGGAATCCGTCAGTTTAGTTATCAGTATAACTGCGAGTAGTGTGAAATAGCAGGAATGTCGTATGAATCGTGTCATAACCTTAGCTTATTAACTCCGGGTACATTTTAGTTGATGTTAGAACGATTATTAGTGTTTCATATTATATGTTTGTATGTTATCGGTCGCTATTAGAAATATTATCTTCGCAGCGGCGACAGAAAGTACGCGGAACTTCGCCAAAGCACTGTTTAAGTAAAATGTTAACAACGTCCGTTTTTAAGTATGAAGTAATATGTAACCTGAGTACTGTAGGTTAAATTCGAAGCTTAATTTCTTGTGCTGCTCACATAATAGAATAAAGTGTACAGCCTTGTAATACAACAAAAAATATACGTAATGTGACAGATTCGTTTACTCCTGTGCTGTAAAAGCTAGTCCTATTGGGGAAAGTGTGAGTACGCTAATCCAAGTTTTATGTCAGATTTGCAAACTGCTCGATTTCTCCAGCGACAGCATGTTTATAACATATGAAGACATGCAGATCGAAAAGGTTGACAGTGTTACATTTCTGGGACTACAACTCGGTAATAAATTCAGTTGGGAAGGGCATACCACATTTTTTCATTCTATTATTTCATAAGGGAACATATTCTGTGGTAACTTATCAAACGTAGCAAAGTTTTTCGTATGTAAAAGCGTGTAATAAAAATCGTTTGTGGTATCAATTCAAGAACATCATGTAGGAACCTGTTCAAGGAACTTTGTATTCTAATTGCTGCTTCCTAGTATATTTATTGCTTAATGAAATTTGTTACAAGTATTTCCAACCAATAGCTTAATACATAATATCAGTACTAGAAATGGGAACAGCAATCTACATAAAGGCCTAAAATTACTTACCTTGGTCCAAAAGGGGTCCAATATTCAGGAACATGCATTTTCGATAAACTGCCAGCAAGTCAGCAACCATTAAAATCTTGGTTTCAGATAAGGCACGGTTTACAGTGTGTTTGAAAGACTATTTGATACAGAAGTGTCTGATTCCACCCGTCATCAATATGCCGGAAATGGCTATTTTAAGTGTGTCTATGACGTCACTACATACACATGGCAACAAACACGAAGATACATATAAATAATACAATAACATTTCCCACCAAAAATACAATCAAACCAATGGGACAACTGCGGGAAGTTGGGGGTTTTAGGGTGATGACAAGCTAGTAAAAAAAACACACCATGATCCCAAAACACAAAATGAAGAACAAAAAATCTGCAGGAATCGGACACTTCCCTTGAACAATATAGGTCAACTATAGGTGACCATACCAAAACACCAATACCCACAACTAGAAGTACGAAAATTGGAATCAGACATTTCCCTTGACCTACATAGGTCAACCTCAGATGACGATACTAAAACATCAACACACACACAACTATGAAAGTGGGAATCGGTCATTTCCGGTGACCTATATAGGTCCATCACAGCTACTGATGCCAAAAAACCAACACCTACAACTGCGAAAAATAAAACCACAATCGCAAAAGTCCACAAATCAATCATCCCTACATAAATTAAATCACATTCAATACTTCATAAATACACAAAACATCACAGCTAGAAAAGAAAAAAATTAATTACCACCAGCAAATTCCGGCACTGCAACCTAGATCGACAGACACACACACACACACACACACACACACAAAAAAAACCAACTCATAAACACCGTGCCGTAATGACATTCATGACATTCACACACCACAACACCTTTACGTCGAAGCAGACGGGTGGAATCAGACGCTTCCATTGACCCCTCCTTCTACTCTGTAGATGAATATCGTAACAGAGACTGATAGACCAGCTTAGGTAAAAATTCTGCTATATTTCAGTTTTGACGACACTTGGTTGCAACAGTCAAGATGGCAACCCAGTTCTAAGCAAAGAAGGGAAAGCAGAAAGGTGGAAGGAGTATATAGAGAGTTTATACAAGGGCGATGTACTGGAGGACAATATTATGGAAATGGAAGAGGATGTAGATGAAGACGAAATGGGAGATAAGATACTGGGTGAATAGTTTGACAGAGCACTGAAAGACCTGAGTCAAAACAAGGCCTCGGGAGTAGACAACATTCCATTAGAACTACTGATGGCCTCGGGAGAGCCAGTCATGACAAAACTCTACCATCTGGTGAGCACGATGTATGAGACAGGCGAAATACCCTCAGACTTCAAGAAGAATATAATAATTCCAATCCCAAAGAAAGCAGGTGTTGACAGATGTGAAAATTACCGAACTATCAGTTTAATAAGTCACAGCTGCAAAATACTAACGCGAATTCTTTACAGACGAATGGAAAAACTGGTAGAAGCCGACCTCGGGGAAGATCAGTTTGGATTCCGTAGAAATGTTGGAACACGTGAGGCAATACTGACCTTACGACTTATCTTGGAAGAAAGATTAAGAAAAGGCAAACCTACATTTCTAGCATTTGTAGACTTAGAGAAAGCTTTTGACAATGTTGACTGGAATACTCTCTTTCAAATTCTGAAGGTGGCAGGGGTAAAATACACGGAGCGAAAGGCTATTTACAATTTGTACAGAAACCAGATGGCAGTTATAAGAGTTGAGGGGCATGAAAGGGAAGCAGTGGTTGGGAAAGGAGTGAGACAGGGTTGTAGCCTCTCCCCGATGCTATTCAATCTGTATATTGAGCAAGCAGTAAAGGAAACAAAAGAAAAATTCGGAGTAGGTATTAAAATTCATGGAGAAGAAGTAAAAACTTTGAGTTTCGCCGATGACATTGTAATTCTGTCAGAGACAGCAAAGGACTTGAAAGAGCAGTTGAACGGAATGGACAGTGTCTTGAAAGGAGGATATAAGATGAACATCAACAAAAGCAAAACGAGGATAATGGAATGTTGTCAAATTAAGTCGGGTGATGCTGAGGAAATTAGATTAGGAAATGAGACACTTAAAGTAGTAAAGGAGTTTTGCTATTTAGGGAGTAAAATAACCGATAATGGTCGAAGTAGAGAGGATATAAAATGTAGACTGGCAATGGCGAGGAAAGCGTTTCTGAAGAAGAGAAATTTGTTAACATCGAGTATAGATTTAAGTGTCAGGAAGTCGTTTCTGAAAGTATTTGTATGGAGTGTAGCCATGTATGGAAGTGAAACATGGATGATAACTAGTTTGGACAAGAAGAGAATAGAAGCTTTTGAAATGTGGTGCTACAGAAGAATGCTGAAGATTAGATGGGTAGATCACGTAACTAATGAGGAGGTATTGAATAGAATTGGGGAGAAGATGAGTTTGTGGCACAACTTGACTAGAAGAAGGGATCGGTTGGTAGGACATGTTTTGAGGCATCAAGGGATCACCAATTTAGTATTGGAGGGCAGCGTGGAGGGTAAAAATCGTAGAGGGAGACCAAGAGATGAATACACTAAGCAGATTCAGAAGGATGTAGGTTGCAGTAGGTACTGGGAGATGAAGAAGCTTGCACAGGATAGAGTAGCATGGAGAGCTGCATCAAACCAGTCTCAGGACTGAAGACCACAACAACAACAACAACAACAACAGTGGCATGTGTGTTCACTAGTCATTTATGGCAAAAGAAAGCACTGACTCAAAGCATAATTTGCTTGGTAGACATAATTGGAAATGGCCTTTTTAGTTATAATTTTACGTTTTTAGATCATAGTACTCCCTGAGAGATTATCTTCTGCATTTCTTGGCGCTGACATGATAAGTAATGGATGTTTCACCACCAGGTCAGGCATACAGCATTAAGTGTGCTGCTCTGCTGTCAGCGGCACGGTAGTCAATGTGTTACGCAGGCATTTAGGAACTTTGAGTATGAAGTATATGCATCTGTACAGTCTTGGCTAAAAAGATACAGCTAGAATGCTAAGTACTGTTTCAGGAATTATCCTTTACACAGTTAAATATCTTATGTTAAATATGTATCTGAAACTGAATTCAGGAATAACTTGTAGGCCTAGTTATTTAAAAGTTTGGTTTTGTAAGACATTTAAATAAAAATACTGCAGACCCAAAAATCGTCTGGAAATGGTAAGGAATATGAAATATAAGTAAATATTTTTCCTCAATAAGATTAAAGTGTAAAATTGCTGATACCTGGTTGTTACCATGAGATGCTGTTGGCCCCAGCAGAGCAATCTGCTGTGACCACCGGCACCTTCATGCCAGCCAACGGGTTAATACACAAAACAGGGCAGTGCAAGACTTGGTTCGTATTTCCCATTGGTTGAAGCAACTAAAATTAAATTTCTGAGGTATGCTGGAACTGTGTTGTCGGTATATTCCCCAGCATGATTTAAAATTTTTGCCTTGAAATGTCACTGACAGTGCATAATATATTTTACAACTGAGAATAGATACTTAAAAATTTATGTAGGAATATATTTCAAGAAATCCTTTCAAACCAAACCTGAGAGTTATATTGACACACAAGTAAACCCACCTGAATGACACACTGGGTCACACAAGAGTTAGTTGTAGGTGTAGAATAGCTAATTTACACAGAAAACTTTTCATACAAATTTTATTGTAAAGCACACAAATGTTAAGGGAAAGGTGCAATGCCTAGATGAGATAAACTTGGACACGCAATAACTGGTTTTGCTCAGATATATGGGAAATTAACTGTAGTGTTATATGACATATAACACATCTGAGGTGCAAATTTGTGGAGAGGAGAGATTGCATTGAACCTGTCGTGTATGGTGCACATTTTGTTGCAGTGCTGGGATGATGTCATCCAGATTTCAAAATTAGGGGTCTAGTAATGGAACTCATCAGTTTTAATATTTAAAAATAAACACGCCTGAAAAAGGAAGCTGAATTAGGACTTCCAATTAAATTGCAAAAATTTTCTTGTTTTGCACATTCAATGCGGCTGACACTTAAAAGCACAGGGTTAGTAGCTCTTATTGACCTTTGATTCAGCCACAGTAAACATGTTGAAGATTTTAAAGTGACAAAGTAGTTGTCGATATTCTGGTATTAATGGATGATAGCAGGAAATACAGCAATGAAACAGTGTGAATTACTTAAGCCAGGAATTAAACAAGTCTACATAGCTTTGAACGCAATCATTTCACACTTCTTAGTCACTGCATATTTGTGTGCTATAACGTAATACAGCAATCTTCTACTTTCTCATCTTTGATCTGGGACACCTGTCACATCTTACTTGTTTTCCTAGAGCAACTCTAGGTTTACAAGATCCACATTTCAGGATTCTGGTTATTGCTAGTCCTACCTCATGCTGAAAGTGTGGGTTGATAGCTGTCTCTTCAGATATGATCTCATCAACTGCCATTTGAGAAACAAGCAGAAATGTGATTATCCAATTTTCTGTCAGTGATGAATATATCACTAATGTATATACCACACAGATATTCATGATGGTATAGAACAGTGCAGGGGCATCTTCTGCTGGGTAGACTAAACTGTGCACTTCTCATCCAGTGCATCAATTTCTTCATAGGTAGTTTCATAATACACTACTATCTAAGGCTTGATTGTTGCGATGCCCAATGAAACAGCATGATGCCTTGAAGACACTAAACTAACAGTCTTCTTAAGTTTTTGAATGAAGGATATAAGTAAGTAATATATCCAAAAACAATTAAGTTTTACATTTTGCTGTCAGGAACTCTTTTGGAATCTACTTTTATTATTATTTTGTACATGTGTGGCCTTTTTGTTTCCTCTTCCCAGTTTGACAAGAACATCTGATTTGCTTAATGAGGATATTTATGGTTAAAAAATAGGTGTTGATAATGCAACCTGCAAACCAAGATCATCCTCCGAAACTTTACAAGCCTAGGAAATAAGCACAATGATTTGGACATAATAGCATGTTTTAATAAACCAGATGTTTCAGGTATTACTGAGCACTGGATACCAAAAAAGAATCTTATTATGCACCCATTAACAAAGAATTTCTGCTCATCTTTCAGTAGGGATATCAAACCTTATGGTGATGTTGCAAAAAGTGGCAATAATTGGTGCTCAAAGATGTAATTCCTTACGTGTCGAAGGTGTGACTGAACTTTCTGCGATAAGCTATAGATGGGAAAGGAAACATAATTTTAGATATAGAAAGACCTCCATCTGAAAGTACAGATATTTTTTTAGCTAATCTCTATGAATTGCTTGTAGAGAGAGATAGTAAATACTCTGGGAAAACAGCTGGGTAATTATGCTGATAATTGTTCACAGTTTAATAAAACCTTATCTAACACAAATCAGTTTTCAGTCTTAAGGATGGTGAGTGACACACACAGATCTAACATTGCTGATGTGTAATACAAGGTACCCAGGACTTTGTACTGGGATACTTGCTTTTGTCGATTTATGTAAATGACAAAATACTACTCCCCAAATTCAAGGATAGTTCTGTATGCCAATGCTACATCCATTGCACGCAAGTGTAAATATCACGAGCAACTACAAAAACTATGAAACTGTATTACAAATGAAATAATTCGGTATTTCTATGAAAATCATCTCATTGTCAGCACAAGATAGCAGCAGTAATGGATTTTCACCCCACAAGTCAGATTTTGAAATTCAGTTGTGCACTGGAACTGATATTGTCATCAAAGAAAACAACTGCTTGGTTACAGTTAAACTTTCTATATTTAACATGTTATAATGTGGAAACTAATTACCGTGCAAGAACATAACTTGGTAGCATTAATGTCAAGGACATGGGGAAGAGAAATAATGCAGAATCAATTCAATTGAAACCCTTAATGTGCTGCTACAGTACACCATACCACTACATACCAGTACCATTACTGGTGATGGTGATGGAGGCTGTTATGAAAAGCTTGCAATTTTATTCAAATCTGATGTGGCAAGTCAATAGAACTTTTTATCCATGTGAGTAAAACTATTGTGTAAAATCAATAGTGCAGCTTCTTACAGAAGTCTCTTCAGGGCCCTTCGGAGTCTTTCACTTACATGTCAACATATTTACTCCCTAATAGTATTTGTTGTTCATAATAGGGGTAATTTTACTCCGTTCAGTTAAATTAACTTGCAAAATACTGAAAGTAAAAACAATGTCCATGTAGACTATACATCCATGCCTACGATTCAGAATGGAATTTCACATTTGGATTGAAAGTCTTCAATAGGTTGCTGCTAACCATCAGCAGAAAACTGAAAATCCTAAGATATTAAAAAAAATACAAAATAAAAGAAATATTTTATCAGCCTCTCCTTCTATAATTATAATTAAATGTAATGTTTCGACTCAAGGATGCATATGCTAGTTAACACTACGATTCAAATTAACAGGATTTTAATTTTATCATTTTATGCAGGGCTGACAGTACTCATTGCTTTGTGCGAAGTATGAGAGAAAAACAGAAATTGAATAAAAAAAACAAAACATTTCTAGCTGTCACGGTTATTACTTCTTTCCTCTGTGAAGATGAATATCTTTTGTGACTGGAAATGAGGGGAAGATCACTTACACCACCCATATAGAACACTTATGTGACACATTCATGAGTATTGCTCCAATGTTTGAGATCCAGGTCAGATTTAAGCAACACTCTGAAGCAACTCAGAGGTTGGACGCTAGATAGGTTACCAGTAGTTTCAAACTATGTGCGAGTATTATGAAGATGCTTGACAAACTCATGTGAGAATCCCTGGAGGGGAAACAATGTTCTTTTTGTATAACACTATTGAGAAAATTTAGAGTACATGAGAAAACAGGGCTCGGATAGTAGATAGCCTCTCTTCCCACTCTCTATTTGCGAGTGGAACAGGAAAGAGTATGATTTGTAGTGGTACAAGGTACCCTCCTCCAGGTACTATTTGGTTGCTTGTGTAGTATGTATATACATCAAAATACCGAAGAAAATTGTGACTGCTTACTACATAAAGAAGTAATACTTGAACTAACCTAAAGCTTCGTGATTTACTTCAAATGTTTTCTCCCACTGATACACTCTGACAGTCAGTGACTTGCTTATATAGCAGTCTTACAATTTGGAGATGTCAGTATTGCTTAGATCCATTAATATTCCCTCAGTGAGCTCTTTTTATCTTAAGATCACACAAACTGGATTTTTGAGAAACTACACACAGGAAGATGGCCTATAGCTGTTTACAGAAAAACAACGATCAAAATTTAAGCATATCGGTAACACACACTGGGCAAGAGCACATATCTGGGGGCTAGAGCACTATACTGAATTTCGCTCCCTCCCCCCCCCCCCCCCATTTTCCCTACAAAACCTTGGCTATTTCGCCCCCCCCCCCTTTTCCCTAGAAACCTTGGTTGGAGTTATAAACTTATTTGTAGCATAGTCTGAGGTATAGATTATGGTGAAAAGCGATAATTTCGTTGACAGTTGTGGAACACAGCGAATGAGAAACAAAGGTTGTGGTAACAGACAGACGTGTGGCTTTGCCTAATATTTGTTTGCGGCATATTTAAATGTATTTTCCCACATTTAACGCATTTGTCATAATTAAAAAAAAATAATAAAACTCCTAGGTCATCCACAAAAACATATATTAGAAAATGAACAAGCATCCGACGTGTTTTGATGCATATTACGTACAGATATCGTACACAAACTGGAAAAATGCAATGGGCGTTCAACTACGTATCCTTTGCCATATTTGATTCGTTTTTCCGCATTTGCTACTGCTGGTATGGGTTCAGAGACAAATTCGTGCTGCAAACGTCTCAGTGGTAGTTAGGCTACATTAGTAAGCTGCAGTTAATGTGTTAAAAACAGTTACACACATTGTCCTCAATGCGTAATATGTGTTATGCTATAAATCACTCTGCCTTTCGACCAATAATTTGTAATCAGTTGGCTTCAATCAATCACGTAAGACTCTAATATGTAACTTTGACTACGCTGCGGATTATTATGTCACCATAATCCAGATTATTCGCATTCAAACCTTTATGGGAGCCTTTATATTTTATGAAGTAACAGCTTTTTCATGAGATGAGAAAACATTTTATTTTCCAAGCACAGATCAAAAACTAACAAGAATAAACAACTCGTAACCAAGCCAACTACGGCAAAGATAAATATCTATCAGCTGCAGCTTTCACCCGCTGTTTTTGGCGCAGTGGATAAATGACGTCGCCACATCAGCACCCCTCCTTTTGAAACCGGGTGCACCAGGTATGTGGGGAAACTTGCACTTGATTTTTCTACCAGCTCTCGTGAAAACATCTGGTGCAGGCAATCGTATCATCCTTAAGCCACACGTGGGACGTTGCTTGCAGATCTTTATGTAAAAACACTCTCCGGTCTCCATGTCTGACAGGGTTAGTGGGTTTGATGTTTCTCATTCTAACGCTGAGTTGTCTCGCGAATTGCGTGCATAGCTCAGGGGCGAACGGCTGTGTAGATGCTGGAATGATAAATTCTCCAGGAACCCTCAATTGCTCGCCATAAACCAATTCTGCGGAAGAGCATTGTAAGTCCTCCTTCACGGCCGTTCTCAATCCCAGTAGGACCAGCGGTAGTGCTTCAGACCATGAAGTGGAACTACACATTAATCCAGCTTTGAGTGTGCGGTGTAGTCGTTCCACCATTCCATTACTAGATGGATGTTAGCTTGTGGTGCGTAGGTGGTTGCACCCGCACAGTAGTAAAAGTTCATTGAAAAGTTGGCTTTCAAACTGCCTTCCGCGATCTGTTGTTATGTTTTGCGGAACGCCAAACCTGGAGAACCATGAATGCAACAGTGCTTTTGCAACCGACTCCGCAGAAATGTCTTGTATTACAACTACTTCTGGCCACCTGGTAAAACGATCAATGATTGTGAGCAAATAGCGTTGTTCTGGAGAGCATGATAGCGGGCCCACAATGTCCACATGTATATGTGAAAATCTTGCAGATGGTGTCGGGAAGTCAGCAATAGGTGCAAAGACATGTCTGCTGATTTTATTACGCTCGCATGTTAGGCATGCACGCGCCCATGCACAACAATCTTTTTGTATCCCAGGCCACACTACTTTGGAGGAAACTAACTTGGCTGTAGCTCGTACTCCTGGATGTGATAGGTTATGTAGTGCACTATAAATCTCGCGACGATATTGTTCTGGTATGTAAGGTCGATCCTTTCCTTTTGCTACATCACACCAAATTCCATCTGGAACATTTGGGACAGACACACGTCTGAGCTGCAGCGCAGTTCTCTGTTCCTCTATTAGACGGCGCAAGAAAGGATCTTCTTGTTGTTTAGACGCTAACTCGGTCCAACGAATTGAATTTAAACTGGCACAATTCCTAGACAGGCAATCTGCGACCAGGTTGTCTTTTCCTGAAGTGTGACGCACGTCAGTTGTGAACTGTGCAATGTACTCGACTTGCCTGCACTGACGTGGTGAACTGAGCTCTGTGTCTCGTTGAAATATAGCTACTAACGGCTTGTGATCGGTAAAAATTGCAAAGTGCCTCCCTTCGACAGACGTGCGAAAATGCTTTATGGCTAAGTAAATAGCAAGCAACTCACGGTCAATAGCACTCCATTTTTGCTGCTGTCGAGTCAGGTTTTTAGAGAAAAATGCGAGCGGCTCCCATCTGCCATGAACTTCTTGCTGTAGCGCTGCACCCACCGCTGTTTGGCTCGCATCAACCATGAGCGCTAAAGGAGCACTCAATCTTGGATGTCCCAGTAGTGTTGCCCGAGAAAGACATTTCTTTAAGTCATGGAAAGCTGCTTCAGCATCTGGACTCCATGGAATTTTACGATTTCCTATTGTATTTTTACCTGCAAGTAACGTTGTGAGTGGCTCTTGGGCGGCAGCTAATTTAGGTAAGTGATGTCTGTAATAGTTGAGCATGCCTAAAAATCTGCGAAGTCCTTTGTAAGTTGTGGGAAGGGGCATCTGTTGTACTGCTTCAACCCGCTCAGGCAAAGGTGACAGGTCTGCTGCTGAAACCAAATATCCCAGGAACTTAACCTCGCGTTTTCCAAACGTGCACTTTGTTTCGTTAATAATTATGCCATACTCTGTCAGACGGCGGAAAAGCTGCCGCAGATGTTCGACATGCTGATATACAGAACCAGAGAATACTAAAATATCGTCCATATAACAAAATACGAATGGTAATTCTCGAAGCACCTCATGCATGAATCTTTGCCATGTTTGGGCAGCGTTTCTGAGGCCAAATGGCATAAAATTGTACTCAAACAAACCGAATGGTGTGATAACTGCTGTTTTTTTAATGTCAGATGGAGCCATGGGAATCTGGGAAAATGCTTTGACTCAGTCAATCACACTAAATATTTTGGCATTGCTAATTGTACTGTTAAAATCAGTCACATTGGGTACTGGGTAGCGGTCGGGAATTGTGTGGGCATTGAGCGCCCTGTAGTCTCCACATACTCTCCATGAATTGTCTTTTTTACGGACCATGTGAATTGGAGATGCCCATGAACTATCAGACCTACTTACCTGTTTTTAGAAGTCTGTCGAACTCAGCTCGCGTCGCGAGCAGCTTCTCTGGAGGCAGACGCCGCGGGCGGAAGGCAACGGGTTGACCTTGTGTCGTGCTGATGTGGTGTTGAGTATTGTGTCTGCATTTCCTGGTTGCGTTGACGGGTTCGGTAAGTGCTGGAAAGTCTTGAAGCAGTTTACGAAAAAGTGATTCCTCCGACAGTGCTCTGATATTGCCTACAGTATACGAATCGTTACGACTGTCGGGTGTCTTCTTGCGTGACGCACACGTGTGCGCCCCACTTAGTTGCGGGTACTAAATCGTATCACAATATCCCGACACGGATGACGCGGTAGAGGAGCCGGAAATCTTCGTGCGGAAAGACACGGGCACATCGCACTGCACTTGAACCGACGCGGAAGACGCAGTAGGCAATATCCCTTCTGTGGGAACTGTCACCAAACGACGGTTAACCAGGTCGGGCATTAGTCGGTAGTTCCGTAAAAAGTCCGCTCCAATTATAGGACTCGGCACATCAGCAACCACAAAAGTCCATTTTGGATGGAAGTTGGAATTCAGATGTAATGCCAACTGTTTCTCACCATAGGTAGATATTCTGGAATTGTTTGCCGCAGTCAGCACATGTTGCGTTGTTGTCGTGAGTATATCACCTCTCTTTCTTGGATAAACACTGACTTCTGAACCTGTGTCGATCAGAAACTTATCACCTGAAGAGAGGTCCAACACGAACAATCGGTGTGATTGGTTGACCGCAGATACCGTGGAGTTTTCACCTCTTTGAATCACACTATGACTCGGGCGCCTATGTTGTTGTTGACGAACGTTAGCGCCCTTTAACGCCCTCCTCTTAAGTTTGGGTAGCTGCAGGGCTGAATACATTGACGGGCAGTGTTACCGAAGCGTCTGTGGTACCAGCACCAATGATCTGTCAAATCCTGTTGAATAGTATTTCTTCGTCTTTTCCAACTGCGACTTCGTAGCTGCTGGTGGTGTGAAGTTATTTGCACGTTGTGCTGCCAGTTGCTGTATGGTGGGTTCGGTCGATGAGCACTGCTGTTGGGAGGTATTATTGCATGTTCCTGGCTCACTGACGTCAGATTCCATCACACTACACGTTCTTGGGCCTCCTGGCTGTAGTTGAATTCGGAACACGCAGAAACTTCGGTTAAGGTGTTTGCGATGGTGTCTGCCTTTTTTGCTAAGACTTGCAATGGTAAGTCTGTTTCTGCTGCAATGACGGCACGGATGTTGGCAGGAAGTTTACGAAGCCATATTAGACGTAAAGACTCTTCAGGTAGGAGTTCCGGGCTGGCTAGTGTACGTAAGGCTTTGAGTACTTGTGACGGAGTCTTGTCGCCCAAATCTTTGTATGCGAAAATTTTTTGTAGTAGCAAATCTGGTGACAACGTATAATGCTGTATGAGATCTTCCTTTAGCGCAAAGTAATTTTGTTGCGACAAGGTTTCTTCTACCTGCTCTATCACTTCTAAATTTAGATGTGAAACCACTATATTAAATTTATCAATGTTGTTAGACACCCCACACTGCCGAAATATGCATTCAGCCTGCGTAAACCAAAGCTGGGGGCGCGTCGGCCAGAACGCGGAAAGCTTAACATTTCCGTGTCGCGCGTAGGTACTCCCATCTTTTGCGTTAACATCTGTCGATCCGTTTTGTGGCGAATCAAAGGGCGTGGACCGCGATCCTTGGTCGAACAGACTGTAGTCTTCAATCTTGATTCCACTGCCCCGTGCTTTTGTCTCTGAATTCATTATTCTCGTCGGTATATATATTTTCTTTATGCTTCTGCTACAATTTTTCGGGGTCACCACTATGGGAGCCTTTATATTTTATGAAGTAACAGCTTTTTCATGAGATGAGAAAACACTTTATTTTCCAAGCACAGATCAAAAACTAACAAGAATAAACAACTCGTAACCAAGCCGACTACGGCAAAGATAAATATCTATCAGCTGCAGCTTTCACCCGCTGTTTTTGGCGCAGTGGATAAATCATGTCGCCACACCTTCTTTCTACATTTAATTCTATTAACGGAAGATTCATTCAAACAATCTGGATTGATTTGACGTTCCAAAACAACAGCTGAAGGCAGGTCTGTATAAACGCTGTTTTGACGTCACTTACGTCAACAGAGTTGTTAACAGGTCTAGTCACCAGGCAGCGCTGTCACGCTTTCAGCCTTTCTGATGACGTCATGAAGCGATTCCTCGGGGCCCGCAAGACGCACGTTGTTCCTAGGTGGCGTTGTGTAAAGACGCTGTGGCAACTTTTCCAGTTTTGCTGTCACTGGCAATTTGAATTATCGATAAATCAAGTGACTTACAATGAATGTAGTTCAGATACTTGTCAAGGGGCAACAACGTGGTTAGAACCCGTATTCAAAATATGAGCTCCTATGGTAATGTGTGGTAATTTGCTGATTCTCAATATCGCACTATCAATACTTTCACACTAGTTCCATTACTTTAAAGCCAAATGAAGAACATAGGTAAACCTGCCTCTTCCTATCGTCCTATCTGTCTCACATCGGTGTTCAGCAAGCTCTTGGAATCCATCCTTTCCCGGCGCATCCATCTCCACCTCCACCAAAACCACCTCCTCCCAAACACCCAATGTGGCTTTCGACCTTCCTTCTCTGCCGATGACCAACTCCTCCGCCTCACTCATCTCCTCTCCCTCCAGCTTAACTCCCGTCAGTCCGCCATTTTTATCTCACTTGACCTCGAAAAGGCCTACGACCGTGTCTGGCATCCCGGTCTCCTGTTTTTAACTCCAAACCTACACCCTTCCTATCAACTACATCCGTCTGATGGCCTCCTTCCTCTCCCACCGCCCCTCCTATGTTACCATCCATAATGCCAATTCCCACACCTTCTACCCCTCTGCAGGTGTGCCCCAGGGCTCTGTCCTCTCCCCTCTCCTCTACCTCCTGTACACGGCCGATATGCCCTAGCCCCCTCCCCCTCCCCTCCAGTACACCTCTTGCAATATGCTGATGACACCGCATTCCTCTCCCTCGCTCCTACCCTCCAATGGTCCCAACGCCTTCTCCAGAATCACCTTGACCTTTTTGCTTCATGGTGTAACCAGTGGCTCCTGAAACTCAATTCTTCCAAGACCCAGGCAATCATCGTAGGTCATACCACTCGCTCCTTCCGGCTCCTGGATTTCTCCCTTAGTCTGCGCACGTCCTGTCCGCCTCACCCCCACCCTCACCTACCTTGGCCTCACCATTGACCGTCACCTCACCTGGATCCCTCATCTCCGCTCCATCCAATCCAAAGCCCACAACTGCCTACGACTCCTCAAACTCCTCTCTGGCCGGACGTGGGAGTTGCACCCCTCTACCATCCTCCACACCTACAAATCCTTAATCCGCTCCATCCTCTGTTATGCCAGTCCTGCCTGGATATCTGTCCCCCCCCAAATTCTACAAGTCCCTCCAAATCCTTGAGCGTCATGCACTCCGCCTCGCCTTCCGTATACGCCTCCCGTCCCCCACGCGGATCCTCTATGATCTCATTCCTCTACACCTCCCGCCGTCTTGAACCCCCTCACCCCCTGGTTGCTCCTCTTCTCTTCCATCCCCGCCCCCTGCCACATCTTCACCGTTGTGTCCCCCCTACCCTCCATCTCTACACCCTACATATCCTTTCCCAAGGTGGCTTCCATCAACTCCCCCTCCGGGATGATGCCCTCTCTCCCTCCTACCAACTCTGATCCTCACTCCCCCTCCTTTCCTCTGTCCTTTTCCCAGGCTCCCTCTCCCCCCCTTCCATCCTCTTTCTTCCCCACCTCCCCTCTCTTTGCCCCATCTCTCCCCCGCGTCCTTTTACATTTCCCTCCTCTCATTCCCTCTCGCGTCTACCCTTCTCCCCCTTTATTAGTCCTCTCCCTCCTTGGTTCCCCCCCCCTTTTCGTTTTTTCCTCTCCTCCCTCCTTGTTTTTCCCCCTACTCCAGGTCCCCCCCCCATCTGCCTTGGGTCAGGAGTGCCATCTTTGTGCCGCCTTTTACAGTGTGTTTTTCCAGTGCGTGCTCCGTGTTGCGTCTTTTGGGAAGTGTAGCGAACAGCCATCATACTGTCGCTGGGTGTGCTTTTTATTACTTGCGAACAGAAACCAGACTGTCGCCATGTTTTTTTTAAATGTGTGTCTACTGCGTTACTTGTCTGATTCCTGTGTCTTTTATCTACATTGCCAATCCCTTTTGCTTTCTGTTTTAACTTTCCGCAATTTTTCACTTTAAATCGCCTGTTTTTCCTTGTTTCTTTCTTCTTCCTTTATTTACAAAAAGTCTATAGGCTGTAGAGCAGCGTAGTAAGCTGCTGCCGGCCCGCCCCATTCGGGGGGAATTGAAAATCAATAAGAAAAACAAATAGGTAAACCAAACTTAACGCTGATTATGTCTTTGAAGCGAAATTTAGTCGGTGAGCTAGCATATATTACGTAACAACTCAGCATCAAGCGTTGAAAATATTAACACTTTAATGATATTGGAATAGAGTTTATTACATTCAGTCAACATCGAAGCATGGAAAATAACAACCATGCCTTTTCAAAAATTGGATCTCGTAACAACTCAGCATCAAGCGTTGAAAATATTAACACTTTAATGATATCGGAATAGAGTTTATTACATTCAGTCAACATCGAAGCATGGAAAATAACAACCATGCCTTTTCAAAAATTGGATCTTGTGTTTTACTTTGCTCTAATCTTACGATTGCAATGATTGAATATGTAGAACATATTGTAAGCGTTGAAAATATTAACACTTTAATGATATCGGAATAGAGTTTATTACATTCAGTCAACATCGAAGCATGGAAAATAAACAACCATGCCTTTTCAAAAATTGGATCTTGTGTTTTACTTTGCTCTAATCTTACGATTGCAATGATTGAATATGTAGAACATATTGTAAGTGTTGAAAATATTAACACTTTAATGATATCGGAATAGAGTTTATTACATTCAGTCAACATCGAAGCATGGAAAATAAACAACCATGCCTCTTCAAAAATAGGTCTTTGTGTTCTACTTTGCTCTAATCTTACGATTGCAATGATTGAATATGTAGAACATTGTACCACAAATATTTCTAGGTATGAAGTATTCTCTTCATAATTAATTGGAATATACGTGCGATTATAGCAGCAGAGTAAAAACAGTTAAAGCGAGGGACTTATTTATTACATCCATCATCTGCCTGCAGAACCTATAATCGCAAACTGAAATGAAATATGAAGAATTTAAATCGTTTGGAGTGAAGCTCCGAACCGCAGTGTTGCTAGATGTTACCGACAGATGGCACCCTAATACGCTGAGTGAGAAAGTGTTGCGGGTCTCTCATTTGCTGTGCTAACTCCATTCAGCGATCGGCAGATACCGAATATTTGTAGCCACACCAGTCTTATACATTGCTCGTTTAAAATGGGAGATGTGATGCATTTTGATAAGTTTTATGAACATTTTACACTCGTGTTGTACTACTATTTGCATTTGACACATTTTACTGTAGTATAAAAACAGCTATAAAATGCCGAGAAATTAAAAAAATCGTTTATATTATTCGTATTACATTTCCATATCTGTTATAGCTTTCATGTCTTGTTACAATTCCACGTGTCCTGTAACAATGCAGCGCACGCAAGTAAACAAATAATGAAAGCATATTGCTTGAACTAGATATCTTACTATAGATAGAGACACTCTGTTTTGTTGGTTCAGTAATATTCCTTACATTTTAGTATGATTCCAACAAGTTTTCGCGATCAAATGTGACGATTCATCAACTCTTTAACCTCAAAACACTGTACGCCAATTTTCATCGCATATTAGTTCAAGCTAAAATACTGTATGTGATGTGGCTTCTTTTCTCTGTTCCCCAAATTCCCGTTTTTTGTCCCTCTTTATCAAGATTTGATTCCCCCTCAGAGGGGGAGGCGGGCTGGCAGCAGCGTAATATGCCGCTCTGCAGCCTACAAAATAGTTTAAAAACATAATGAGTGAAGAATAAACGATATAACCAGGAGCTAAAACGGTGACGGGTTAAAACCGTAATAGGGCGTAAAGTTGCGTAACTTAAATTAAAAAACCAAAGGGTCGGCAATGCTGATTAAATAAAATACATAGTAATTAGACAGGCACAATTAAAGAAACATGGCGACAGTTTGGTTTCTGTTCGCAAGAGTTGCAAAAACACACCCAGAGACAGGATGGTGTCTGTTCACAACACGTAAAAACAGGATGCACAATGCTGTCACATAACTGAAACACCGCACTATGAAGTAGACAAGAAAGCAGATGGAGGGGGGGAGGGGGCAGGCGGACAGCAGAGGGGGTAAAGGGGGTGAGGAGAGGAAAAGCAAAAGGGGGGAGCCGATGGAGGAAGAGGACACAGAAAAAAAGTGGGCAGGGCGAAGGCGACAATGAGTGGGGAAGGCAGTGGAGGGAAAAGCAAAAGGATTTGAGGGGCGAGAAAAGGAATCAAAAAGAGGGTAGGTGGGAGAAAACAAACAGGACAGAAGGGGGGAGTTGGAGCTCAGGAGAAGGACAGAGGGAGGGATGGGGAAGTGCGGATCAGAGTTGACAGGGATAAATGGAGGGAGAGAGGGCATCATCTGGGAGGCAGAGTCGACAAGCCACCTTGGGAAAGGCGATGAAGGGTGTAGAGGTGGAGGGTAAGAGAGACACAACAGTGAAGGCAAGGCAGCGAGCGTGCATCAGAAAGGAGAGGAGCAGTGAGGGTGGTGGGGGGGGGGGGTGGATCAAGTCGGCCGGAGGTTTAGAGGACTCAGATATGCTCAAGGAAAAGGAGCAGATTGGGGATAGGAATCAGGTCATAGAGGATCTACTGGGGCAAAGGAGGAATATACGAAAGGCAAGGTGGACTGCATGGCACTCAAGGATCCGGAGGGACATACTAAATTTGGGGGGGGGGGGGGCGCAGATATCAAGGTGGAACTGGCATAACAGAGAATGGGCCAGAACAAGGGTTTGTAGGTGTGTAGAATGGCAGAGAGAGGCAACCCCAACGTCTGGCCAGAGAGGAGTTTAAGAAGATGGAGGCGGTTGTGGGCTCTGGATTGGATAAAGCAGAGATGAGGGATCAAGGTGAGGTGATGGTCAATGGTGAGTCAATGGTAGGTGAGTGTGGGGGAGAGGCAAACAAGATGGGCGCAGATGCTAAGAGAAAAATCAAGGAGCCAGGAGGAGCTAGTGGTACAATCTACAATGATTGCCTGGGTCTTCTAAGAATTGATTCTGAGGACCCACTGGTTACACCATTTGGCAAAAAGGTCAAGGTGATTCTGGAGAAGGCATTCATTCTATTGCAGGGTAGGAGGGAGGGCAAGGAAGGCGGAGTTATCGGCATATGCACGAGGTGGACTGGAGGGGTGGGTTGGGGCATATCTACTGTGTACAGCTGGTAGAGGAGGGGGGTGTTGGGGGAGGGGAACCTAGCCTGCATGGAGGGTGGTGATAAACTAATGCCACTGCTGGGGTTCAGCACGAGCACGGCTGTAGACATTGAGGTCTGCGACAATCACATAGGTGGAGAAGGTGGAGTCATTGTGGGCCAGGATATTATATGGGATGGAGGTATGAGGGCGGATGTAGATGGTGGGAAAATGTGACGGTAATGGTGGGTGAGATGCTCAGCTGGGAAGAGTTTGGGGCCAAACAGGGAAGTGCTTGAGGTGAGGAAGGTTTCATTTTTTTTTGAAGTGATGCACATTGTGTCGATTGAGGGTGTGGAGGAAGAGGAGTTTGTGTGTGGTCAGGGAGCGGATATTATGGCAAACGATACTGTAATGTTGTCACGCCATGGTAGGGGAGATTTAGACGAGGGTAGTCAGAGAGGTGATGGTGAAGTGGGACTGGTTGTGAGAGTAGGTGCCATAGGTGGTGAGGTGGAAGACAGAATGGGCAGTGAGGGTGATTTGGGAAAGGGTGTGGGGGCGCTGGAAGGCATGGATGTTTTGGGAGACAATGGTGACAAAGCGGACGATGTCTTCTGCAGTAGGAGGAGGCCGTAGCGAGTTGTTGGGGTGGATGGGGTCGTCGATGGGGCAGACAGGGATGGTGAGCTCTGAGATGACGGGAGGAGGTTTTGCTTTATATTTAGAGGAGTAAGTAGGATGGGGTTCATTACAGGTGTTACAGGAAGGGAGAGAGGGGAGGTTGGAGTTCTTCAAGTAGTGGGAATCTTTGCAGTGGGGACAGGGAGAGGGGATTTTGCAGGCAGCAGCGACATGGTCATTGTACTTAAGGCAGCGTTAGCAGAGGTAGGATTGGAGAGGGAATGGGAGGGGTCAACTTTGTGACATATATTGTAGATTAGGGTTCCCTCTGTAAGGAGGCGGTCAATAGAGGAGGATTCTGGATTCTGTAAATAGGTGCATAAGGTAAGTCTGACTGGGATCATGAAAGATGTGACAGGCTAAGTGAATTTCAATGTTGGGATGGGAATTTAGTTCGGCCAACACCTCAGCCTCCATGATCACGGGGCTAAGCTTAATGATTATGGTGGTGAAGGACAGCGGATGTTGGGGAGTTTGAGGCTGACGGGAGACAACTGGGTGTGGTAGGGGGTAAGGGTTGCTCATGGGCCAAATTGGATACATGGGATTTTGGAGAGGAGATCGGTGTGGAAGGAAGCATTGGGGGATTTAATAAGAATCGAGTGTTTTCAAGGAATGAGAATGGAGATGGGGGCATTTGGGAAGTATTTACAGATTGCAAGGGTGAGGGTGTGGGTGTCGAGGAATTGAGGATCAAGATTGCAGAGGACGAAGGTGTTGATGGAAAGGTTTGTCAGGGATGGGGCCAGAGTCGCGTGCATGTTGGTGGGTGGGTTGCAGTGATAAGGGGTTTTCTTTGTGGATAGGGTGGGTACAGGGTCAACATTAGGGCATTTAGTAGGTTTCTTGGACAGGACAGTGTAGGAAGGGGGCTGAGGGATCAGTTGCAGGGTAAGGTGGCGGGGGGCAAGTCCTCACTGAGGGGCAGGTGATGCAGGGGTCGATGGCACAGGCATCGCAGAGACTGCGGCACTGTGGGTGGAAATCCGTGCAGGCTGGGAACCTGTCATAGGTGATGCAGAGAGTGGTGGGAAGTCTGAAGTTGGCGATGGGGCGACAGCTAAAGGTGAGGGAGAGTCGTGGGAAGTGACATCCAAAAATGGCAGAGGAGTGGGGGGAATGGAGGGAAGGGAGGACGGTGATGGAGTCTGTGGATGAGTTCCATGTGATGGTGGTTGGAGCAGCTTAGGGGGAGGTGAAAATGATGGAGTTTGACACATGGTTGTGGTCTGCTAGTGCGGGGTGAAGATGGTGACGGTGTTGACAGCGATGGCAGCAAGGACGAGAAACAGCAGTGGCAGCAAGGACAGTGGTGGTGGCGAAGGACTGCAGCAATTGTGGCGGGAGCAGCGGCGGTGGTGACAAGGGTGACAAGGGGGGGAGGGGCAGTGAGGACTCTAACAGGCAGTGAAGGTGGTCCAGCAAATCCCTCCAGGCAGCGGCTGGGCAACAATGGCAAAAGTGGTAGCCCAGTATCCTCGGCTGGGGCGCAGTGCCGGTGTCAGTGGCAATCACCGGGTGGTGGCGGTTGACGGACGGACAGACGGACGGCGGCGGCAGCTGGAACTGCCAGCACACGGACAGCGGCAGCAGCCAGGGCAGGGGGCTCTTCCAAATGCTTGATTCCCCCACAAGTGTAGCCCTGGCAGCATAATCTTATCACTCGGACTCAAGGGGATCGATCCTCAAGAATTCGTATTTCTGTTGGGCAGACTGTTACTTACAGCATCTATCATTTCGTGAGAGCTCAGGAACATAGTGTCAAAAGCACATCACTTTTGGTTTAGCGAACACGAAATTCACCAAAATACATCAAAGCTCCGATTTTTAAATGAGCAAAGTATAAGACTCGTGTGGCTACAAATATTCTGGGACTACCAATTGCCAAGTGCTGTAAGCAAAGAGAAGGAGAGAGCCACCACAGTTCCTCAGCCAGCATGTCAGGCTGCCATCTGTTGGTTCTGGGGCTTCACACTAAACAATTCGATTTCAGTTAGCAAATAGTTGGAAGTAACAAACGCCTCCTTTGCTCCAACTATTTTTAGTCTGCTGCTATAAACGCATATATCTTCCAATTATTTACAACGATGATACTTCACAGCTAGCAATGTTTGTGGTAGAGTCTTCTATATATAGGGCTACTTATCACATTTCCTTTCAACTCTAAATGGGCCAGATTCGAGGGTTGGATCCCCTCAGGTCCAAGTCTAAGAATTATGTTGCCTGGGCTACACTCAGGGTGTAATCATCACTTTGGAAGAGCCCCCAGCTGTTGCCATCTGTCTGTCTGCCTGCCCTGCCCTGCCATCCTTTTGTCCGTCTGCTCACCGTTGCTGCTGCTCACAGCCCGGTGCTCGCCACTGCTACCCCCACCGCCACCACCACCTGGTTGTCACCAAGATCACCTCCCGGTGCTCACTGCATCCCATTGCTTGCCACCACCCATCGCCGTCACCGCCTGGTGCTCGCTGTCACCACCGCCACCCAGTGTCTGCCATCGCCGCTGCCATCCAGTGCCCTACATTGCCACCACTACCCAGTGCCTGTTGTCACCGATGCTATCCAGTGCTTTCCAGCGCCGTGCCTCCCAGTGCCCGCTGTCACCACCGCCACCTGGTGCTCGCTGCTGCCGCCTGATGCTTGCCACCTGCATCACCGCCCATTGCTCATCGCTGCAGCCACTGCCGCCAATGCTGCCTCCCGGTGTTCGCCACTTCCCAGTGCCCGCCGCTGTCGGCCCCTGCTTTAGTTCCTTTCCCTCTTCGGCAACTCCTGTCACCAGTGGACACCGCATTCAATAATTGACGCCCTGACTACCACCATCATCTACACTTCCACTTCCCTTGCACTTACTGTGCCCTCGTGGAGTGCTTCCTCTGAGCTTAACCCGTCTACTCCACCTCCCCTCATCACAGTCTCCTCCCCTTCCATCTCCTCCTCATCCCTGTATTCCCACCTCTATGTTGCTCCTTCCCCTACTTCTTCCCCTGCTCCTATTCCTGTTCCTGCTCCTGTCCCTTCTCTTGGCCCCCCAACTACAATCGCCCGACAAGATGACTTTTCCCCCCTTCCCACCAGCCCCACTACAACTCTTCTTACTTCACCCACCTGAGGCAATGCCCGCAAGGCCACAGTTGCCAACACAGAGAGCCCCACTTCCATTCCTAGTGCCGCCGCCTCCCAAGAGGGGCCTGCCTCCGACCACCTCCTCATCCACTCAGTCCCTCACCACTCCTCCCAGGCCACACCCACAAAAAAACTCCCAAGCGCCCTAATGGCGACATAATCTCTAAACCTCCTCCAAAAGAACACTGCCTGCCCCACTTCCCTCTGATCCCGCCATGGATACTACCCCTTCACCCATTTCCCCAGCCCCAACCCTGTACACTTTCATCGTTGCCAACCCTAATCCGAAATTCCTAGATGTCCGCACCCTCACTCTTGAAATCCTAAAATACATCCCCAGTGCCCCATTACCCAACTTACCCCTGGCATAGACTCTGTTCTCATCAAGTACTCCTCTCCCTCTTCCCATACTCATCTCCTCTGGCGCCTTCCCCATATCATCTTGGCTCCCCATGTGTCTCTCATCCCTCTCCTTACATCCTCCTCTCCTCGTCAGCTCCAACCCCCTCGTAGTCCGCCAACCCTCACCACCGTGATCACCAAACTCAGTCCTGTGATCGCGGAGGTGTTGGCGGAGCTGAATGCCCATCCTGTCCTGGAAATCCGCTCGGCCCGCCATATTTCCAACTCCTCTGGCCCTTCCTTCCTCATGCATATCTTTACTGAGTCCGCCTCCTCCATCAATCACCTCCTCATACAGGGAGCCCTGATTTTCAACCGCTGCCACCCTGTTGACCACTCCCATTCCTCTCATCAATCCTACTGCTGCGAGTGCCGTCTCCTGTACAACAACAACCTCACCCAAGACTGCAAGAAGCCTCCCACCTGCCCCCATTGTAAAGCCTCCCACTTCCTTAAACAGTGTCCTAATCTCGCCTCTCTCCCTGTCTGCAACACCTGCAATGAACCCCACCCCACCTACTCCTCCAAATGCAAAGCCAAATCCTCTCCAACCAACCCTGAGCACACTGTCCCCATTCACCCCACTGACCAGCACACCCACCCAAGAATTCCCTCTGTCCTCCCCTTATGGCTGAAGACATCATATGGTTTCTGACCATTGTCCTGCAGAACTTCCACCCCTTCCAACACCCCCACGCCCTCCAGCAGATCTCACTTTCCGTCTGCTCTGTTTTCCATTTAAATACCTGTGCCACCTACTGCCACAACCAGGCCCACTTTACCTTCACCCACCTAGACACCATCGTTTAAGCCCCTGTCTCCTCGTCCCACTTCCTTTCCCACTCCCACCTCCTGGGATGTCAACTGTATCATCTCCTCTACCTAAACATCCACTCCCTCCATGCCTACAAATACCTTTTCATGCATACCATATCCCAGCACCAGGTCGACTCCTTCATCCTTAATGAAACCTTCCTCCAACCTCACCATGTTGTCCACACCTCTCCCTATCTCCTTCATTGCACTGAAAATCCCCTACCCCTCGCCTGAGGCAGGGTCGCTATTGGCCACCTCAAGCATTTCCCTTCCTGGCCACATCCCCTCCGCAATGACCTGACTGAAGACCTTCTCATCATCTTTTTTCCCTCCCTCACAATCACCTGTGCCACTATCTATGTTCATCCCGCAGCTCCTCTCCCCTACGACTTCATTTCCCAGGTTGACCGTACCTTCTCCACCTATGTGATCACTACTGACCTCAACATCCACAGCCATGACCCTGCCACCCTTTAGCAGTGGCATCAGTACCTTGCCATCCTTCCTGGTGATCTCGTTCCTCTCCCACAACACACGCGTCCTGAAAGTAACCCTACCCTGGATGTTATCCTCGCTTCCCCCAAACTCTTTGGTCATATCATGGTGGATGTCCTCGATCCTGTTGGCAGTGACCACCTCCCCGTCCTTCTCACCCTCTCCTCTGCCCATGGACCCCTTCAACCTCCCACCCACCTGCCCCTCCAAAGTCCATCCACCTCTTCCCTGATAAACTCAGTAAAGCTAACCATTTAGCTTCCCACCTATCCAAGGTCTTCTACATTCTTGACGATCCCCATTTTGATTAATCCCTCTGCCCACCATCCTTGACAGCACTCATGCCTCTGTCCTGCCACTTGCCCCTAGTTTCCAGTATTTGGATCAATTACCCCCTCTGACATCAACACTCCCATCACTGCACACACCACCACACTCATCCAGCTCCTTAACCTTACCCATCTACCCAACGTTACTCCCGCCACTTTGCTATCTTTGTTTTCATTGACCTCCAGAACGCTTACGACCGTGTCTGGCATCTTAGGCTCCCCTTCAAACTCCAGACCTATGATCTCCCCATCAATTTCGTCCATTTCATTGCTTCCTTCTCCTCCCGTCATTCCTCTTATGTCACTATCCACAATTACAACTCCCATACTTTCTATCCCTCTGCTGGTGTGCCCCAAGGCTCCATCCTTTCCCCTCTCCTCTGTCTCCTCCTCCTCGCCTTCCATATCCACCTGCCACCCACACACATACTCTATGACCTCACCTTCTCCTTTTTCTTGAACACATCCGCATCCTGTATATTGTTTGCCAACTCGATACCCCCCACCCCCTGGTGTCCCCCTTCCTCTCCATCCCCAGCCTGTTGCTGCACCTTTACTATTGTGCCCCGCCCTCTCTTCATCTTCACACCCTCCATCTCCTACCCCAATGCAACTTCAAGCACCTACCCCTCCCAGATGATGAGCTTTGAACTGACATCTACCCCACCTACCAACTCTAGCCCAACCTTCCTGCCCTATTCCTCAGGGCTCCCTCTCCCCTCCCTTCCCTTTCCCTTGAGCAGTTTTCCACCTCCCCCACCACCTCCCTCTCCCGTGCCCCCCCCCCCCCCCCGTTCTGTGTCTCTGTGCTCCCTCCTGCATTATCTTCCCTCTTCATTAGCCGCACCACCCATCTCCTGCCTCTTGGTGCACCTCCTGCCCACCCTTTTCTTCCTCTTGCTCCTGCCCCCCAGCGCCCCCCCCCCCCCCCGCCACACCTTCCTCCCACGGCAGTCCCTAACAGTTGTTTTTATTCTTCATAAGTGCTCCATCGTTTCCAGTGTTTTTTTTATGTGTTCTACACTAAGTGATTTTAATCATGTGGCCGACTTTTAACTTGTGTTTGCCTCCAGTGTTTTTTAAGTGCACTTTGAATTTCCACCTATGTTCTTTTAAATTTATGTTGACTTTTTAACTGTCTCCCAGTACATGTCCCTGTATTAGTGTATATTTTACCTCCCATTGTCTCCATTTACTGTGTTTTTTATGTCCCCCTTTTTCTCCCCCTTCTTACACAAGAGTCTTCATTTCTGAATTTATTGTAAAGCCATTTGGCAGAAGAGCAGTGGACTGTACCACTGCCAGCCCTCTCCTGCCCATATGGGGCAAGGGACTGAAATTACAATAAAGATAAAATGTTAAAAAACTGCATTTGGCATTCCAGTATTCTCTTTAAACTCCTAACTTACACCAGAGATATGCCCAAGCCAGTCCAACTTGTTCACCTCCTCCAATATGCTGATGACATCACCTTCCTGGCTCTCTATCTTAACCTTTAACGGTCCCAACGCACCCTCCAAGCGCACCTTGACGATTTCACCACTTAGTGCAACCAGTGTTTCCTTCGTATCGACCCCTCCAAAACCCTCGAAATCCGTAAACACATCCCCAGTGCCGCCATCACCCAGCTTATGCCCTGCAGAGACTCTGTACTCATCACATCTCCCTCTCCCTCTGTGACGTGTTGGGGTGAAGAAGAGTTTGTACATCTTTAATTCTGGCGAATTTTGCATCAGAACTGGACACACACTCAACCCCCTCCTTACCTACCACCTAATCGATTATGTGCACACCTGTAAAGACAGGAACTGATAGTGGACCCTGCTAGTTGGTAAAGTTAGAAGTGTACACTCACAATAATTTAATAAAAATCATTATCTACTCAGTAAAGAAAATGGGAATTTTATCATAATGGATGACAGGAAATGGGATTCTACATCTATCTATGAAATGGTATGTGGATTAAATATTACAATGTGATTTATTATAAATCAGAACACAAAGGTACTTGATTGTCAATACAAACTGTACACTAAAGGTTAGGTCATACTGAACTATTATGAGAGTAAGAGTTGGCTCGAGAACAAAGGGCCCCTACTCTCTGTGATGTAATAGATTGACAATTAATCAGATCAGGAACAATTAGGAGTTCCCATCTCGGTGACGAGAAACTGGGTAAGAATCCCCTAACAATGGACATTTACTGTCCAGTGAGACTTACCGGCGTTTGTTGTAAGTTCCTTGAATGAATGGTGAGCAAATGGCTGCATTAGCTCATTTAGTCTTGGGGCCATTTGGTTGATCTCAGGACAGTTTTGGCAGAGGCCATTCCACTGCTGATTTGGTTCCTCTAGAGGTCACTGTCCAGATGGCCTTTGCAGGTCACCAGTATCTCATTGCTGTCTTTTTTGACCTACAGAAGGCTTATAACATGGCATCACCACATCCTTACTACGTTACATGAGTGGTGTCTCCAGGGTCCACTCTCAATTTGTCTCAAGAACTTGTTGTCACGTACATTCTGGGTTCCAGAAGGTGCTTCAGTCAGTATCCCCCCATATCCAAGAAAACAGGGTCATACAGGACTCTGTCCTGAGCTCCCCCTCTTTCTGGTGGCCATCAGTGCTCTAGCTGTGGCTGTGGGATCTTTGGTGTTGCCCACCTCATACGCTGTACATACTGATGATTTTTGTTTTTTATTGTTGCTCCTCTAGTATGGGTATTGCTGAGCATCATTTATAGGTCAACTGCCAAGGCTTGTGTCATGCTCTCTTGCCACTGTCCACCCACACCCAGATCTTTGCCTAACTGAGATGCATTGCTTTTTGGGACTGGTCTTTGATCACTGGCTGATGTGGCTTCCCCACCCAACTTAATTGAAAGTCCTAGCAACACCTGAATACACTTCACTGCCTCAGTAACACTAGCTGGTGATCAGATTGCTCTACCCTTTTGCAGCTCTACAAAGCCCTGATTCTGTCCTGTCTCGCCTGTAGGAGTCTTACAGTCTTGCATATAATTCAGGTTCACCCTCAGCATTGCCGATACTGGATCCCATTCATCACTGTGCAGTCTGACTTGTGACATGAGCCTTCCAAACTAGCCCTGGGGACAGCTTATAAGTTGAGGCTGGAGTTCCTCCATTCCCCATCAGGTGCCAACAACAGCTGCTGAATTACACTATATGTATTTGCAGCTTCCCCGAACATCTCAGCTACTGAGTCCTTTTCCCTGGAAGGAATCTCCATCTCCCACAACAAGGAGAACTGAGTTTACAACTGCTGCATGCCTCCAGTGTCTCTGTTCAAACTGCAACTTCCTCCACTGTCACGTGGGGTCTGGGAGTCACCACATCTGCCCCACGGCTTGGGCCCCAACCTAAGATTTGTCTCAGAATCTACTTTGGTCCAAAAGATTCCGCTGAGCCCATGATTTTTCACCAACTGTTCCTGGCTGTCCTTGAGATGAATCCAGGTTCAGAAGTGGTAGTCACCAATGGCTCAACACCTGATGGGCTTTGCATACACACATGCATGGTGCAGTGAACTCCACTCTCTGCCAAACAGCTGCAGTGTCTTCACTGATGAATTGATGGCCATTAAACTAGTCCTTAGCCATGTTTATTCTTGGACTGGTAAAAGTATCCTAATCTGCAGTGACTCCCTTAGTAACCTTCAGGTAATAGACCAGTGCTACTCTCCTCACCCACTGTTTATGGCCGTCCAGCATCTCATCTCTGACCTCCATCAAGCTGAATGGTCAGTCATTTTTACTTGGACTCCCATTCATGTTAGGATTTCAGGAAAAAGAGAGTCCCAGAACCAGACCTTTGTTCATTTATATGTCATCAATTGTTGGAAGTCTGGAACTCAGAATAGTCTGCCTTGGTCCCCCCAAACAAACTGAGGACACTAAAGAAGTCACGACCATGTGGCAGTCTTCCCCTGCATGCTTCTCGCAGGGAATCCACCATCCTCTGTTGACTTCACATTGGCCACACTGAGCTGACCTGTGGGTACATTCCACTTACTTATTGACTGCCCTAGTTTGGCTGTTTTGAGGTGGCCTCTTAATCTTCCTGACACACTAGCTTTGGTGTTTGCAAATGACACCAAAGCAGCTGACCTGGTGTTATGATTTGCCCCGCGAAGGTGGTTTCTATTCATCCCTGTAAGATGGGGCTTTTTGGCCTCATTGATTGCCTGAGGGATTGGTAGGGTAACTCTCTCCTGCTTCTCCCCCCAAGGTCCCCTGGGAGTTCTTGCTTGGTGGCCCAGGCTGGCCTTTACCCTTCCCACCTTTCTTTTCTCTTTATTATTTCTCATTTCTCGGTTTTAATGCCTTGTATTAACTGATCATTTAATGAATTGTCTGTGCTGTTTTTCTCTGTGCTTTTATCTTTTTATTTTTATGTATTTATTTTTTGAGCTAGTTACACTAAGGCTTCCCAGGATTTGCATTTCACCTTGTTTAACACTTAACTGATGAAAGGACTGATGATCTAGCAATTTAGTCCCTTTCACTCTAAACCACCCAGCCACATCCTGTGATGAAAATTCGTTTTGCACTAACAGGGATGACCACCACTGGTGAGTATGGCGGGACCTAGACAGAACCCATTCCTCCAATGCTTAGGAGAGCCACAGCATTTAGCTGACCCACAGCAGTGTTACACTTCGAATGATATAGTGGGAAGCCATCGGTTCTGACTTCAGGCCGAGGCTAGTAGTGACTGACAGAACTCTGATGGCACAACAGACATCCTGCATCCACATGTGTCATCTCTCATGTAGCAGTATAGTGGTACCATTTATCAACAGGATATGTTCATCCACACATGGCACATGTCTCTGTAACCTGTTTTCTTGATGTTGATGTACTTCTGTGGCCAGCAAAATCCCGAGATCTGTTTGTGAAAGAACATGTATGGGACCAGCTTGGACATCAACTCCACCCCAATGCCAGTATCCGTGATAATGAGTACTGTTTCCACATTTGTGTGTCATGATGCCTCAGGAGAGGATAAAACACCTATATGACACACTTCCCAACTGTATCACTGCAGGCATCCAGGCCTGAGGGAGCGCAAATGATCAATGGAACAAGAACCCAACAAACAAATAATTTGCATATATACACTACTGGCCATTAAAATTGCTACACCAAGAAGAAATGCAGATGATAAACGGTTATTGATTGGACAAATATATTATACTAGAACTGACATGTGATTACATTTTTGCACAATTTGGGTGCATAGATCCTCAGAAATCACTACCCAGAACAACCACCTCTGGCCATAATAATGGCCTTGATACGCCTGGGCATTGACTCAAACAGAGCTCGGATGGCGTGTACAGGTACAGCTGCCCATGCAGCTTCAACACGATACCACAGTTCATCAAGAGAATTGACTGGCGTATTGTGACGAGTCAGTTGCTTGGCCACCATTGACCAGACATTTTCAATTGGTGAGAGATCTGGACAATGTGCTGGTCAGGGCAGCAGTTGAACATTTTCTGAACCCAGAAAGGCGCGAACAGGACCTCCAACAAGCGGTCGTTCATTATCCTGCTGAAATGTAAGGTTTCGCAGGGATCGAATGGAGGGTATAGCCAAGCGTCGTAACACATCGTAAATTTAACGTCCACTCTTCAAAGTGCCGTCAATGCAAACAAAAGGTGACCAAGACATGTAAACAATGGCACCCCATACCATCACACCAGGTGATACACCAGTATGGCAAAGACAAGTACACGCTTTCAATGTGCGTTCACCAAGATGTCGCCAAACACGGATGCGACCATCACGATGCTGTTAACAGAACCTGGATTCATCCAAAAAAATTACGTTTTGCCATTCGTGCACCAAGGTTCATTGTGGAGTACACCATCACAGGCGCTCCTGTCTGTTATGTAGCATCAAGGGTAACCGCAGCCACAGTCTCCGAGCTGATAGTCCGTGCTGCTTCAGATGTCGTCGAACTGTTCGTGCGGATGGTTGTTGTCTTGCAAATGTCCCCATCTGTTGACTCAGGGGTCAAGATGTTGCTGCACGGATAAGATACCTGTCATCTGGACTGCTAGTAATACGAGGCTGTTGGGATCCAGCACAGCATTCCGTATTACCCTCCTGAACCCACCGATTCCATATTCTGCTGACAGTCATCGGATCTCGACCAACACGAGCAGCAATGTCGTGATACAATAAACCAAAATCGCGATAGGCTTCAATCCGACCTTTATCAAAGTCAGAAATGTGATGGTAGGCATTTCTCCTCCTAGCACGAGGCATCACAACAACGTTTCACCAGGCAACGCTGGTCAACTGCTGTTTGTGTTTGAGAAATTGGTTGGCTCTGGCTCTGAGCACTATGGGACTCAACTGCTGTGGTCATAAGTCCCCTAGAACTTAGAACTACTTAAACCTAACTAACCTAAGGACAGCACACAACACCCAGCCATCATGAGGCAGAGAAAATCCCTGACCCCGCCGGGAATCGAACCCGGGAACCCGGGCGTGGGAAGCGAGAACGCTACCGCACGACCACGAGATGCGGGCGAGAAATCGGTTGGAAACTTTCTTCATATCATCACGTTGTAGGTGTTGCCACCAGCCCCAACACTGTGTGAATGCTCTGAAAAGCTAATCATTTGCATATCACAGCATCTTCTTCCTGTCAGTTAAATTTCACACTTGTAGCACGTCATCTTCATGGTGTAGAATTTTTAATGGCCAGTAGTGTATTATAAAATCAACTTAAAATACACATCTGTTTTAGTTATTAGCAAAAATTTCTTGGGAGTACAGGTAGTTTTGGAGGAAATACCTATTTACGATTCCTGATCAACAAATTTCTGCTTGGTATCATTTGGGAGGAGTGGTAAGGGGAGAGTATTTCCTTCTCATCCTGTCTGCTAGGTTTCCCCTGGCCCGGGGTTATTTTCTGAACTGCACCCCTTCCCCTAAACCTCTGCAGTCCTCATCCTTCACCCCTCTTCCTTCCTCTTCAACTCTTCTGCAAGAAGAAGGAGCCACAGGCTCCGAAAGCTTGTAAAAGTTGAACCCTTTTGTGTGTTTTTTCCCCTGTAGCCAGCTGGTGAGTAGACTTTTTTATCTATCCATTTACATTACGTTATCAACAATTGATTATTTTCGTTGTGACACTAAGTAGTTAGGTGCTTATTAATTACATTCGTGACAGAAGTACTTCAAAGTGGTGAAGTGTTATAATTTTTTAAATAATATTCTGTTTTTTTTAGGAAAGAATGTTTTTTAAAGTTGAAATGGTCATTACAACTGTTCACTTGAGAACACTATGATAAACCAAAATTGCAGTTGTTAATAAATGACATTTATAAAGTTAAGAGGTTAATTGCAGCAATCAGTATATTGTTCGGAAACTGTGATAATAATTTAGGTAATCTGGGTAAGTAGTATTTTTGTAAGGAACTGTGATGTTAAACTGTATCGTGGAACAAGTCATACTTGCCATTATCCCTTAGCTGCTGAGATGGCTTCTTGACTAGTGTGCAGAAGTTGGAGACTATTGTTTCCTGTATACACTTCTTCCAAGTCTGGTTTGCCAATACCCATGAAATAGTATGTATTTATATGTTTTGAGAAGATTCCTTTGCAGGCTTGCAGTTTTGTGTTATTTCTGAAGCCAGAGTTTAGCTTCATTATCTGAAAGTAACAACGTGACGGCCGAGATCATTTATTAATTTTCAATTTTATTAGTTTATTTATTTATTGCTTCTTTCCTTGTGGACTCCAGCTAGCTGAAAGTAAGGGCAACACAGGATGTTTCACAGTTTGTTGCTAAGATAAGTAACTGATTATATTTTCCCCATTAGTATGTTTGATGTATGTGCAGTCCTTCCTATTCACCATGTGTAACTGCATAACATAACAGCATTTCCTTTGACTCCGATGGTAATAAGGTGTCTTCCATTAGGTCATAATGATTCATGCAGTCAGGCACCTTTGACACGTCCTTCAATATCACACACAAATTCTATTGTCTGCCAAGGGAGTTCAGAACTGGCAATTCTATTCTTCATTATCAATTCAGGTTGTTTTGTAAAAGTGAAAATAAATGATAATGGCCTGCATTTTCTTAATTCACATCTGTTGATTTTCTTAAATTACTTGTTTTCACCGATTCTGAAAAAATGCTTTTCTCTATTGTAGCATTCAATAAAGATGTTGAGTCTTTTGGTAGACTTTCCTGCATTCCTTTATAAGAGATGGTGTAACACCACCTAAGCCAGAAAAATGTTTTGACTTTTAGTTGGTTTATTGTGTTTGAAACCTCTGCATCAATGTGATGAATGCAATGGTAGAATTTTTGCCACTGTATTCTCCCCGTCTGTTATATGTGGTCTTATTTTATCTGTTACAGTTACAATATATATGTTGATGATGTTTGCTATTTCAGGAGGCTCTATTTCAGTTTCATTACCTTTCAGTGGGCAGATGCCCTCGTTCCTATTTCTTCTCTCCTCTTTTCTATTTTCGCTGTCAATTTCAGTAAGTAACTTATGTGGTGTAAGACTGGTACTGAATCTTTGGTTGAGGAACCCTGGTGGAAGAATCCTCCAGTGGATGTATGCCTGACAACTTATAACTTGACTCATCCTACGTGGTTAAATGTGCTCTCTCATGATGGGGTTTGGGGGAAATAATGTGTGGGGCATCAAACTTAACAGATTTTCAGACAGGGATTGTGTGTAAGTTCTCACTACTTCTACAGCATCACATGCATAATTTGCAGTGCACTATTCATTTCAATATCAAGTACCTTCATTGGTGTTGCATCTTTCACAATGTTTATCTCAAAATCAGCATTTTTTCAACAGTCAGTCTGAGTGATCATCATTCGAACCTAACCTAACAAATTTGTTTTCTTTGTAACCAATTTATGATAGCGCAACTGAACTGTGAAACTGCACGTAACTTAATTAAGAATGTGTACATATTGTAATATTTGTAACATTAGAAATGTATTCGTTCAACATGGTGCTGGACTGTTTCAGTGAGTCATCTTTTATAGTACACCTACTGTCTTGGACCTAGAAGTAATCTGTGCAACTGTTTTTATTCTTTCCTCATTTAATGCCCTCAAGATGATTATTGTCCCATTCTCTCAGAGTTTAATTTTCTATGTTTAGTGTAGACTGCACAGTTCCATGTCACCATGCTGGGAGCTCCACAGTATTGCTGCTCCTGATGACAGCCTGGCCTCAAACTGTGTTTTGTGGAGACATTGTCTAGTTTCTGTTCAGTCCTCCCTGCACAGGGAGCTTGTGAGGATGTACCGGGCATCATTCATGTGCCCCTAAAGGAGTTCTCACTTGTTATTTGAGTGAGTCTCGTTACTGTCACACTGTTCTGGACTGGACCTGATGGAGGAAAACATCAGAATTCCACAGACATGTAGCAACATTATTTCACCTTTGCTTTGAGTTGCTACCTACGTCTGTTCACTGGTTGATGTCAGATCCATTTCTACAACTTTCCCTTTTTTTCAGAAC